>NC_023174.2:12122940-12724067 GCF_000231095.2 Oryza brachyantha | reverse complement strand
TTCTAAAAATTTTTTAAATAAGACAGATGGTCAAACGTTGGACGCAGCAACCGGAGAATTCTTTTTTACGGAGGGAGTACTTTGCATATAATAAATAAATCGTTCCGTCAAAAGAAAAATCAGAACATGATTAGCAATTTCTGTTTAAAAAACAGATAAATCCAATTCAGACGACAGTACATTCTCGGAGTACGAGACGCGCAGGCAGGCAGTCGTCGGCGGTCAAAATCCCCGAAAGGGAAGGCCCCACCGCAACAACCGAGATGCACCCCCTCCCCCGTGGGCCCCACCCACCCATCCCGCGTTGCCCGGCCCGCCCGCCGGTCAAACCGGTCACCCTCTCCTCCCTCCCTCTCTCTCATCCACTGCCCACACCCGGTCACCCTCTCTCTCTCTCTCCCCCCCCCCCCCCCGGGATAATTTCGGTTTGGGTTTGGAGCTCGAGTTGGACTACATTACCCCCAGAAAGGTCAAACCAAATCGAACCCCCGTAGAGCTGCAGCATCCATCCATCTCCGGCCGCCGCCGTGCTGCCGGGAGGCGGGAGCAGCAGCCCGCGCGTCGTCGAGGTGAGCGCCCCGTCTCCCCGCCCCGTGCCGCGAAGTTTTTCTCCCCGTCGGTGTGGATCCACCGATCCAAATCCGCGCCTGCGCGATCGATTCATCCCTGTCCCCCCCGACTCTCTGCAGGTTAGGGTTTGATCGCGCGAGATGGGGACCTCCTCGGGCGCCAACTTCCACCAGCAGCAGCAGCCGCCTCCGCCGTCGTCCGCTGCGGCGGCGGGGGGAGCGCAGGGGATGCTGCCACCGCGGCGGCCCACCGGCCTGCAGACCTCGCTGTCCCTGGCCTCCTCGGAGCAGGTCGGCTCGCCGGAGATGCAGGAGCCCGGGTCGAACTCCGACCAGGGGCACGACTCCGCCACCGAGAGCGCCAGCTCCAGGGAGACCTGGCCCGCGGAGCCCAACCACGGTAGCGCCGCCGCGGTGGCTGCCACCGCCGTTAGCGGCGGCGGCGGCGGCGTTGGTGTGAGGATTATGGAGAAGGAGAAGGAGGTGGGGAATGGTATTCCCAAGCTTCAGGTTATCCGCGGGGCCTCCCGCCTTGATAGGATGTCGCTGCGTGAGGTTGCTCGGGAGAGGGTCGATCTAGTTGCCGAGAAAATGAAGGTGATGCCGGAGGAGCATTTGGAGGATATGAAGAACGAGCTCAGGTCCATTCTCGAGGGCACCGGGGGTTCTCACCACATCGAAGAGTTCCTGTATCTCCAGAAGTTTGTTCAGGGCAGGGGCGATCTCACGCAGACCATGCTTTCGCTGGCGCACCATGTGCAGCTCGAGATCCTTGTCGCGATCAAGACGGGAATCCAGGCGTTTCTGCACCCCAGCGTTACCATTCCGCAGAGCCGCCTGGTCGAGGTCTTCTTGTACAAGAGGTGCCGGAACATCGCTTGCCAGAGCGCTCTCCCCGCAGAGGAGTGTAGATGCAACGTCTGTGCTAACAGGAATGGCTTTTGCAACCTCTGCATGTGTGTGATTTGCAACAAGTTTGATTTTGAGGTCAACACGTGCCGCTGGATTGGGTGTGACTTCTGTTCTCACTGGACTCACACGGACTGTGCAATTCGTGATGGCCAGATTGGGATGGGCCAGTCAATTAAGAGCGGTACTGGTCATGCTGAAATGCTTTTTAGGTGCCAGGCTTGCCAGAAAACATCAGAGCTTTTAGGTTGGGTTAAGGATGTTTTCCAACAATGTGCTCCTGGTTGGGATAGGGACGCATTGTTGCGTGAGCTTGAGTTTGTCTGCAAGATATTCCGTTTAAGTGAAGATTCAAAAGGAAGGAAATTGTTCAGGAAATGTGCAGATCTGATTGAAAGGTTACGTAATAGTCCTGCCGATGCCATCAATCCTAGGATGATACTGCAGCTGCTCCAAGGTCTGAGTAATTTCTTTACTGAAAGTCTGAAACTTGCATTTGCATGTGACTTGCTGGTGTCTTAGTAGTGTGCATCTGCTTCTTCATTTACTCATTTATCTTGTTAAGTCTTCTTAATTCTGTATATTGATTGTGGAACCCATATGCCTCATTGTAGGCTCCTATTACAATCTCCCTAAATCATTTGAGAGATTATTCATTCCTGTGATATAGGTGGACCTCTTCTGCATATCTATTGCTTTCCAATACGATAAGATGTAATCTGATAGTCTGATTGTCATTTGCTTCCAGATTTTGTTTTCACAACTTAGTTGTGTTGCTTGATCAAAATGAACTACCTTGGTCTGGTCACTGTTGCTACCTTGCTGGGGCTAATGTCTTGCAATCTTGTTTGTGCCTTTTGCGCGATCAACCCCTTCGAAAAAAAAAATCACAACAACTTATACTAGCACTTACAATTAGTGTTGACACCACATAGGCTGGCCTAATTGTAGCTACCATTAATTAACACGAAATTGAATTTCTACCATATATGTTGGGCGGGGATTTGGAGCACATTTATCTTCTGGTTGAATTATTACAGAAAGAACTAGTTGCATTCAGAACTCTTCCAGTTTATTGATGTGGGTAGTGTACATATTAAGTTGTTTGTTGAATCCCTATGTATAATGTGTGTTTTAACTGAACTCTATATAGATTCATATCATGGCTTTTGTTTTTGCTCTTCATGTCATGGTGAACTCCTAGATTGCACAATTCTCCTTGTTACTTGGTATTCTAAATTTTTATTGCATCAAAGATTTGGATTGCTTAGACTTGATTCAATAACACTGAACTATGCTTACATTGCTGCAGAGCTTGAGTTGGATTCCCCCAAGAGCACAGAAAATGAAGAAATAGGGCGCTTGATCACTCCCCAGGAGGCCTGTAATCGTATTGCAGAGGTTGTCCATGAAGCCGTTAAAAAGATGGAGCTTGTCGCTGAAGAGAAAATGCGACTCTACAAAAAGGCTCGCATTGCTGTGGAGGCCTGTGACCGTGAGCTTGATGAGAAGGCCAGAGAACTTCAGGAGCTGAAGGCCGAGAGGCTGCGCAAGAAGCAGCAAGTGGATGAGCTAGAGAGCATAGTTCGGTTGAAGCAGGCCGAGGCTGAGATGTTCCAGCTCAAGGCAAATGAGGCCCGTCAGGAAGCCGACAGGCTCCAGAGCATTGCTCTTGCCAAATCTGAGAGGGCCGAGCAGGACTATGCCAGTCTATACCTGAAGCGCCGCCTGGAGGAAGCTGAAGCAGAGAAGCAGTTCCTTTTCGAGAAAATAAAGTACCAGGAGACTCAAAGGCCCATGCAGGCGAGCGGCAGTGGTGCTGGCGATTCATCGCAAACGCCCATGCTTTCCAAGATTCACGACCTCCTCAAGAACGTCCGCAGCATACCGCCGAAGTCGGAGGGGCATCAATGAAAACAAGAGCAGCAGAGCTGTTTACAATCCAGGCTGATGGATCTAGTTGTTGTCGTTATGATGTATGCTGATTTCCTTCAGTGTAAATTGTTAGCAAAAGGTGGTTGTAACAATATTATTGGAGCTAACGGTGTGCAATCGTAGGATCCAATATATACTAGCCTGGTGTTTCCAGTTGAGCATATTGATGGGAAATAGCCGAAGCACCTGCACTTTGTAGTAGCAAAAGAACTTGTCTTGTCATGTATGACCATATCTGACATTGTTAGATCGAATGATTTGTATAATTTGTGATGTACCAATGTATGTAACCCTGTCGTTTATTTGGTTAAATACGGACTCTTCCTGAGACATACTTCTGGAAAAGACAGCATGATCCAAATATTGGGGGTCAGTCTGTACACCAGCACTGGCAACTTCCAGGGTATGCCAAGATAGGCCGCGTCCTTATAGCCTAAATTATTTGTTGGTTTTTTGCTAACACATTCTTAAATCGTTAAACGGTGTATTTTTTAATTTTTTTTCTATAGAACAATTTGTTGTGTTATCTGTATAGTGTAGATTTTTAATTCTATAGTAGTTAATTTTATTATTTATACTAAAAATCAGATAATCTATCCTCAACCACCAGAATATAACCATAGCCTTTAAATGTCTGGTACAAGGTGAGCAGCGTCCTCCATACATCACTCCTGGAAATGTGAATGAAGCTTTTGCTCGTGAGGTTTGTCTTTTCTTGGTGGGCATGAGTGTGATGATGATCCACATGGCTTGTGCAAATGTGAAACCTATAATTGTGATCTCCCCCATATTGCTGCATTTCCTACCATTTTGACACCTATCTTCCACCATCTCTCCATGCCTTCCTGCTTGTTGTTACTCCCCTTTTGACACTCCTCACCAGTTCTCTGATGATTGTTGACATAAAGAAGAGTTCCTCTACTGTTTTAAAATTGAGCTACTGAAATTGAGGAACAATTTTAAACCACATCCAGAGTTAACAAACATTATTAAATTGAGGAATGAAACTCAAACCATATTATCAGATCAAATATAGGATTACCATCCTACAAATTAATCAGCAATGAAATAGATTGATACCAGCTTTGTCCTTTCATTTTTAACTTATCTACACATATCAATATACAAAGCTAAAATGATTCGAATGCCCTTCACTTTAGCAAATTCAAATACACTGTCTTATGTTTGATTAATTTTCAACATATTTTCCACTTACTTTAGCAAATTCCAACACATTTATCTACTATGTTAAACTCCAAGACATTGGTTGTTCCAGAGATGAAATCTTCGTGGAGGTAAACGGACATGATAAAAAAATGATGAAATCTTTAAAGGACATTCTTTTTTAAAAATTAACCATTATGTGGGACATTATCAACCACCACTACTAGATGCCTCCTTTTGTCCAATGATATAGGGCACTCAAATGACACGTCGCCCACGCATCAATGTGACATTATCGTCTTGGTCTGAGCATACCTAGCTAGCGCCCAGCACTTCAATTCTGCAAGAGCTACTCATTCGCTGCATTTACAGACCTAGGAGAGTACCGCTGCATTCATCTAAAATATAAATATTTATAACTTATTTAGTAGAGATTAACGTCGGTAAGAAAAACTATGACATGTAATGAGCAGGGATGTAAGATTAGGTTCATTGGACAAAATAATTTTGAATTGAAATTAATGGATTATACCAGCAGTACCATATGACATAAATACTTGTATATTAAAATAAATTAAAATATTTATATTTTATCACGAAGGAGAAATAATATATATAGAATAATATATATATCGAGAATGAGCTGAGGAGCTAATATGACACACCTCGCTCGTGAGTAATTTTACTATTGTTTGAGAAATTCAATGTAATGACACGATTGCTCAGTCTTAAATGCTCTAATCATAGACGCAGGATCAGTGAAAAATCTGGACGGTGACATGATCGCACGAAGTTTGTAGCGCTGTGGATTCTCCGTGCACATGGAGATGGGTTAAGTTGCTCAATCCAAAATATTTTTGCCGAGTGAAAAGGTTCACTTTTGGTACTCAACCATGTCCATAGTTCAACTTTTATTTGTTAACTACAAAATCACGAATTTGCGGTCAAAACCAGTTACTTTTGATCATCAGGTTAAACCAAGGTGGTTTTGACAATAACACCACGCATCGTGGCATTGGAGTGAGGAAATTTAAAATAATTAGGGGAAAGAAGCGAGGTTGACACGTAGGTCGTAACAATTTCATTTTTTTTCTCTTTATGTTGTGTTTATTTACTATTGATTGGTATGTTTACGTTCGTTCTTTAATCTTTATACCCACGGACTTTCTGTAGATGTATGCCTTTAAAAACCAAATTGGTTTCACTATTAGTTCTTTAAAAGTTAGATGGATGCTATAGGCTATATCTAGGACATTCTCGTTGATTTTTTTTTTCCAAGAGCAACACGTAAGCATTAAGATATTTAATTGATGATTCAAATTAACATATACCATGTATTATTTTATTTTTGTTATTTGTTCATAGGCAATACATGTAAGAGAAGTTGTACATTGAAAACACTATAAATAAAGTTTCATCTAGATGAAATCCTTTTTGTCTCCCTTGTCACATATCATCAAAGGTGTTGAAGCTATGTTTAATGAGTGAAAATTCTCAGGCCTTAAGCGCCAAAAGTAGACCAAATAAAGGTTCGGAATTCACCCCGATGTAATCTTCAGGTGAATTCTAAATCGTTAAGAGATGTATGAATTATTAGTGCTAAGTATTAACCTACCTTAAAAAATTTTATATTTATTCTAGACAGACGTGTTTGTGCTTGTGTCACCTATCACCTAGGTGGACGTGTTTGTACTCGTGTACACAGGTTCATGGTAGCATATAAAGAGTGTTACTTTATTTTCTTTAAAATGAAGTGATGACAATGACATAGTGAGTTGTATTTTAGGCATAACAAACCTTTTGGGTTTGTTGTCAGAAAAGTGAAGCTCAACCCTATGTACTCTTGATTCTTAAATAACTTATGTTTTATTAAGCGTATGGCCAAACATAAGGTGAATCAACATATTTTTGGCTAACAAGCATGATTCTTTAAGATTCATGAAACACATATGAACTCTATCCTTCTTATAAAAAATTGCCACCCCTAATACGAAATCAATTTTGTGAGGCCACCAAAATAAATTTTGTAAATGACCATATGCGTCCTGTCTATAACAAAAGGCATCCACAGGCCCCACATGTGAATGGCTACCTGGTAAGACCCCGTTTTCACAGAATGATTGGTAACCCATCCATATAAAATTTATCATAAGTGCAAATCTTTTTTGACCGATAGTTAGTAATAGAATGTCTATAAGATCTTTTTTTTATCATACTCTTTCAAAGAAGAAAAAAACAATGTAAACATGGTTTGTTGAGAGCGCCAAAGTGTGATGCCATTTACACCAAATTAAAGCCGGCCTTGGCGTGCACTTTGTAAAACATATTGCTCACTTGTTGGGGGAGAACACTGATCTAGTGATGATGGCATTAAATAGGCGAAGAATAAAGAAGAGATCCAGGCAAGAAAGCTACACCCACTGCCTACAGATGATCCCACATCTCCACTATCGCATGCTCAGTGGCCTCACCTCACCTAACATTGTAGTGTTACGTTGAATATTTAGTTACATGTACTAAGTATTAAATGTAAAAAAAAATTATATAGATTGGTGTAAATTAGGCGGCAAATCTTTTAAGTTTAACTGTGATATGATTTAATAATATGGTGCTACCATAAATGTTTGCTAATAATAAATTAATTAGATTTAGTTACTAAATTTGTCTCATAGTTTTACGATACAATCGGTAAACTTTCTTCTCCTATAAAATGGCCATGGATGGCGCCATCGCCCAGCTCCATCCGTCCATCCATCTATCTCTCGCGCCGACGTCGACGTTGCTTCGCTGGTGAATGGGGTTGGAGAGGAGGGTGAAGGTGGCGGATGTGGCGCTGCGGTGCGTGGTGTGCGGGCTGGCGGCGCTGGCGGCGGCGCTGGTGGGCACCGCCAGCCAGACGAGGACGTTCTTCTCGCTGGAGAAGAAGGCGAGGTTCACGGACATGAGGGCACTCGTCTTCTTGGTGGGGGCGCACGCCGCCGCCGCCGGGTACAGCGTGCTGCAGCTGGCGCGGTGCGCGGCCATGTCGGCCAGGGGCCGGGGCGGCGGCGGCGGCAGGGCGGCGGTGGCGTGGTCCGTGTTCACGTGCGACCAGGCCGTGGCGTACGCGCTGATGGCGGCGACGGCAGCGGCACTGCAGTCGTCGGTGCTCGGGAAGCGCGGCCAGCCGCAGCTGCAGTGGATGCCCATTTGCGGCCTCTACGGCGCCTTCTGCCGCCGCGTCGGGGAGGGCCTCGCCAGCGCCGTCGCCGCGGGCCTCGCCTCCGTGCTCCTCGCCGCCGTCTCGGCGTTCAACCTGTTCCGCCTCTACGGCGGCAAGGGCAGCAGCAGCACCGCCTCCACCGCCGGCAATGGCGCCGCCGCGACGTGGTAGGCATACAGCTAGCTCGAACCGATCGTTGGTGTAAACCTCATCTTGCCGTCGTCGTTGCACCTTTCTTTTTCGTAGCATCAAAATCAAGCGAAAATGGCTCGATTAATTAATAATATTTGTCAATACTGTAATATATCAGTAGTATCGTTGGCGATGATGATAATTGAGTGGTGTTAATTGTCAAATAAAAAAGAGGATAAACCGCGTACCAAATGCGGATTAAAGAGAGGTTAAGGTTGGTGTCGGCATCAACAACAAATCAAATTATCGAGTAGAATGCGCTATTGTGATCGATGTGGGTGGGGCACCTGGCAGGCGTGCGTTCAGTCCACTCAAACCGACTTCTCTCAGGTTTTCACGTCCGGTTCCACTCCACTCAGCTTAAGATCTTTTAACTTCGAGGGCCTTTTTATTTTAAATGATTTTTACAGAAAAATTAGAGGGATTAAACTGTTTTCTCTAAAATTTCTGTAAAACGAAGATGGCCTAAAAGACATGCATAGTTTTTAGCCAAAATAATATAAATTTCAATCACCTTTCAAAAGAGTATGATTATGAAAAAGAATCGGAAGAAGTATACGCTGGACTACCTAAAATGTGTGGTTCGTTTTATGGAACGGCAACCACAGCCACTTCGGGATAACAGTAAACAACAGTTATCTCATATATTGTGAATTTGTGATCAACAAAATCGGTAGTATATCTAGTAACGTTGTTACTGGATTGAATTTTTCACGATCTAGCCTTTTTCACAAAAGTTTTTTATAATCAATTTATTCATAAACATTATAACAAATATTACGTGACATCGATGTGAGTTGACCGGTCTAATTATACGCCAACCCACCCCGAAGCATTTTTAAATTCTAATCAACCCCAACTTGGCGCCATGTAACGTGACGTTGAGAAATAAATATATTTTTGAATAATATTTCTAAATGAGTTTATTTGAACTTTTTTCAAAAAATACTAAAATATGAAAAATTTCGTTACTGCTGACTGGAAGTACGTCACGTCACCCACCGTATCCCTTTCTCCTACCGAAATGGGACGAACGAGAAGAGTAGCTGCCAAGTTGGGCCAACATGGGCTGGGCCCATGTTCTTTCACGGCCCAGCCTACCAACCCCAGGCCCAACCAAGGAAGCTTCTAGAACGTGCCGTGTACGCCACACCGCGGTCGCGTGCACGCCTCGGCCCATGGACCTCGACCACCGCACCACCACCACCACGACGCACGCCTCACGAATCTCAAGGCTGGATGAGCGGTTCACATCGCGCCCCGGACCATGGACCAGGTCCATGCTTTTTCTCTCACGGAAAACGATCCCCCCTTTTCTTTTCTTTTTTTTCCTATATATAAAATCCCTCCTATTTTTTCCCCCAAATCCCGCATCGCCCCACGCTGCTGCTGCTGCTGCTGCTGCTCCGACTCCGACCGCCGCGACGCCTCCCGATTCCGGCGAGCTCGCCGCCGCCGTCTACGAGGATGGTAAGAGGAGCCCCCCTTTTCGGTCCATCTGATCCCTCCGTGCCGTCGCTGTGATGTCGTAGCGGCGGATATTTTACGATTTTCGTAGCTATTCGTGCCTTAAGAAAAGTTGGATTCGTTTGTGATCTGAGATGTGTGGGGGTGTGTATGTTTTCTCCTCCTCCTCCTCCTCCTCTGCTCGATTTGGTCGGGGTTGAGCGCGTTTGGTTGATCCGTTGGGGGTCAATCGGCGGGGGTGTGTGCGTTCTCGGTTCGTGGGATCTACGACATTTGACCTCGAGGTTCGGATGAGGTTTTGTGGTTTTTCCCGCATGGCATAGAGATCGGATTTTCATGCTTTGGGTTGATTGCTGTTGTGGAGATTACTGGGTAGGCATAAATCGGCGGTGGATCTGGAGATTTCGTTAATATTTTCTGGGCTTTGCGTGGTACATTTTATTTCTTGGAGTTCAATTGCAGGGTTCAATTACTGCAGTACCGCAGGCAATGATATGATGGTGGGGAACTGTTTCTATTAAGCTGTTTCAAATCATCTTTTGTTGAACCTTTTGGATACTTGAAATGAAAATGAATTCTGTTGAGATGTTTATATAGTAAAACTGAAAAGAATATACATCTGCATTGTGTCATGTATTAAGTTAAACTATTACATGTTATATGTACAATAATCGAATTAAGAAACGTATGAGATGTGCACATGCTCTTCGTTATTTAATTGGCCATTTCAGTATCACTTTATAGGCCATGGAATACATATTACTGTAATTTTATATGACAAATTCATATAAGCCTTGAAATTTGGAATCTTAGCTGGAAATGTGAAATCAAGAGCTTGTGGAGCCTGTTGTAGATATGATCAAAGAAAACAGGGATAATTCTTAGACATAATTGGGTCCTTTGTCACTGGTGGTAACTTTGTGGGCTTGTACTTGTTACTGATCTCTATATTCTGATGAGAGCTGCAACGGTAGATAGGATATTAATAACCAGTGTCTTTTTGGTTTTAGTTTTTTTCCCCTATGGTGAGAATTGTAGTTGTTGATCTACTGATTATATTTGTTTATAGATGAGAGAAATTTTGTTCTTCAACAGCTCCATCAGGTCATTGATTAGTTAGCTTAGAGGAAATTGATAAAATTTATTATGTTTTCTTGGTAAGCATTTTTGGGGTTGCTTACCATATATTCTGAAGTGTTGTCATTTTATCTTGGAAGCTATACAAAGTTTGACTTGACATGGTTCAGCTGTTGTCATTTCCTCCTATGGTATACTTGTTGCGTTTGATGTTTTTCCTTGTGTTAGCAGAATGCAAAGATGGTTTGTCCTTAAGTCATATTTGTCCACTGTAAGTTTAATTTTTTAGTTTTTTATACTGTACCTAAACTCTTTTTTTTGTTAGACTACCTCAAGGCGTCTTGCTGATAGGAAGAGTGCAAAGTTCCAGAAGAACATCACGAAGAGGGGCTCTGTGCCTGAAACTACTGTGAAGAAGGGGAATGACTATCCTGTTGGACCCATGGTGCTTGGCTTCTTCATTTTTGTTGTCATTGGATCATGTAAGCTTCGACTCTTCACTTTCCTATTCCCTTCTGTTTAATATTTCAGTATCCATTGTAGTGTGGCTTGTTGGAAATTGGAATGCACATGTTCAAAATGACATATATGCGGCTTCAGCTTTATGAAAACAATCTGACTAGCTTTATGATTGCTGAGCTACCATTTTGCATTGAAGACCTACCTATAACATTTACCATTAGGTTGACTTATTTTGGTGTCATACCTCCTCATTAAGGTTCTTGTGGGATACCTATACCGGGGGTATCTGGAGACTACACGAATACGTACGGTCAATGGGGTATCGAATAGGAAGGAAAATATATTTGTATGGTGTCGGCTAGGAGTCTGGTACGTATCGGATTGCATGCCGTGTACTTCGGACCCGAGCTATAACCGAATTGGGATAGATCTTAGTCTTGTTAGATTAGGACTCTATCATATCCGTGACCCTTTCCCCACTATATAAGGGGTACGGGGTGCCCCCTTGAGGGTAAGAGAGATTCATCTGCGCAATACAATCACCAAGCAGGAGTAAAGTATTATCTTGCCACGCCGAGAGCCTGAACCTGGGTAAATCGGCGCCCTCTTTATCTTAACCATCGAATTTCCGAGCCCGATAGCCACCCTATAAGTTTATTGCCGACACCAATCATCGACAGTTCTCTTTTACACTGTCCATGACATCTCTGTGGTTTGTTGACCATGATATTTCTAATCACTGATAAGTTTGTGGTTGAGGTTTTCCAAACATGGTTGAGCAAGATGTCTTTTCGATGCTTTATACAGTGATGGCAGCTATTTTTTTCATTGGATAGTGCATCGCAAGCATGTTTGTTTCATTGCAAGCTTGCAAAAGTACATTGCAAGCTTCTATAGTGACAAATCTTTCTGAATTTTCTTGTAGTGCTAACCATGTAGGTTTATATCATCCAAGATGAATACAAAGTGCATCCATTCAAGGGTGTTGTTTTTTTCTTATGTTGAATATGTGGTCTGTTAGGGAATGCTAGCTGTGACTATTATCCATTTACAAAGTTTTGGAACAGTCAATTTAACAAATTAATTACCTGTGTAATGCTTATATCCTTTTATGCCAAGATCCAAAATTTCAAATGTTAAGTTGTTGATACTCTTGAAATTTAACAAGTCAAAATATAATGGAAAATTGAACTTTGTTGTTTAAGAGAAGTCTAAAGTTCCTGTTAAGAAACAGTACTTGATAGATGATTGTGAAATTAGGAAGTGTAAACCTGCTGCTAACATCACTGTTCTGACTTCTGAGCTTATGCTTCCTATATTTACCAATTCTGTGTATCTGTATAGCATATCTATTGGTTTGTGGAGAGTTTATTCTGTGCACAAAGCCCTTTAGCTTACATGCAAGAGCAGTTGATTTTAAGAAATGTTAATGCTAACGTTGTTGTCCTGGCTTGTGAGCTTTCCCTTCCCTATGTTTTTTGATTCTGTGTATAGATATAAATCTTTCATACTTTTGCTTATGCATGAGGCTGTTCTGTTGTCCTTGTAAAATCTGCAATAACAACTTCATTTGCCAACTCTGCGTACTTACTAAGTTGTGAAGATAATAATCTGAACGAATGGAAAAATGACAGTCTTATCATTTTGGTTGTTTTGCAGCCTTGTTCCAGATAATTAGGACGGCAACTAGCGGCGGGATGGCTTAAGTCGAGATATGCTTATGTGTTTGAGAGAGAGGCAGTACCTGTACTTTGTAGCAAAGTTTGTTCTTGGATTGATCTTATGTAGATGGTTGATATTGTGTCCGTTTGCATTTTACTAAAGTGGTCTGAGGACTAAACTAGATGTTGGTACCTGAATCTTGCACAGACTAAAACTTAAAATGGATATAATTGAACTTTGATCTGGAGACTAATAATCAGCATTGTTCTCTAGTATTATTGTTTGTACTCTGATGCCTGCAGCTCCAAAAACCTGTTCAGCAATTAGTCATGTCTCTTTATTGGTGTTTGAGATAGCTGGTATTTTAGGATTGAAGGATTATCGCTATTTAATAGTATAAACGACTAAATTAACTATTATGAAGTGAAAATTTTGTTTTTTGAAAAGTCAGATGATGAACTTGAAACAAACCATTTAGGAACTTGAAAAGTGTGTGCGAAAATCTAAAATCCATGTATTAACCAGAATACAGCCTTTGTCTTTTGGGCATGGAAGATACGCTAAGCGTATCATGAACTGGAGTCTAGTTCATGTAGCCACTGTCAGATGATATTCCAAGGCTGTAATTACTGTGCTCGACGTCATCACAATCTTCACAGGGGAGAAATCTTCCTCTGGATCTCGAGCATCTCTGATCTATGATGCTTCTGCATGATTCATGTGAATAATGTCATCAGGTTCATAAAAAAAACTAATGGTCTATGCTGCAGCCATGTGAAGAGAGAAATTATTGCCTTGCATCGCCATCAGGGTATGACTTCTGTTCTTGTGAGGATCTCCGGTTTTACATTGCATTCGAGATGTTTCTCATATGCTACTGCAGTTAATTTCCAACATGTAACTTATACTACTAGAAATTTCTTGTTTGTTTTTTTGACACTGACCCTAAGAACCAATCAGGTGGTCATTGCTTCGCTTTTTGAGTAAAAAGTGTAACGGCATATTTGTAAACGAATAATAATTTATGAATAAAATTTTTATATACATACTATTAGCGATATAAAAGCAAAGGCTAAAAAAATAACTACAATGAACAAACCCAAAAATTACTTTAAATTTAAGGTTAAAAATTTTGAATTTAAGGTTAAAAATTTTAAAGTCTAGATTACAAGCCTAAGAAAAAAAAAAGGCTGAGATACTTGGGTTGACTAGACAACTAATCAAGTTACAGAAAGGAAAAAGGGTGTAGGTTGAGTTGTGTTTTCAGGACATTTACTCCTGATTAGGGTAGATTTTGTCATTCTGATCATATTAATTTATTGGCTTGTGATAGAGTTCATTTTCTACACAACGTCCTTTTCTGGCCTACATGCAAGAATAGATCTTAGGCTGCTCTGTTTGAGTACATGAAGTCTTCCCAGGACAATTATAAAATCCAAAGTTGTCCACACCAGCTTCATTGATTGGCCCACACAACCATTTTGTTTACTCAAGAGCACACTATTAAATTCAGAATACAGTGTGGATGGTGAGATCTCAGCAAGAAATGGACAAAAACCAATCATGGCTGTTGCAAGTCTCCAATTAGATTGGGTTTCTCCCTGACCACTCTTGAGATGCATTGCTATCCAATTAATATACCATAGCATCAACCAAACATTCTAATTAATACAGAAAACAATCCCTAGTAATTGTTTAGAAATAATTCTTAGAGCAAGACTAATAATATAGCCAACAAGATAGCTATAAGACTTTTTAGTCTTTTTACAGTCTAGTAGTTAGTTCTTCATTATTAACATAGGACTCATGTGTTTATCTCACAGAATTTGTTGGTTCTTATGTCCGAGCTAGCTATAAGTTTACGGTCTGCTTTTCTTCTCTCTTTCTCCTCTTTCACATCAGCATTTAGCCGACTTATAGTTACTTGCTCTTATAGGTCGACACTCAAATAAAGAACTAGGTCCCGCAGTACTTAAATTAACAAAACACATTGTTAGATTCATCTGTTACTATTTGGATTCCACATTAATAAAAAGACACACAAATTACAGATTTAGTCATCTTGCCCCCCAGATTAGCAGTTAACCACAACCACCCAAAATGATCACATCCAAAATCAACGGATAGAGATGGTGCAAATCATTCAGCAAGCATCTAAAGAAGAGAGGAATCTTCAACCATTTCTTCCATACAACAAAACAACAAACTCAACACTTCCACTGACAATTACTGTTCTCACAGGTGCTTTCAAGGCCAAAACTAAACCATCACAACCATGTGGGCGCATGCAAATGCAATCTGAGTGATACCTAATGCATGTGGAAATTCTGCATAATCACGACAAGTAAAACCTTTCGTTTTCAAGTTCAATAACCTATAGAGACACGGCTAATGTGACAGCATGTGGCATTTAATCTGGATGACAATTAATCTAAAACGAAACTACTTTTTCGTCAAGCCAAACGAAAAGCCCTAGTGTTCTGTTTTGTGTGGCAAACAAAACTTCAGCTTTTATACAATCATAGGAGAACATGGTTTATGTATGGACATAACTTATATTAAAAACAATATTCTTTATCACAACAAATAAAACACATGGTTTATAATACGATGACCTACAATTTTCTTTTCGATAATGTAATTCAATCCAATGATGACATATAACCCTAATCAAGCGAAAAAATAAATCACAATCTGTTACTTTTATTCTAAGGTCCCACGCATAAACATACCTCCCACATAATCATGAGTACGTGCAATATACCACCTGACAGACACTGTATGATAGTAAAATACAAAGGATTTTGGTAAAATGCATACAAAAATCCCTGTTTCGAAATGAGAATGGAGGCAACTCACACTATAACGATCACCCACTTGCCATGAACTAGATATGACATCTATCCCTTTTCTACCACAAGTCCATAACTTTCTCCCCCATAAAATGGACCATGTGGTTGCTAGCAATTTTGTCAAGTATAAATCCAAGGACAGCCATGCACATGCATAGTCACTTTGCCTAGTCATCAATATAAATCCAAAAACATATATCCTTTTTATTTCCTTTCATGTAAACATCACCGTCTCTACGAGACAACCAGATAATTACAAACCCAGCTATTACCTTCACGCTTCTGATATTCTTTAAATTTATATTAGTACTAATGAATCCAGACTTAATGCGGTCAAAGTCAATAAGTCATTACTTGTTACAAAAACCCAAAAAAAAAGAAAGGAGAAGAAAAAGGCTCAAAATTAGCATACAGTGTAGCGCTAGGTGTGATCCACAGCCATGGCGCCGGAAGTCGAGGCACCGCTGCTCGCCGCCTCCTCCAAGCCGGCCGCTGCCGCACCACCGCGCCGCAACAAGTACTCCTTCTTCTGCGCCGTCCTCGCCTCCATGACCTCCGTCCTCATGGGCTACAGTAAGTAGACTAAACCCCCGCGCGCCGCCGTCGCCGCCGCCGTACGTTCGCCGTCGTCATTGGCGGAGGTAGACGAGAGCTTGACATGTGCTGTGTTTTGGCTGCAGACGTGGCGGTGACGAGCGGGGCGCAGATCTTCATGGCGGAGGACCTGGCCGTGAGCGACGCGCAGATCGAGGTGCTCTCCGGCGCCATCAACATCTACTCGCTCGTCGGCGCGCTGCTGGCCGGGTGGACCTCCGACCGCCTGGGCCGCCGCCTCACCATCGTGCTCACCAACGGCTTCTTCCTCGCCGGCCCGCTCGTCATGGCGCTCGCCGGCGGCTACGCGGCGCTCATGGTCGGCAGGTTCGTCGCCGGCATCGGCGTCGGCTACGCGCTCGTCATCGCCCCCGTCTACGCCGCCGAGATCGCCCCCGCCTCCTCCCGCGGACTCCTCAGCTCCCTCCCCGAGGTTCACCCAAATTTACTCAAATTATTGCTAAATCTCTTCGAAATTTTAGCAAATTTTGCTTGAATTTTTTATTGTGTTTTGTGTTTTTTTTGAAGATTTTTATCAATGGAGGAGTGATGCTGAGCTACGTGTCCAACTTGGCCTTCTCGGGGTTGCCGGTGCACCTGTCGTGGCGGCTGATGTTCGCCGCCGGCGTGGTGCCCACCGTCTTCCTGGCGGCCGGCGTGCTCACCATGCCGGAGTCGCCGCGGTGGCTGGCGATGAAGGGGCGGCGCGACGAGGCGAGGCAGGTGCTCGACCGGACGTCCGACACGCCGGCCGAGGCCGAGCAGCGGCTGCAGGAGATCGAGGACGTCGTCGCCGGCGGAGGCGTCTCCGGCGGCGGCGGCGTGTGGAAGGAGGTGGCGACCAAGGCCGGGGTGCGCCGCGTGCTGGCCATCGTCGTGACACTCCAGTTCTTCCAGCAGGCGTCCGGCATCGACTCCGTGGTGCTGTACGGCCCGCGCGTGCTCGCCGCCGCCGGCGTGACGTCGAACACCCTCCTCCTGGGCCTCAACGTCGTGTTCGGCGTCGCCAAGGCGAGCTCCATCCTCATCGCCATGGCGCTCACCGACCGCGTCGGGCGGCGCCCCCTCCTGCTCGCCAGCACGGGCGGCATGACCGCCTCCCTCCTCGTGCTGGGCTCCGTGTTCGCGGCGTTCCAGGGCCGCGCCAGGGACGACGCCGCGGTGGCCGGCGTGGCGGTGGCCGTGGTGGTGGCGTTCGTCTGCACCTTCTCCGTCGGCATCGGCCCGCTGGCGTGGGTGTACAGCTCGGAGATCCTGCCGCTGCGGCTGCGCGGGCAGGGCGCCGGCGTCGGCACCGCCATGAACCGCATCATGAGCGGCGTCGTCACCATGACGTTCATCTCGCTCTACGGCGCCGTCACCATGGCCGGCGCGTTCTACCTCTACGCGGCCATCGCCGCCGCCTCCTTCGTGTTCATCTACGCCTGCCTGCCGGAGACGAGGGGCCGGAACCTCGAGGACATGGAGGAGCTCTTCCACACCAAGTGACAAACTCCATCCATGAAATCCATCTACCATATTTCACCGGAGGCATGCATATGGGTTGCAACATTTTGAATGCAAAGTTTGATTCTTTCTTGGTGATAATATGAAATATCAAAAGAATTTTGCTGTTCATTGGGCTGATTGATTTGTAGTATTATGAATGCAAATTATTTTTTGGGTAATTTTTACGGTTGGAATTGGCATGAAAAGAATTGTTGGGAACAACACGTATATACACCGGCTGATTACGGAGGATTTGAATGGTTTAGCATGAATGTATTTCTTTAGAAATAAAACTAATTTCCATGTTTGATTTTTGTAAAAAAAACACTGTAAAATTTCTTTGTGAGCCTTTGAATTTGTAAGTAAAAAAAAAAAAACTCACCGCAGCTGCTATTTATCAGTTGAATGGTCGGGTGAATTTGGTAAATGGTCCCTGTTAAGCACATGCCTGGTACACTTTCAGCACATTAAATACCTGATAATGCACCTCTCTCAACCATGGCCCGAGTCTGACTTGCGTCCTTTACCGGCGGCTACGAAAACCGACTCATTTTGCGTCCGTTACGAGTTTAAAGGATGATTTTATTCTACATGACATAAAGAAATAAAATAATATTCTAGTTGGATCCCACGTGTAAGTGACATAAACTTCTTCTTCCTCCATACCTCTTTCAGTTATGCTTCTCACTGCCACTGCCGTGGTTGACGACACCATCCCCGTCCTGCACCGTCATCATGAGCTCGATCCATCACCATGCTAGAATGCATGGGGTGTCTATCTTGTCACCTCGTGCCCTTGCTCTAGGACGAGCTTGTCAGGGGAGGTGGGGACGTGTCCCTGTTTACATTTCCAGTTATCTCCAATTAAGTTCACCGATCAAGCATGGGAGACCAACGCCAGAGATAAAGAAACCTTGGACAACGGAGTTGTGGAGCATGAGACGATGACCATGGTTGATGATGAAGTCTTAAGCTCATGGTGCTTTCCTATAAGGGGTCTTCCTCCTCAAGGGTGTTAAGTGAAGCCACTGCACCGCTTCCGCCAAGGGTGATTGTTGCTGTTTGGCAAGGACGACGACTATGGCATTGGCGGAGTTTGTCAGGAACAACACTTGGATAAAGTGATAGTGGAGGTTGGGAAAGAGTGGAGCTTGATGAGGCGAAGGCAACGCAGCAAGCCCATGGCTAGGTTTAACAAAGCTTCTATTTGGTGACCACATCAGCCTAGCTATGACGGCTCCAAGTTTTATGACAACATTGGAGACGATGTTGTTTGAGATCACTGACGAGGAGGCGCTACTCAAGCTTGGTGATGGGGGTAGCTGCTCAGCTCGAGCTTGGTGATGCAGTCACGCGCACCCCCAGGGAGAGGGGATGAAGAGAGAAAAATTATGGATAGACATCAATACATATAAGTTTCATGTCAACCAAAACTGGTATGTAAATCACTAGATGAGTTTATTTCGTCTGATTTTAAGAATTGTGGGAACCATTATATCTAGTTTTGTGGTTGAAGGAGGGACACCAGACTCTGGAACATAGTTGAGGAAGGTTTTTTTTTTTATATATAATAGAGCTGTTGAGTAAAATGATACAAACTTTTTCCTTCAAAAGGCAATCTTAAGGCCTCCAAACACGGGAAGCCTGTAGGCTACCTTTCCATACGAAGTGGGCCTCTTTCGCTCTGTGAGTGGGCTAAATTCTTGGCAATTAGACAAGGGCTGTGGGCTAATTCCGGCCGGTTTCAGATCAGTATTTTGGGCTGATTTACGGTCAGACTAAATGATGCTAGATCAGTTTTTGATGCTTGGACTAATTTACCCCCTCCTTTCATTTTGGATAACGATGCTCTAAAATCTATGGACTGTAATTTCCTATTAAAATATTTATATAAAAATAAATAAATACTTTTTTGATTAAAAAACTTTTTAAAACTCATCTATATATATGTTATACTGTTGTGCTAGTGTTTACGTACTAAATGTCTTAAAAGTTATTAATTAATAGTCAAAGTTTTAAAAGTTTGATTATACTTTATTCAAAACGACATCAATTATAGAACTAGAGACTGCTTATGAACCATATTTGATTAAAATTTTGTGCTAAAATGTGGCCATCCTATTTATGGGATTTGCTCTAATTCTTTTAAATGGACCATGTGGACTTTACTTGGGTCTTGATTCAAGTTAGACTAATAAAACGAGCTATGGCTACATGGCTAATATTGATAGTTTGATACTAATTTTGTTTATTTTGACACCTAAAAATGCAAAACGAAATATTTTTACACTTTTTTGGTAGGTTATATGTTCCGACCTACCATGTGTAACAGCTAAAACATGGTTATTTGAAATGGTACAGTAGTACTAGTGTTGGTCCTTCATGAAAATCTAATGTATCCTATTGTTCATATAAGATAGAAAAAAAAATTCTTGGTAGATATCTGAACTTTAGAAGTATAAAAAGTAGCTCAAAAAACTTCTAAATCAGACACCATTCATCATTGAACTTTCTAACTTCACCCTTCAACCATACACGGCTTGAAATATGCATGAAAAAGTAAAACTAAAGAGTACGAGAAGGATGGGGAACAGACATGATGGTGAAAATAGAACCCGTTTTTTGAGCTATACCGGGCTACTGGATCACCATGGACATGCTTCCCAAGCTCTTAAAATGGTGTGATTTTTGAAAAAAAAAGCCTACAGATAACTTTTCTAAAAATTCAAATCAATCTATTTTCAAATTTATAATAACTAATACTTAATTTATTACATGCAAAATTGCATGGTTAATACCAATTAGCTACTGGGCAATGATCGGGCAAACAACCGAATCAAACATAGGCCTTAGTACCCCTCCAACACACCATCCAACCAAATGTCCAACCCTAGAAGCAATCTATGTGGTACCATTTGTGTGTGGGCTCTTCTTCAACTTTAGCAAGAGCCAAGAGGTGGTGATCATTTAGGGTTGAACGTGAGGGCGAGGTTAATCTTATCCATTCATCTGCTTGAAAATTTTATTGTTTTAACTGTATTAGTAGCATAATATGTGATGTGATGTCACGTTATATGATATCTGTTTTGATTATATATCACATCTAGTGCTGGTCACATCTAGTGGTATTAAGGCCGGCTTTGTTTTGGTTTATTTTGGAGTAAGTTATCCGACGCACAGAAAACGTATTAATAAATTAATATATAATTAATTAATTATTAATTATAAAACTTTAAAAAATAGATTAATATGGTATTTTAAAGTAACTTTTCTATAAAAAATTTTAAAACAACACACAGCACGTTTAGTCGGTCAGAAAATGTGCGTCTGAAAATCGAGAGAATAGGGACAGCGGCCTAACCGTCCATCCAGCGTGGGTGCATACATATGTATTTGTTATCTGTTGTTGCTTATCCCAGAAAACAAACGAAACCTATTCAACGATGTGTGTGTACGTTGTGCACTGCTGGCCATATATGGCAAGCTCATCGATCGATCTCTGTCAACTACGAACGTACTTTTACAATCAGCAAATAATTCTCGATGCACTAAACCTGTCATTAGATATGCCAGCATCGTCTCTAGTTGTGAAGCAAAACACGTATTCAACGGACTATCGGTCTGTTGCTTCTTCTTTTTTAATTTTCGAAACTCAACGCTCTTGTTTGAACGTACAATAATCAGGTTACATAATGGTTATTTTTTTGCTTTTTTAAGGAAGAAGTCAAATGACATATTTACAAACGAAAATAATTTACGAATAAAATTTTATGTATGTATATATTCTTAGTGATCTAAAAGCTAAGGCTGAAAAATAAATTATCATTAAAAACCTCTAAAATTAACTTTAAATTTAAGGTTAAAAATTTAAATTTTGGCTTATGAGAATAAGGAGAAGCGAAAAGATGAGGGCGCTAATCCTCATTCAAATCCTAACATGTACATGTGATATGATGCCCATACGCTCAAGTGGGATATATAGTGGGAGTTTCTTCTCCATAAGGAAAACCCGTTGACGCATATACATATGCACTCTAATATATATTTGCGAACTGAACTGCTGGTGCTAGCTGCAGCTGAACAAAAATATTAATTAATATTCCTCAAGCTAATTTTAAGCTTAACGAACTTTAGCCGCACATGCACGACATCGATTTTAATTTCCACTATGATGCTTAATTATGAGACCAACATGGCAACATATGCATGAAGGCACTGCAGCTAGCTATCTAGCTAGCCTTGTAGCATCATATATAAGGGATCATGCAGTGGGTACTAATCCATCAAATTAAGCAGCTAGCTAGTGCAGAGTTTGTACTCTTAACTGCACCATCTGGCTGTCTAGCTTGATATCTAGTGTCCATCATAATTGCCATGGAGAGGCATGAGGGTGATGTCCAAGTCCAAGGGCAGGAAATCATCGAGGAAAGGCTAGAAATCGCCGTTATTCTAGTCCAGGGGAGTGCAGCCCGAGTGCAAGAGACGACGACCAACACTACCATTGTGCATCTCCCCATGTACATGAGGGAGGCGAACAAGGGCCTCTTCGAGCCTAGGGTGGTCGCCATCGGCCCCTACCACCATGGCCACGAGAGCACCATCGACATGGAAGCTCACAAGGAGCGCTTTTTCCATGGCTTCTTTGAGCGCCTGGGCAATAGCGTGAACCAACAGGACCTGACTGCTGAGTGCACCAATGGTGCTCTCCAGTGCTATAGCGGGAATGTTGGCAGGCTATACACCACGGAGAAGCTCATGCGCGACGGCTGCTTCATCATCGAGCTCCTCTTGCAGTGGAAGGAGGGGGATGGAGCCCATCTTGATAGTCACATGCGATTGATGTCCAACAGCATATACTATGACCTCCTCCTGGTCGAAAACCAGATACCTTTCATGGTTCTCGACAAGATTTTTGAGAAATTCAGGAGACACAATAGCAAACATCCTATCTTCAAAGACACCTGGTTGGTTAACCTCATCAAGTTCTTTAACCAGGATGGTCAATTTTCTTGGGCTTATACAAACCTATCCGAAGAGGATCTATCTAATGCCAAACAGGTTCGTCATTTGCTTGAAATTCAGTACAACCTTGTCATCCGCAAGAACAATAGGAATAATAATAATGAGCAGAAACATGATAGCATTCCGTGCTTGTGTGGCAACATCTGTCGCAAAGTGAAACCTACGCCTCTTGGAATCCCTGGGGCAAACGAGCTGCAAGACTATGGCGTTAAATTCCATGTGAAGGAGAATCATCAACAGAACACCGACATGTTTGATGTGACATTCTCATCCAAAACAATGGCCATCCCTCGCTTCAAGATCAACTTCGGCTCCAAGATCCTACTGGCAAACCTCTTTGCATATGACCAAATTGTGAGCCAACCGGCAGGGAATAATAATTGTGTTAGCGTTGGACCCGTAACGAGCTACGTGGTGCTCATGAACGCGCTAATCAACACCAAAGATGATGTCGTGGTTCTCCAGCGGGAGGGCATCCTGGACAACCTGCTGTCAAACGAGGAAGAGGTGGCCACCTTCTTCAACAAGCTCGGCAGGTGTGCCTTGGTGGATGTCAGCCATCACCGTTACACAGCCATGTTCGAAGATGTGAATAGGTATTGGAGGGATGGATGTTGCTGCAAGCATTTTGTTACGTTTCGCATGAAGCATTGCAGGAACCCATGGACTTGCCTCTCGCTGATGGGTGCAATTGTGTTATTAGTTCTTTCATTTATCTCCATGATCTATACTATCCTCCAGTATTATAAACGTCACTAATATCATTTCGGCATGCATCATATCATGTCATTCCGGTACTCCTATGATCGCATCAAATAATGCATTTGAGTGTCATCGCTATGCACTTGTTGTGTTTATTTCCGTTATACAATGTGCACCAAAATGTCTAGCTCGATCATCGATCAAGAGATACAGAGGGAGCTCAAAATTCAGTAGCTTGCTGCTCTCTCTGACCCATGGACGAAGACTGAATTAGTTTGAGTGAGATTGCTACCACTGATTCATCGCATTTTCTTATTTTAATTTGTAATCCATGTGTGTGAGTGCATTTTAAATCCTGCTTTACTGTTCAGCTTGCATGAAAATTGTTTACTTATTGATCATCAATAAAAAGGTCATAAAGTCTATATATATATATATATATATATATAAATTATATAGAAAGTTTGTATATAAGAAGTTCTGCTTGTGTGGGTGTACAGGTGCACATGTGCTTGTCAGTTAGCCTTTTCTAACATATTTTTACAAATATTCTATAATTTGGCATGCACATGCAAAATAAAAGAATATCTATATATATATATATATATATATATATATATATATAGAAATTCAGTTTGAACATACATTTACATGCTCAAGCAATCTCTGTTGTCCATGTGTTCTAATATTTCTGTAAAGAGTGTTCCTTGCTCATGCTAACGACGAAGATTAGTATAGGAAAATAGGTAGGAGGGTACACACAGATCTGTCATCCCACTAGCATGTTGCAGGGGCTTTTTCTCCTCCCAAGGAACGTCTCTCTTCAAGGAATCAAATCGTCTGACGTTTGATCCAGTGATGTCAGAGAGAAGTCAAGACAAGTAGGGTTGTCCATTTGGCATCAGACAACCAGAGCGAGCGTGACGGCCAAATGGACCCCTGCTCGGCCCAATACAGCCAAATCTAGACAGCCCATATGAAGAAACAAATGGCCTTTTCCTCCTTGGACGGAAAAATCTGGATGACTCCTGATTCCCCATCACCATATGACTCATTGCTGTTTGTCGCCTCGTCTGGTGCCGACGTGGTTGCAGCTAATCCGTGAGGAAGCCTCACTGCTCAACTCCACCCTCCTCCCCATGCCTTGCCTCCTGTCTTCCCCTGTGCAAGGGCCCTACTGTATCTGGTGTGAAGGTTAGGGTCTGCCTTGACGATGATTGCTTCCATAACGGCGTCCTCATCGAACTATTTGCCACTATCCGCATTAAAGCACCATCATGGGAGAGAAGCCAATTGCTGCTATAATGTCCACACCACCGCAGCCATTGCCACCATCTCCATGACCTCCTAGAAGAAGACAACAATGGTTTGAGAAGCTTAGGTTGATATTGTAATTGATATGGATTTAGATTATAAATTAGTATGAATTAAAATTCTGATTCCATACTGAATGTGGTGATTAAATATCTTTTTCAATTTGAGACTGATTGTTGTGAGAAGGTGAAGACTGTAACCGCACAATTTGTTGTTGTCCTGTCATTGTAGCCTAAGAGATTGAAACTTTAGTTTAGCTTGAGAATGTCAGCTGTGTTATTGCACTAACATAAAAGTGAAACGCTTGTGCAGTGCACACCGATATTTAGAATCATTTCTTTGATTGGACACATGATTGTTCAACATTTATACCAATTTAGTTTTAGAATGTTTGTACATGTGTTTGTTGAACATATATTTATACATCGCTGCATGCTGTAATTTGAGAACAGAAATAAACATAGGAAATTTGATCAAATAAAATTTACATACTGCTTGTTTGCAAAATAGCAAACAACTGAGTTGATTCTCACTAAACTTAGAGTACAGGATTATTGGAAAAAATATGTCCTTCACCATGATCTAACTAAAATAAAATAAACCACAGACACCTCCTGAAATTTTTGCTCCAACTCCATTATACTTGCTAAAATGGTTCTTTAGTAAAAAGATCATCATCTATCGGCCCCTGCAAAACATAGAACAATCATTGCTTGTCTTTTATGTATTATCATAGATAGATTTGTAAATTTAGCATTATTACCGTCAAAAGTTGAGTGAAGCTATCTAGCTACATGAATTCTCCAAGCTCCTCATCCCTAGAAACATTATCCTCTATCACTTGTGTTGCTGCACCATTTTCGAGTGCATCATCTGTCACTTGTTTTACTACACCAAATAGAGTCTAGTCTTTTGTTTTTGTGTAGTTTTTTCCTTTTTACTCTGTGCTTGTTGTTTAGCCTGACGCTTCTTATCAAGCCAATTCCTTTTCCTTTTGAACTTCTAACACGAACCTCATCTTTCTTGAGTTGTGCATTACGCAACAAGTCATTTGGAGGCATAACACATATTTGGGTCATACATGGATCTGAGTTAATAGCACATCCACTTATATGCTTTTCAATTTGCTTGCTAAGCATATCAAGTGCATGGTTTACTAACAAGATGCACTGTGGATAGCTAGCAGCTTGTTGTGCCATATTAAGAAATTTGTGAGATAGAAATTTAAAGGAAAGGGAATCATCCATCTCCGGGTTCTCAATTATAGTTCTTCCCTGGTTGTCTTTTATTGTTCCACTCCTTGCTTCCCGTGTCCATCGCTTTAATAATATATATTGTGCTGGTAGTGACTTGATGTTCTTCAAACCGAGAACCTTTAGAGCATGACCGCACAATATTTCAATTCTATTACATTGCCCACAACTACAAATAGATGTTTGCTCTAAAGGTTCACCAACAACTTTATATTCCTCCTCAGAGGTTAAATCTCCCTCAAAACTCCCAGGTGCTACTAGATATTCATTGTTTCCATCCAATGCCCTAGTGCAGGCTGCCATTGATCGTTCATATTCACCTTGAAAAGCTTCAAGTATAACTAGTGTGTACAATTTAGTAGCTTGCAACAACATAGGTGTCCTCATTTTGATTCTAGGCAATTTTTTCCTTGAATCAAATTCTGAAGCTAGTTCCTTGTCTCTTTTTCCTTGCACCACTATTTCAAAATGTTTGAGAAACCCAACAATATCAAAATCAGATTTTTTTTCAGGTGATTGTTCAAACTCTCACTCAATTGTGTACTTCTCATTTCTAATTTGAAAGCATTCTTCATATAATATTTAGCCCATTTTTATTTTTTTCAGTCAAAGCCCATTTTTCTTTCAACTTGTATATCCTATCTATAGCCAAGTTTGCTTGCTCACCTTTCCCCTTATGATATCAAATTCCTGTTCAAATTTTGTTAAATCCTCGTATTCAAACAAGCATGCACAAATATGAGTTCTTGATTCTCCATCATTATCCTCTGAAGAAAGATGTTTAGCAACATTTTGTGAAATATGAAAGGTGCACAATCCATGCCAATATGCCATGTTTCAAGAAATACTTCATAAATGGCTTTTTTCCATTGCAAAGTCTTGATATGTATATATTGTTTTAGGATGTTTTCCATTATGTGCTTTCAGGAAAGTCTCAAAGAGCTATTTAAAAGAGTCAAATGTTTCATCGTACATATAAGAGCACTACCAAAAACTATTGTTTCTCTAAAATGAGGAGTAACAGGCCAAATTTTCGCTCAGTGATGGGCTGAATGTACGACGATCTAGGGCCGAATTGGGCTGAAATCACCACAGTTAATTGGCCGAAGTCATCGTCACGTGTGGGCCCAAACTATGGGCTGAAATTGCCTGCTCTTATGGGCCTAAATCAGCAGCAACCATGGACCGAATTAACACGCGCTTGCAGGTGGAATTGGGCCCCTCTCTATGGGCTGAAATTACGCGCATTTGCAGGCTGAAATTGCCAGCAGTTTTTATCGGCCGAGAGACAGCAATCTGTCATGGGTGAAATTTGTGCGAAATTTATCAAATTATGGCCAACATTACTACTAGGACGGCACGGGCTGAAACTATAATCGGCAATCGCCCTAATTTTGGATCACACAAAATCATGTTTACTTGTTATACGTCAATGGTTTGATGGGTTGTCAGCCTGTATTTTGACCCATTAACGTCCATCGTGGGCCTAGTTCTCGTAAGAGGAGTACGAATATACCCATACTCCAGTTATCGTTTAGAATAAGATTTAATTAAATTTTTAATAAGGTGTGATGAGAAGGACAAATAATGGCCATTCGCATGTATCTAAACCAGCATAGCATTGCAGAGTTGGTTCGAAGTTCAAAATTATGCTAATGAGCACATATCATCCACTTCACTCGATGTGGTAATTTTGTAATGGTTTTTTTTAGGTTTATAATGTTTTATTGTAATATTGATGTATATTTGTATACCACTTTCTAGGGAAAGTAAGATATAGAATTTGCCTTTGACTGTTTTCATGATGAAATTATGGAGACATTTTTAGCAGGTCTTCAACATTTAGTTCATTTAATAGGTAAGAATCTACTCCCAAGCAAAAGAAAGATGGATTTTGAAAACAATCTTGAATTCTTGATAGAGGGCAAGCTGATAAGTGTTCTGATTCCGAAAGCAAAATTGAGATGGCATCTCACCAAGGAACATTGAAGGTGCATAGTTCTGGATCACAATTATGTATTAAACCTAGTGGATGAGATCCTTGACAATTCCTGATTTGAACCTGAAAGAACATGTTATTTATAAATATTTTCATGTAGAGTAAAAGAAACATTTTAATAGAGACAAAAAAATGTTTACCATTTGTTGATGTCTCATTAAGGACAACTCATCATATTGATTTCCCACGTGATCGGGAAATACTATATAAACATGTTTATCCAAGGTTCTATCCACAACCTGAACATTATGTTAGCATTTAGTTTTTACTTTTGCTATCAAAAAATAATCGTGTATACAAACAAGGGTACGATCATGCATAATGTTTTATCACTAAGCATATGCAAGTATAATTTTCTAAGATAACGATGTTTTATGTTATTATTTTGTTTGTTGTGATGTGAGATTTGTTACTTTGTACAGTTTTTTTTAATGTCAACCAGTTTTTTTTTGTTATATATGTCAGTTTTTGTTAGTTCTGATCATCTAAAAGGAAAAAAAGTGTACCTTTGTTTTGTTTGCTACTAGCATTAATTAGTTTTGTCAGTTTTATTCTGTTAGCAACGGAAAGTACTAATAAATTTATAACTCCGGCAATACATAATTTTTTTAATGAAATACATAGTTTATGGAATATATAGCAAATTTGTTAGTTTTGTGTGTGTGCGCGCGCTCTCTCATTTGTAAAGCTCATTGATGAACTGAATATATTTCATTTTTCAGAAACGACTTGGGTTGTTTCTTAATTGATGCTTATTTTATCAATTCACAACTTTTCTAACCAAACAGTGTTGATATGATACATAGTAGGTTAGGATTAGATCATTTTCTTTTGTTTTGCAAGTACATGTCAAATAAGGTAGGTTTGTTATGTTTGCAACTAGGGAGTCAATAGATAATATATACCTCCATCTTTTTGCTTATGCTTATGCTCATAAGCCAAAATTTAAATTTTTGGCCTTAAATCTTAAATTTAGAGTTGATTTTGGGGTTTTTTTCACCAAAGTTTATCTTCTAACCTTAGGTCACTAAGAATATATATATATATAAATTTATTTACAAATTATTGTTTGCAATGTGTTGTTTGGTTTTACCATAAAAAGCTAAAAAATCACCCCCTAAAACCTTAATGAGTGTTGTCACGTATCTACCAGGTTGTGTTCTTTTTAGCTTTTAGATGAAATATTAACTGATTTTAATGATAGCTATTTAATAGCATAAATAAATTAAGTTATTTCTTCGAGTTTTAATGTTTGACACTAATGGTTTATTTGATATGTGTTTAACTATTCTTCTTATTCAAAAATTTTGTGTAAATATGCAGATATATAGGTCATGCTTAAAATAGTTGTAATATTAAAAAAAATAACAAATTGACAATTACATAAATATTGAAACAAAACAAATGTTCAAACATGTCTAAAAAATCAACAGTGTCAGACATTAAAAAACAAAGGAAATATTAACTATTTTAAACATACAAAATAGATTAATATATTTTTAAATTAACTTTGCTATGGAAGATTTAGAAAAGATATCATTTGAAAATTTGGTAAAAGTGCTCGTAAAAAAAGGAGTAAGTTTTCCATCTTTTAGACAGGCATGTTTAGTTCGTGAAAAGAAAACTTTTGGAATATTTGACAGAATGTTGGAAGGGGTTCTGCGACATGAATGAAAAACTAATTTTATAACACATCTAGAAACCGCAAGATGAATATTTTGAGCCTAATTAATCCATCATTAGCATATATTGATTACTGTAGTACTTATGGCTAATCATGGACTAATTATGCTCAAATGATTCGTCTCGTGATTTCCTCCTTAACTGTGTAATTAGTTTTTTTATTTATCTATTATTTAGTGCTACATGCATGTATCAAAATTTGGGAACTAAACAAAGCCTCAGTGTGAAACGATAGGATTAAACTGATGGGCAAATTATGCTCTTCCTATTCAAAGGTGTATTGATGAATTAATACTTTATGATCACACATCGATGGTCTAACACATGAACCAATAGATTGTGTGCCCTTGCAAAAGAGTGACAATAATATTTTGTTCATTTTAAACAAGGGAACTTTTACAAAACCGTAAGCTCATACATAACGATTTTTACAGAACCACAAGTTCGTACGTAACAAGTTCATAATACATCAGATGAAAGTAGGAATTAAAATATACTAACAACACAAACTACAAATTATAAACAGACGATTAGGAAATACATGTGCGCAATTGAGCAAACTTCACATTATTCAGGATAATCAAAATACGCTGAACCACAAGTAGTGATCTACTGATCTTGATCGAACTCTTCGTTCATGGATGAGAGGCTGACAACTGAGTTTTGAACGACATTTCAAGTAACATCATAGAACAGCATAACAACACAGTAGAGCTTAATTAATTCTATCACGGGAGGAAAGAGGAATGAAATGGCCTGAGGTGCTTGCTAACGCTAGCTAGCCACGCGTATACTTGAGAACGGCGAAGACCATGGAGATACACGAGAAGCTCAGGAGGAGAACGGCGGCCATCAGCGAGAGGCAAGCCAGAGGGGTCCTGCAGTGCTTGAAGGAAAATATAGCCAAGTACTTGCAGCAATTGCATCGGTTCATCCAGTACCTGTTCACATCTCTGAACATGCCAGTGTAGCGGTGCTTCCTGACGTCCACCATGGCGCACCTGCCGAGCTCGTTGAAGAAGGAGGCCACCTCGTCCTCGTCCGACAGCAGGTTGTCCAGGATGCGTGGAGGAGCCTAGCAAGGACGAAGAACGGTATCTGGTTATCGACCACGAGAAGGTCATAGTAAATGCGCCGTACTCTCCTTCCAGCGGAGGAGGAGCTCGACGACGAAGCACCCGTCGCGCGTGAGCATCTCCACGGTGTAATCGTCGACGGCGCCGCCGGCGTAGCACCGGCGAGCCTGTGCGAAGCAACGGTTAGTCACCTCCTGGACGTAGTACGCATGGTTAGCGTTGCCCGGGCGCTGGAAGAAGCCGTGATGGAGGACATGGTCCTTGTGAGCTTCCATGTCCAGGGTGCTCTCCTTCCCGCTGTGGTAGGGGCCGATGGAGACCACCCTAGGCTCGAACAGGCCCCTGTGCGCCTCCCTCATGTACGTGGGGAGCCGCACGAAGGTGTTGATCTCCGGCACTTCGACGGCATCATCCATTGGAGTAATGGTGGCTACTAACCTGAACTTGACAGATTGAGAGAGAGAGAGAGAGACGAGCGTGTGTTCTGTCTACAGTTCTACACAGCTTGCATGGTGCCTTAATAAGTTGATGGACTAATACCACTGCATGCATGGTGCCTTACATATTTCAATGAGATTTCCTCTGCCTCGAGGCACCAGTATCTCACGATACTACATTGTTTTTTATCATTGGATCACTTGGATCTACGTGAGAGCAGGATGAGCATTATTAGTTCAACGATCATAAACAATTTGGTATCGGTATATCGATCTATTTTTTTAGACCGGAGCAAATCTCTATTTTAATACCATTGCACATAAGCTGCGTTATTTTGGACAGATTATTCCTTGGTTTTTCACGCACTCTTCCCAAAGTACTGATCAATGTATTTCTTGTAAATTTTTGTTAATAAAACTTGATCATATCACGTATATCTAAAGTAAAATTTTAACTTTATAATACTTAATTTGATTGCTTATACCAGGTAATACTTATTAAAAAAATTAGATAATCCTTTGTACTCATATAACAGAAGAACGCAACCGTAGTGATACACATCACCTGTGGCACACGTTACTTGCGTAGTCATACACATCATAGTAGAAATTAAAATTGATGGCGTGCAAATGCTACTAAATTTGGACAAGTCTAAATTAAATTAGTCAAGGAATGTCTGCCCCAGCTGCAGCACCTGTAGGTTTGGTATTAATTACTACCAATGGGGAAGTACTTAAGTATCGAGGTCAGCGGGTTTTCCTCATAGAGAAACACTTGGTGCAGCCAACTTGCATGAACTGTAATTTTTGGATTTGATGCGCATTTGCTAATTGTAAATTTGTATATTGATCAAAATGCTTGATGTAATTTGTCTACAATAAAGCACAGAAAGCAATTGAAATACTGCTTGTTTTCTGAAAATACAACAACGGGACGTCACGTTAGTTGTTTCTTTTCAAAAGAAGCAAAACCAAGTGCTTTTTTTTTTTTGTAAATACCAGCTGGAATAAAGAGGGGAAAATTAGTGTGGACGTTTTACAAAGGCTAGGGGCTCAGCCTGCTTCCCCTGACTATCCCTTTCAATTTTGATACAAGTTGCCTTTCAATACAAGTTGCCTTTCGTTAGAATAAGATATTTGCTTCAGTCCAACAAAAAGTACCTCGAAGTACCAGTACCTCGCGGTACCAAATCATTTCTGATCGTTGGATCTAATAGTGCATATCATACTCAGCTAGATCCAATGGTGAGAAATGATTTAGTATCTCGAGATATTTTTATTGAACTAGAGCAAATCTCTTACAATAAAGTTTTTGGTTTGCTTTAGAACCAAAAAGATCCATACGGATAAGGGCTTGAATCCAGGATATTATGTCAGTGCCGTTACAGCCAGTGACACTCTAATAACACTACTGTTATGCCAGAGGATATGAATTCGACTAACATCTGCACTTCATTGTGATGCATACTTGTTGAGCCGGTTCTAGATCTACTGGCAGACAGGTTGATTGACTGAATGACAATGTCGTCATATGTTGTGCAACAATTCCTCATAAATTTTATAATCCTTGAAAAAAGTATAGTAAGATATCAAATTTTGTGGCAAAATATTACTATATACCCACAATACTTAAAGATACTAAAGTTTTACGTTAGAAAATATGACATCTCCTTATACTTTTAAAACTGCCATATATTTTTACCATCTCTTAGTACTTTCAATTCTTACCGAACATCAACTGGAACTTGTCTTTTAATCCAATGACACACACGTTGATCTAGGTTCCATCGGAACCACATGGGACTATGGGATTGTTTGATAGAGAATACATGTCATGATAACTGGAACTCAGCTGATTAGAGAGTTGGTGTTGGTGACTTACCCATCCGAGTGGCTGACTGGGACTCCAAGAGACTCCGTCATTGGCGACTTGGTGGTGACCGGGAGCAGTAGGCGGGCACGCCACACAACTAGTTCTGGATCGAAACCAAAGGAATTAAAGAGTACGGTAATACGTGAAACATAATCTTGGGGGGTGTTAGAATATGCCCTACAGGTTATCATAGAGATGATCATATTTTGTTGTATCCATGAGACTTATTTATCTACTGAATATCCATGAAAGGTAACTTGTATTGGTTGGTAATTATGTGAATTGTTTGTGAAACTCTTTACTTGTATGATTATTCTAAAATTGTCCCTAGTCGGAGTTAACTCTTTACTTGTATGATTATATATATATATATATTGATGATATTTGTAAATAAAAATAATAATTTTAAGTCAACTATATTAAATGAATCATAAATAAGATTTAAAATTAATATATAATACTAAAAAATTAATTTATCATTTAAATATATAATAATTTATTATTAATCTACTATTTTATCAAATAAAAAATAAAAATAATATGTATATGTAAGCTCGTGAGAAGCTCGAGCTCGACTCAAGAAAGCTCGCGAGTTTCTGATCAGGCTCGGGCTTGACTCGTTAGGAGTTCAAGCCAAGCTCGAACCGAGCCTGAAACGAGCCGAGCTCGAGCAGCTCTCGAGCTTCGAGCTTTGTTGACAGCCCTACCTGAGGCTATCGTATGTTCTCAAGATGTGAACCGAGCTATTAAGGGGCTATCAAACGCTATTTCATAGCTAGGTAGTTATAAAGGTAGTTTTCGGGTTTGTCATAAACCATGTTGTGAGGCATGGTCAGACAAAATAGGATTTGCCCCTCTTTATGTGAGAGAGATATCTCTGAGCCCCTCGAGTGATCGGATCAAGAAATGCATGGCCGTGCTAGCTCTAAGTGTGTTAGTCTATTCGAGAATCCGACTCACAGCATCGAGAAAGAGAGGTCAGCTTGGAGCTAGACCAAATATCGTGAGGCAAGAGAAATAGCTTGTACATGATGTTGTGATGGTTCTTCTGATATGATCTTTATGTGTGTATAGGAGTTGACACGTCTTACTAGAGAGGCAGCTATAAACTATTGGGTTGAGTAAGAGTACTTGGAACATGACTATGTGTGTGTGAACCCATATTGTCGCATACTTAATGGGCTACAAGCCTAATTCAGATAGGATCCGAATTGATCTGAATTATAGAAGGCTTAGGGTTTCTAATGGGCCTTAGAATCAAAAGTCTATTAGGACGCCTATATATATAATGATGGGTGGGGCGCATGGATTAGGGCAATCCACGCCAGCCGTGAATTTCCCCATGCCCACGCCTTCGTTACTCTCGTAGACCTAGCAGTCCGGGACACGACTGCTTCTTTCCTATACGTGTGGATGTTTCAGAGGTGCTGCATCTAGAGCACAAAAATGAGCCGCACGTGAGGACGTGATAAGAGGACATGATGGGATCAACTGCACTGCTACCTCGGCGTGACCTATAACAGCAGTAGTTTCTATTTTATGTGATAGAAAATTTTAATTTATGCTAGCGTAGCCTTCCCCATATCCAGGGGGGCTAGGCCATCGCCCCGACTTACCATGCATCCCTATGTGTATTGAATACTCTTGTGATTTGAATTGAAGTGAAGAGGATTGCTAACAAAATCTAGTGTTAAAAAACTCAAAAGGGATGTAATGGCCACACTCTATTTTCCTCTTTGAGATGATACATCTTGTTTTAAATAGCACCTGGTTTTGCCTCTTTCTGAAAAGAAACAGAGTACGTGACGTCCTCTTGCTGTAGTAATTCAATAGCATTCTGTGCTTGTTCTAGACATGTTACAACTGGCAAAATGGTAATTCATAATTTCAAATCCTAAAATCCTACAATTGGTACAAGTTGGCTTCACCGAGAGGGAGACAAGTAGTATCTTCTATGCGCCTAAATCCGCTTACCTTAAGCTTATTTTTTCCTCAATAGTACTAATTAATACCACTAAACTACAGGTGCTGTAGCTGGGCAAATAGTATTACAACTAATTTAAATTTTGTCAAATTTAGCAGCACTTGGACGCCAGCAGTTTTAATTAATTTCTGCTATATATGATGACATGTATGACTATGCAAGTAACGTGCAATAGCCATGTACTCACGTAACACCTTATATATTGTAACTTGTGTAAGGCACCATGCATGCAGTGACATTATATAAGCAATGCAAAGGCCATATATAGTGTGTCTGTCATTACGGTCTAGCTAGCTAGCTAGCTAGCTTGTTAACTAGAATCATATCCACCACTACTCCAGAAGCCCTCTTACGAAGAACGGCCAAAACACATCTTTTATAGACGGCGATCAGAGATGAATGCTATGGAGATCAACACCTTCGTCGTGCAGCTCCCCACGTACATGCGTGACGCAAATAAGGCGCTTTTCGAGCCTAGAGTCGTCTCCATCGGGCCCTATCACCACGGTCACAGGAGCACCGGCAACATGGAAGTTCACAAGGATCGCTTCCGCCGTAGCTTCTTGCAACGCCTGGGCAACGTGAGCCACCAAGATGCCATTGATCGCTGCATCGAAGGCGCTCTCCAGTGCTACAGCGGGAGCATTGGCATGTACACCGCGGAGATGCTCACGCGCGACGGGTGCTTCGTCGTCGAGCTCCTCCTCCGCTGGAACGAGGGACGCGAGGCCCATGTCGACAATCACATTCGGTTGATGTCCAACTGCATATACTACGACCTCCTCCTGGTCGATAACCAGATACCTTTCTTCGTTCTCGACAGGCTCTTTAATGAATTCTTGAAGCACGTCAATGGACATCCCATCTTCAACCGTGAGTCCAACCTGGTCAACCTCTTCATCAGATTCTTCAACAACGCGGGCCAATTCTCGTGGGCTAATTTAGAGGTGCTGAATCTACCACACGCGGATGATCAACCGATTCGCCACTTGCTTGATCTTCAGTACAGGCTTGTCATCAGCAACAACATGGGGATTGGCGAGCAAGGTCGTTGCAACAATTGTTCGTTTAGCCTATGCATCGACGTCTGTCCCGTGGCGACCATGGCACGAGGAATCCCCGGTGCAAATGAGCTGGAAGACAACGGTGTTAGGTTCCATGTGAAGGAGTTGGATCAGCATGTCAAATTGTTCGACGTGACGTTTCGGGACAAAACCATAGGGATCCCCCGCTTTGAGATCAACTTCGGGTCCAAGATCCTACTGGCAAACCTCTTCGCTCACGAGCAAGCCAACGGCGGCGGCAATGGCGCCGGCGTCGTCGTCGTCGGAGCTGTGACGAGCTACGTGGTGCTGATGAACGCGCTCATCAACAGCAGGGAGGACGTGGTGGTTCTCCAGCGGAAGCGCATCGTGGACAACCTGCTGTCGAACGAGGAAGAGGTGGCCTCCTTCTTCAACGAGCTCGGCCGGTGCGCCCTGGTGGACGTCACCAACCACCGCTACACCGCCATGTTCAGAGATGTGAACAGCTACCTGAGGAACAGGCTCAATTGCTGCAAGTACTGCGCCATCTTCTCCCTGAAACACTGCAAGAACCCGCTGACTTGCCTCTCGCTGCTGGGCGCAATTATGCTCTTAATCTTTTCGTGCACCTCCATGATCTTCGCCATCCTCAAGTACGCACGTGGCTAGCATCAGCACCCTCACGTCATTAATCTATATTTTGTTACTATTACTGTTATATATAATGTTATAAGTGCATTTGTTGGTCAGTAATCAGTTGCCAGCCGCTCATCCATCCCGGCCCCATGAATCAAGAATTCGACCAAGTTGCTAGTTGTGGCTCAGAATAATATGATGATTATCCTATATGTAAATTTTGTTTTATTTCGCACATTTATTTCCTAAACCGTGTTCCTGTTTCTGTAGTTTGTCCTTTTTGTATATTTTAATTAGTTCCTACTTTCATGTGATGTACGATGAAATTGTTCTTCTGTAAACACTGTTATGTATAAACCTGCATGCTGTGCTTCCATAAAAGTCGGTATATATGAGCTTATGGTTCGTACGTACAAGTTCCCTCCGTTGACAATAAATAAAATGTATGAGCTTATGGTTCGTACGTACAAGTCAAGTTTTATATAAAAACATCCATTCATGTCTCATTTAACACCATTAAGTTCACTTAACGGTCAGTTGGCACCTTTATTTTCAAAAAAACGGGAATAAATCTGCAAATTAAAAAATATAATCAAATGCGTAGTTAGCTCTTAAAATGGAGTCCGTTATGCAATAGCCTCAAATTGAAAGGGATAGTTAGGGGAAGAAGGCTGAGCCCTAGCCTTTGTAAATGTCCACACTAAATTTAATTTCCCTCTTTATTCCAGTTGGTATTTACAAAAAAAAAAGCACCTGGTTTTGCTTATTTTTGAAAAGAAACGACAACTAACGTGACGTCCCGTTGTTGTATTTTCAGAAATCAAGCACTAATTCAATCGCTTTCTGTGCTTTAGACAGGTTAAATCAAGCATTTTGATCAATATACACATTTACAATTAGCAAATGCTCATCAAATCCTAAAATTTACAGTTTATGTAAGTTGGCTGCACCAAGTGGGTGACAGAGTTTCTGTATGAGGAAAACCCGCTGACCTCAACACAGGTGATGCAGTTGGGACAGGCATTCCTTGAGTATTTGCAACATACTCTTGGTACTGGTCTGAAGATCGAAAGAGACTCATCCACTCTGGTTAGTGCTTTCTCTGATGCTAACTAGGTAGGAAGTGTGGATGATCATCGCTCTACTAGTGGTTTTGTAGTCTTTCTTGGATGCAACCTGGTCTCCTTGAGTGCACGCAAGCAAGCTACAGTCTCAAGATTGAGTACAGGAGCAGAATATAAATCCTTGGCAAATGTTACAGCAGAAATAATCTGGATATAGACTCTGTTAAAAGAAATGAAGGTTCCTACGCCACCAGCTGCGCAGGTTTGGTGTGATAATATAGGAGCAACTTACCTATCAGCAAATCCAGTTTTTTATGATAGAACAAAGCACATAGAAGTTGGTTATCACTTAGTGCGTGAGAGGGTTGTCCAGAAATTGTTGGAGGTAAGATTTATTTCTACAAATGACCAAGTTGCTGATGGCTTTAGGAAGGCTCTGTGTAATCGGAAATTAGAAATGTTTAAATACAATCTAAACTTATGTAAGTTATGATTGAGGAGGGATGTTAGATAAGATACGCATGCATGTACCGGTATATCTTTAGATAAAACATTATGCCGTGTAGCTATATATCTTCTCCCGAATCGTAACAAACTCGATGTATCTACAAGCTACGGTTTGCTAGCTATGTAAATAAACATATGCGGCCTCGAGAAGAGGTGAGAACGCTTTGCCAAATTCACATCTAGCTGTTGCAGCAGCAACAGATCTGTAGGACGTCGTTTATGCCGTGAGGAATCCCTGGGGGGCAAACAAGCTTCAATACTACGGTGTCAAATTCCGGATGAGTAAGATCCGTCCGAGCAAAATGTTCGATGTGGCATTTGAGTGTAAAACCATGAGAATCCCTCGCTTTCAAGTCAACTTTGGCTCCAAGATTCTCTTGGCGAATCTCGTCGCTTATGACCAAATCAAGAGCCAATTAGGCAGGGAAAATGATGTCAGACTACACTAGCATGTTCAGAGATGTGAACAGGTACTGGATGAACAGATGCAATTGCTGCAAGTCCTTGGCCATATTTTCCTTCAAGCATTGCAGGACCCCTCTGGCTTGCTTGCCTCTCGCTGATGGCCGCCATTCTCCTCTTGAGCTTCTCGTGTATCTCCATGGTCTTCGCCGTTCTCAAGTATACGCGTGGCTAGCGTTAGCAAGCACCTCAGGCCATTTCATTCCTCATTCATCTGATGTATTATGAACTTGTTCTTCTGTGTAAACATTGTTATGTATGAACTTGTGCTTCTGTAAAAGTCGTTTTGTATGAGCTTATGGTTATGTAAAATTTCCCTCGTTTACCATGAACGAAATGTTACTATCGCTCTTTTAGAAGGGCACTTGATTTCCTAGACTTTTTTTTTTTTCTTGCGACACCTTCGGGAGCACAATCTTTTGGTTCATGTGTTAGACCATCGATGTGTGATCATAACAAAGGATTAATTCATCAAATATACCTTTGAATAGGAAGAGCATAATTTGCCCATCATTTTAATATCCCAGCATTTGGCATCAGGCCATAAGCTTGGATCTAATATGTTTTGAACCATGAATCCCATTTGGCATGAGGGTTTCGATCGCTAACCCTCCTACCCCGGGTTTGGGTTGTCACCTTGAAGGAGAGAATCAAGGCCGCCGCCGCCGTCGTCGTACGAGCCCTTTCTGCCGCCGCCAGATCCACGCTGGCGGAGGCCGCGTGAGTCCCCAACCTCGCCGGCGGGCGAACCACATTCCAGTCATGAAAAACGTTAATGACCCAGTTCTTAACTTTCATTCTGGAGATTTTGCTTATTACCAGAGAGACTGAAATGCGATTCAGATGCAATGCTCTGCAGTGTAGTAATACTGAAGTTTGGACTTTGGAGTGTATTTATCTCTATGTTTAGCTTTGATCTTAATGTTGTCATCTGGAGTGGAAGATCACGCCTTCGTTCTCACCTCTTTAAATATTTGTTCATCATGATTGTAACTGAAACCTGAAGTGTTAATGGTTACAGGTTGCGGTATCAGCCTCTTTTTAAAATGTTCTAGAATTCTCGTCAGAAGCCAGAACTACTTTAGTGCATATTCAGGACTACATGTCCCTTGCTTTTGATATGCTAAGATGCAAGCTGTTTTTAACATATTGAAGCCTCAACTTTTCTGGTAATTCTATGGCTTGGTGAAAACAGGAACAAATGTTGATGGCCGCCATTCTCCTCTTGAGCTTCTCGTGTATCTCCATGGTCTTCGCCGTTCTCAAGTATACGCGTGGCTAGCGTTAGCAAGCACCTCAGGCCATTTCATTCCTCTTTCCTCCCGTGACAGAATTAAGCATCCATGTGAGTTCTATTGTGTTGTTATGCTGTTCTGTGATGTTACCTGAAATGTCGTTCAAAACTCAGTTGCCAGCCTCTCATCCATGAACGAAAAATTCGATCAAGATTGCTACTTGCTGTTCAGCATATTTTGATTGTGGGCTTCAAAAAAAGCATATTTTGATTGTGCTGTATGTGAAGTTTGCTCTGTTTCGCACATGTATTTCCTAATCGTGTTCCTGTTTTTAATTTGTAGTTTGTGTGGTTAGTATATTTTATTTATGAACTTGTTCAACTGTGTAAACATTGCTATAGCAGTGAGTTGTAATTCCTGGTGCACTGGCTTGATGAAGATTGCCACATCATCCGCGTATAGTGAGCAACGGAAGCGGTTCCAATTTTGCATCAGTGGTGAGAGGAGGTTGTTATCTTCTGCTGCCTTGAATAGCCTATGCAGTGGTTCCATGATCAGAATGAAGAGCATCGGTGACAAAGGGTCACCTTGCCTTAGGCCTCTGCCGTGTTGGATCTCGTCTCCCGATATACCATTCAGCAGCACACGTGATGTTGACGCTGTTAGGATGTTTGTTATCCAGCTCCGCCATTTTAGGCCGAACCCTAGCTTCTGTAATACCTCAAGAAGAAAGGGCCAACTGACAGAGTCAAAGGCCTTTGAGATGTCGATTTTAAGGAAGATGGTTTTTTCCTTCTTTCGGTGTAGCTTCTTTATCATTCCTTGGACGAAGATGAAGTTATCATGAATCACCCTTTTCTTTATGAAAGCACTTTGGTTGTTTGAAACCATTTGATCGAGATGAGGTGCTAGCCGGTTTGACAGAGTCTTTGTGATAATTTTCCCGACACTGTGTATCAGGCTGATTGGCCTGTAGTGGTCTGGGGTTGTAGCATCTCCCTTTTTTGGCAGCAGGCAAATATTTGCGGAATTGAGCTCATGAAAGTGTTGGGTCCTGAAGTTCATGAACCATCTGACTGCCGCCAGGAGGTCAGTTTTGATGTGATCGCAAGCAATTTGTAGAAAGCGCCTGTGAATCCCTCTGGCCCTGGTGCCTTTTCCGACGGTAAGGATTGTATTGTTTTTTGAAGCTCTTCTTCGGTGATGTCTGCTTCCAACTCGGTCAGATCAAAGGAAGGAAGATTTATCATGTCCCAGTTGAGAGTGCACTCTCTGTTCTGTCTCCTCCCTAGTCTCTCAGAAAAGAAACGGTGGAGTTCCTCATTTTTTTCCTGTACCGAGACGGCTAAACCTGCCGGGGTTTGTAGGGTATGAATGTAATTTTTTCTCCTCCTACCGTTGGCTTTGAGATGAAAAAATTTGGAGTTGGCATCACCCTCTTTAATTGCAATCTGACGTGATCTCTGCCTGATTCTGATTTTGTTTAGCACTGCAAGGCCGAGAACTTTTGATTTTAAGATGGTGTGCAGATTTTTTTTCTTCAGCCGAGAGAGCTCTAAATTCCTGTGCTTTGTCCAGCTGGAAAATTACTTCATTTGCTATTGCGAACTGTAGTTTTATATCACCAATGTTTTAATTTTTCCATCTTCTGAGGTCTCTGGCTAGCCTTAGAAGTTTCAGCTTAAGGACTGAAAACGGATTCTCAGCTAGTATTTGTTTTTCCCAGGATTTCTTTATGACATCTTGGATATCTGGGAATTTTAGCCAGTACGATTCAAAACGGAAGGAAGTCATTCTTGGTTGTTGATCTCTTCCCACCAGGAGCAACGCTGAGTGATCAGAGCTTGAGGAAGACAATGGGTGTAGCCTTGCTGAGTCAAACATCAAATCCCAATCAATTGAGCAGAAAGCTCGGTCTATTTTCGTCTGGGTTGGGTTTGGTCCTGAGTTTTGCCAGGTGAAACGTTTTCCTGGGAGGTGTAGTTCTTTTATCTCTAGCTGGTCAATTGTTCCCCTGAATCTCTGCATCATTGCTCTGTTAAGTCTGTCATTATTTTTATCACTAGCCTTGTAGATCATATTAAAATCACCTATAAGCAACCAGGCTGGGTGCATGAGAGGCTTGAGGTCTTTTAGCTCCTGCAGAAAAACAATTTTCTCTGCATCTGATTGAGGACCATAAACTACAGTAATTGACCAAACGGTATTTGTTTCTCTCATATTGATTGTTGCTGAGAGGGAGTGCATGTGAGTTCTGACATCTAGAATAGAGAAGTAATTTTCGTCCGTTGACAAGAGGATGCCTCCCTTAGTTCCAACTGCAGGCAAGAAGGCATAGGATTTACTAAATCTATCACCCAGGGTTTGGGAAACCACCGGCTGTGTGACTTGTTGCAATTTTGTTTCCTGGAGGCAGACAATTTGTTTCTCTTTAAACTTGCAAACCCAATAATCTAGGCTCTAATAATCTAGGAATGAAACAACTCAAAGCTTATTCTACTACAGATTATAACAATCTAGCTTATAATAATCTAAGTCAATAATCTAGATTATAATAATTTTAAGCCGAAAGAAACAGTCTTAATACAAAGTCACCATGTTGGGGCTTCAAAAAACAATTACGTACGGAATTGTATCGGTTAGTGATGAACAGAAGTATGACATGGAAAAAAAGAATAGAGAATCACCCGAGCTAGGATTTATGAATTTATTACAAGGACGGAGGCCGGAGCCCACACAATAAAGACAATAAGCCTTTTTTCTGAATGAAACCTTATAAAGAAGTTAAATACCATAACACATCGACACAGCTCATCTACCCTCGGTTAGAACTGTCACTGAAGACCCATAAGTCAGTGCACCATCGCTAATCGCCAACGTAGAGCATGGCGTTGACCTAACGTACGAATCGAAGCCTTCGTTCTGCATTAGTGCCATCATGACGTAGCTCACGTAAGTCGGCGACAAGTCAGGAACGGGTTGACCACCGTCCAGGTACTGCATGACCTTTCGCATGATGGGCCTTGCGTTAGGCAAAGGGTGCGAGCACAACAAACCTAGCTTCAACACGAGGGTAATCTCCTCTATGTCAAAGCGTCCCGCTAGCCGTGGATCTGCCGCCTCGAGGATGGATCCACTGCGGTGGTGCTCAAGCACCCAGTCAACCAGCACCAGACGGCTGCCGTGCTCGCCACGCTCGATCGGCCTTCGTCCACAGGCGACCTCCAGGAGAAACACACCAAATGCGAACACATCGGTTAAGGGCGTTGCCTTCCCCGTGCTCACAAGCTCTGGCGCGAGGTATCCCATGGTGCCAACAACATGAGTTGTTTGAGCATCCGTCCCATGGTCATATAACCTTGCTAGCCCAAAATCACCTAGACACCCATTCATGTGCTCGTCCAAGAGCACGTTGCTTGGCTTTATATCTCGATGGACAACAACCTGTTCCCAATCCTCATGGAGGTACAAAAGACCTGATGTGACACCTCGGATGATCCGGTATCTTTCAGGCCAAAATATGGTTGGCATATGTGGATCGTGCAAGTACTTGTCAAGGCTACCATTTGGCATATAGTCGTAAACCAACAGAAGCTCGTGCTCGCGCCGGCAGTATCCCAGTAGCTGCACAATATTTCTGTGCCGAAGACGGCCAATGCTCACCACCTCTGCGATGAACTCCCGTACTCCTTGTCTTGAATCATGCGACACCCTCTTCACGGCTATCTCCAAACCGGATGCACGAAGCACCCCTTTGTATACTCTCCCGAACCCTCCGACACCCAGCAAATTCCGCTCCTTGAACCCATCCGTGGCGCGATGCAGATCTTTGTACGCGAAACGATCGGGGCCGAACTCTTCTTCCCAGTCTTCGCGCACTTCGGCAAACCGGCGGCGATGCCACACGAAGACGAAGACCGCAGCGAGCGCAGCGGTGGCGAGCAACGCGGTGGCTAGCGGCAGCGCGACATCCAAGGCCTTGGACCGAGCCTTCGGTCCCACGCGTGGCAGCGCGGGAAGCTTCGAGAAGTCAAGCGGCGGGGCAGGCGCCCCGTCCAAGCCGAAGCTCCATCCGAGCACGTAGTGGTGCGTGAACACGACGCCCGACGACGCCGAGAAGCCGACGTACATCGCGTCCGCCATGAGCGTGGAGAGGTCGATGGCTTCGGAGAGCAGAGGGTTCCTGGGCTTGCGCACTCGCGCGGGAGCTAATGTGACGTTGAGCTGCTTGGACTGGCCGTCGTAGTCCACCCACACCTGCATGGGCTCTCGGCTGTTTAGCCTCAGGTCTCGGAAGGCGCCGCCGCCATCATCTTCGTCGTAGTATCCGGCCGGCTGGCTCCGCTGCGACACGAGGCTGTTGACATCGATGCCCACATGGTTGCTGTCGATGTCGCGGAACTCGGGGGTCAGGATGGTGTCCAGCTCGACCGCCAAGATGCGGTCGCTCGCCGTGCCGTTCGCCGCGTTGAGAAGGCCCAGGTACTGCCCGGCGTTTGCTGCGGTGAAGTTCGTGGTCGGGGCGACGACGAAGGCGAGCCCATGGTCGCTGAGGCCGTCGTATCCCGACACGATGGCGAACACGAAGGACGTGGAGAAGGAGCGCGCCGCAGCGGTGGCGGCGGCGGCGTTCGTCGTCGATCTCGACTCGTTGAGGAATCGGATTGGGGTTGGGTGGAAGGCGTGGGCTTTTGTCTGGTACGTGAAGTTGGTGAGCGCGAGGAGGCCGTTGGGCGTGACGGCGGCGAGGCCGTCCAGCGTAAGGTTAGCGCCGGCGAAGCCTTGGTAGGCGAAGTGGCCACCGTCCATCGACGACGAGGCCACTTCCCGGTGAAGGCTCAACAGTATGAATAGAAGAATTAAGCCCCGCATGGCTTCTTTAATTGACACTTCGCCCAACTGGCCGAAAGTAGCTTTGGCAAAACTCAATATGATTCAAGCATTGGTTAAGCAGAATTTGCGTCGTTGGTGATCAAGCGCTACAGGTTTTAATGGTGCGGGGATGCATACATGGTTGTGTAGTTGGTGAGGGCGTTGGACGATTGTTTCCCTTTTCAAGCAAAAATGTCAAATGACATATTTATAAATAAAAAATTTATAGGTGTATTACTAACTCTGTAAAAATAAATGCTAAAAATAAATTATGATTGTTTCATAGAAGGTAAGAATCGATGTCTTTGGTCGTACCAATTGGCATGCAGCGGAGTCTTGCAGTGATTAATGCTCGTCTACTCGATTCCTAGTTGATATGGCATCATTATAGACCACGGACAATTCTCCGATAACTAGTCCTTTTCATATACTCGTCCTCCCCCTGACTAGCCCTTTATGTACTAGCAAATTGTCCATGTGTTGTAATGAGATTTTATCTATTTTAAAATATCATTAATTCAAAAAAAGAGTACAAATAAAAATAAGAGGCATTATAAACTTTAAAACTGATATGGACCAGTAAAAATAAAAGCCCATGTGAATAAAATAACCCAAAAGCCCATTTAGAAAAACCTAACCCTAACCCCTTCTCTCTCTCCTCACTCATTCTCTCCCCCTCTCACAATCAGCTGGTGACGGTGGCTGCGGCGTGCTGGCGGTGACGGCGCGGCGGGCGCGCGACAACGAGGAGGGGCAACCGGCGGTGGGGCATGCTGGCGGCGTCGGGATGGCGCGGCGGTCCGGCGGCATCCGGATGGTGTGACGGCCTGGCAGGGTGGCGTGGCGACGCGACGGGACAGAGGGACACCGCAACGGCCGGCGGCGTTTCTTCCTCTCCGGCGACGGTGAGTCATCCACCTCCCTCTCTCTTGCAGGGTGGCGGGGCCCCGACCGGCACGGCGTGGCGGCACGACGACGCGATGGTGGGCGACGAGATTGCCGAGCAAGGTGGAGTTGGCGACGCTGACAAACGGGACCCACACATCATTGACTCTACTACTAGACTTTTAGTATGGTATAGACTAGCTGAGTTTGTAATGTTCAAATGTTATTGACGTGTGAATATAGTGTTTAATCATTTATTTTATTAAAAATTAAAATTATTATTTACTTATATTATAATTTGATAATTTAACCATGACTTATATTTTAACATATTTATATAATTTTTTAAATAAAAAGAATGACCAAACATATATTTGAAAAAGTCAATAGCTTCGAATATTAACAACCGCATAGAGAGGAGCGCTAGTTTTTCAACTATCACTACGGGTGCGTTGACGGTGATATCATATTTTTCCGGACATATATATAGTACCTTATTTTTTGTATTGATATTTTCCAAAGCGCTAAATAATAATAATAATATTTTTATAAGCTAGGTACGTAGGTGCTCTAAGAAACCATATCAATATGTTATTTTAGCAAGTATTTAATTAATTATTTAAGTAATCTACTGGTCCGCTTTACTACTCCTTTCCATAAAAAAATATTTTTTGTATTTTATCCAATGTTTGACTATTTATCTTATTTGAAAGAATTATTAAAAAGCTTTTAAAAAATTAGTCTTATGTAAAATACTATTTATATTTTATCATCTAATAACAATAAAATATCAATCCCAGAATAAAGTAAAACATTATATCCTAAAACTAAAAAAAAAAGATAGACCGTCAAAAATTGTACACAAGTCCACTAAATTGGGACCGAGAGATGATAGTATTATATATTTTTTAAGCTGGGCAGACGCCGTGCCGTACAAACTGCTTGAATTGGTCACATCGTCGTCACTGCGCATGTATGATGAGTAGAAAAAAATGGTTGGTCAAAGAACCCATTCATCTTCCTGCTGACTCAGAAGAGCGAACGATTTCTGTGACCACTTTGTTTTCATTCAGACCATAAATGAACTTGCGCGAATAGTTTCCGGCTAATCAAATGGTCACGCAGACGTAACTGGGCCGGTTCCAATGATATATTAATAATGATTTCTATCTTCGTTAATTAATCTTAACCTTGGTTTCTAGCCTAGATTGTTTATGACATCACCATACATATCCGTAGGAATAAATGAAGATGCCATACTCTTGTAATAGTTCTCAACCACTTGAAGGTGACAAGTATGTTCAATAACAATTGATACCTCCCAACCTTCCATTTCTTCTTCTAAGCATGTATCCTCATTGTCCACATTTCATTTCATACACTGACTTAGTAGATTTAATTGGCAACCCAAAAACTCACTTCTGAATGGAACGGCCCAATGTTTGACTGTCTTCGTTAGATCCTCCTTGTACCAATGTTTCGCTCCATGTATTACCTCATTCTCCTTGTACACCATGATACATGATGACCCTCTTAATATGAAGTCCCAAAAAATCCTCATTGGAACATTACGAGTTTCTGACAAGTTTACATCAACACCTTCTTCATCTGTCGTTTTCTCATCATCAACCCTCTCGTTGCCAAAATCTCTCCTCTCCATTACGTCCACTATTTAATGGTATACATCTGCTACTCTGGCCGGCTTCATGTCTTATGCTTTGTTCTCTTCTTCAGATGCAACTTTTTCGATCTTGTCCATCTTCATTACATGAACTGGCATCATCCATTGGTTAATCATTTCTCCTCATACTAGGGCCCTCGTCGTCATGGGTTGTTGTTGCATGACATTTCTCCTTGTTGAACAAGGCAACGAGAATGGCTGGTGGTCATCCACGTTACATTGCACCCTACACGCACCATCTCCATATTTTCGTTGAGTCCACTGACATCAACTCTTAAAATAACCTTCTTTTGTCCAACTGATTAGCACATACGTAACCTAAGTCTGGGGTCAAAAAAAAACCCTATCATTAACCAACTGTGGAGGGAGCCGAAACTCTTGTCACCACGTCTTTTGATGCCCTTCACGGTGGACCTAAATGGACCTAAGTCTACTCCATATGGACCAAATGTAATATTGTCTTCACAATTTATAGAATCGAGTTTAAAGTTATATGTTTACGTAGTAATATATCTTATATTAAATTATTTATAATTTTTTAATTTTTAGTGACTATTTAGTTGATAATAAAGAAAAAGAGTGGATATCTCTCGTAATGAAAATCTTTACCTAAGAGCATTTCCAAGAGATGCTTAAAATTTAGCCCCTAATAATCTTGGATTGGAGCCATCCCAAAAAATTTTGGTCCCCAAAAGATGTTCCATCTCCAACAATTCTCCTCAAATTATTTTTTTTTTGCATTCTTCACCAATTTTTCCAGTAAATGCAATTTTGTTTCTCATAGAAATGTGATGTATGTTGATTGCTCTTTTGTGTGATGAAATCTATTGGCAAAATAACAACGCACGATCGATCATGCAAAAGATTTCTATGTTCTTCAGTTGAATTAAACAGAGCCAGGATTAGTAAAAAAACCAAGAAGGAGAAAAAGTCTAAGCCGCAACTAGCAGATGCAGATCGATCCAAACCGAGCTGAAAAAAAATTGGCGCCAGTTGAAAAGATTGGTGCGGTGCTGAGTTTGGAAAATCCAGTAAAAGACTAAAATTTGGCTCAAAAAATATTGGTGCTTTAGGATGTTAAAACTAAGAGTTTTTTTAGTTATCTGTTGGAATATATTTTTAGTTTTTAGTGCCAATGTTTGATTTTTGAGAGTCATATTAGAGCATCCCAACAGTTCATCTATCCTATCTTTTATCTTGAAAATAGAGGATGAATTCTAAGAATTGAGCTCCAGTAAAACATCCATCCTATCATCTATTTTTAGATGTCATCTATATTAGAAGAGAGAAATTATATATTTGGATGTTCTCTCCCTCCTAAAAAAGGTACGAAGAATGTCATATATACATGATCTGCTGAAGAACAAATAGATATAAGGAATAGAATTGTTTTAGATGATCATCTAAATGAAGATATGGATTACCAAATTTAGATTAGCCGCTGGGATTCCGTTAGCCTATTGTTGGATTTCTGGTTGTCCTGGAGTAACGCGTTCTAGACGAGAGTCTTTCTCGGTTTCCCCGGCGGCCGCCGGCAGGGAACCTACCCTCTCTCGGTTGTCGCGGGCTGTTGTCATTTGCACGTAAAGGTGTCAAGGCGAGAACTTTGGTGCGCTGTAGTATGAACTCGACCGTTGACTGATGAGTGGTGACTAGTGAGGATGCAATCAACCCGTTGCGTCGACCAGCTGAGCTGGGAAGACTGACAATGAAGTCGTTGCTGTACTTGTCTTAGGACATTTTCTTGCCCTCCTTGCTTTTTCGCCTCGTTTTTCGCACGCATGTTTATCAAACGGTTGAACGGTATATTTTTATAAAAATTTTCTATAGAAAAATTGTTTTAAAAAATCATATTAATCTATTTTATATTTTTTAATAATTTATAATTAATTAATCATATAATAATATATTACTACGTTTGCGTTAACTTTGACCTCTTGGCCGAAAGCGGCCTAGCTGTGTGTAGTGACAGTGTAGGACGCGCGCCTCATCGGTGAGTTCGCAGCCATACGTACGTGTAGTCTTTAAATGTGGCACGATGAGATGCATGTGTACTCCGCACGTCTTTTTACCATGTAATTGAATCGCTCGACACACTTGAAAGCAGTTAGTTAGTTGTCCAAAAAAAACTAAATGGCGATCTCACTCACCTCGCTGATCTTTTCCCTACTCCAAAAATGGCAGCCCGTCCTAGCAGCACTCGTCCTCTCTCTCGTCCCCTGCCTCCTGCTGCTAACGAGGAGCAGGAGCTGGAAAAGCAAAGGGCTCATCAAGCTGCCACCGGGCCCTGCGGGGGTCCCGCTCCTGGGCAACCTGCACCAGCTCGGGCCGCTGCCGCACCGAGCCCTGCGGGACCTGGCCCGGACCCACGGGCCGGTGATGCGGCTGCGGCTAGGCAGGGCGGCGGCCGTGGTGGTGTCCTCGGCCGAGGCGGCGTGGGAGGCGCTCAGGGGTCACGACCTCGACTGCTGCACGCGGCCCGCGTCCCCGGGGACCAGGCGGGTGACCTACGGCCTCAAGAACGTGGCCTTCGCGCCGTACGGCCCCTACTGGCGCGAGGTGCGCAAGCTTCTCACGGTCGAGCTCCTCAGCGCGCGCCGCGTCAAGGCCGCATGGTATGCACGCCGTCAGCAGGTATGCATGCGTGCGTGCAACCTTTTTTTTTTTTAAACAAGCGTGCGTGCAACTTGGTCGACACGAGTAGGAGACATGATGCTTCCAGCTTCCCCCATGGTGTACCGAAAGACCAATTTTACCATCTTTGAATAGTTACTATCGTTTTCTATATAAATTTGGTATCTCATGGTACCTTAAGTATTCGAAGGTACCAAATTTTATATAGAAAACAATGGTACCTCTTGATACCTCCTTAAGGATAGGAAAAAAAACTCGTACTGAAAACCTTGATCTCCCTAATCTAATCTACGATCTATATGTTAAAATAGGCTACTCCGTGAGTCGAGATAAAAACATATTAAATCATCTCTAAATTTCGATTTATATGGCTCAATAGGTTCTTCGTATCAAAACTTATAGCATACCAAAATTTTTTATTTTTAGAGATTTTTAAATATTTGTTTGAGATTTTTAAATGGTAATAGATTAATAAATAGAGCAACTTTACAGTCCAACAAAAGGTAATAAAAAGTATCTCGAGGTACTGGTACACCAAATCGTTTCTTATTGTTGGATCTAACAGCACATATCCTACTTAGCTAGATTCAATGGTGAGAAATGATTTGGTACCTCGAGATACTTTTTATTGGACCGGAGCAAATCTCTAATAAATAACTTGAGAAAAATTACATGCATACATTTACTTGAGTTTCTCGTAAATTTGCTTAAAAATTAATGAAAACCATGACCACGCATCGCCCATGGCCACCAGTTGTCGAGCTTTGTTTATTTTAGGGCACCAGCATGCAGTAGTTACGTACTGAAATAAATACATGTACATATTCTTTTTTACGTAATTAATTAGGTGGAAAAACTCCTAAGCACTCTGAAACAAGCCGAAGCAAAACCGGTGGCGCTGGACGAGCACATCCTGAGCCTCTCCGACGGCATCATCGGCACGGTGGCGTTCGGCAACATCTACGGCAGCGACAAGTTCTCGCAGAGCAAGAGTTTTCAGGGCGCGCTCGACGACGTCATGGAGATGCTATCCGGCTCAGGCTCCTCCGCTGAAGACTTGCTCCCCGGAGCCATCGGCCGGTTCGTCGACCGCCTTACCGGCTTCGTCGCCCGCCGGGAGCGGATCTTCAGGCAGCTCGACGCTTTCTTTGAGATGGTCATCGAGCAGCACCTGGACCCTAAGCGCACGCCGCCCGAGAACGGCGGCGACCTCGTCGACGTCCTCATCGACCTCTGGAACAAGCCGCGCGGCACATTCAGCTTCACTAGGGAACACGTCAAGGCCGTAATCTTTGTACGTTTACATACGTCGTATATATGCATATAATTATAATACGAGATTTGCTCTAGTGCAGAAAAAAAAATATCTCAGGGTATCGGTACTTCATGTTATCAAGTCGTTTCTGATCGTTGGTTCTAACAATATCCATTATGCTCAGCTAGATCTAATGATGAAAAACGATTTAGTACCGTGAGATACCGGTACCTCGAGGTATTTTTGTTGGATCAGAGCAAATCTCTTTATAATATATCATCAAAGCTACATTACATAATTAACAATATTTATTATTTTTTTACCGCTTATGATGTGCACACTGCAGTCGACGTTCGTTGCTGGCATCGATACGAATGCGGCGACGATACTATGGGCAATGTCGGAGCTGGTGCGGAAGCCGTACGTGCTCGAGAAGGTGCAGGCCGAGATCAGGGCCGTGGTGGACGGCAACGAGAGGGTGCAGCCGGACGACATGCCCAAGCTCCACTACCTCAGGATGGTGGTGAAGGAGACTCTGCGGCTGCACCCGCCGACGCCGCTGCTGCTGCCGAGGGAGACCATGCGGCACATCCAGATCGGCGGGTACGACGTGCCGGCCAGGACAAGGATCTACGTGAACGCGTGGGCAATCGGGAGAGACCCGGCGAGCTGGCCCGCCAGTCCCGACGAGTTTAACCCGGACAGGTTCGAGGGGAGCGAGGTGGACTTCAAGGGCGAGCACCCTGAGCTGATGCCCTTCGGCACCGGGCGGCGGATGTGCCCGGGGATGTCGATGGCCGTAGCCACCGTCGAGTTCACGCTCGCCAGTCTGCTCCACGGCTTCCAGTGGGCGCTGCCGGAGGGGGTGACCGCCGGCGACGTGAGCATGGAGGAAGAAGGGAGGCTCGTTTGCCACCGCAAGACGCCGCTTGTGCTCGTGCCCACCGTATACGTACCGCCACGGCCTTGAATAGAAGCAACTTGGATCACAATCACAAGCACGAACAACGTGGCCCCGTACGTCGCCCTTGTATGTAGGATCACAGTAATTTAGTTCCTATAAATATTGATCGGTTGCACCGTTGTAAGATTCCAGCATTCTCTTTTTCAGTAAATAAATAGACACGGAAAATTGCCCCAGATTTGCTTCTCGCGTATTCTAGTTTTCCTTCTCTGTTTTGGCTTCCTCTGTCTTGCAAGATGATAGCAAGGTTCCTTCTAAGAAGTGGTATCAAAGCCGGTACATGTCGATCATTTCGCTAACGGATGTGGCATGGAAAATACAATGAATGTGTTCCTCTACCCACACCCGGACCAGGACATCTGGGAGGCGATCGAGCTGCCATCTAGGGAAGTTGTTGATGCGAAGGACAGGAAGGCAAGGTTGCACTTTCGGCACGCACTTCCTGAGGAAGGCAAGGTTCATGGGCACGATCTAACTCGCTTATAGGCCAATTAAACGGATTGTCTATTATGTTATCCACTTAATTGATCTATAAGTGGGTCCGTGGACCGGCCCACTTATACCCCTAGCACGGAGCGAGTTCGCGACGTGCTCGTGCAAATGCTGAAAGAAGAATTTGCTACAATATGTGTATGGCCAATGGTTAGTCACTATATAATTTTAAAGTGATTTTTTCTATACATTTTAAAGAAAAATCACCCTATAATCATTCGAGAAACTTGCCTATGGACAATTCACTGCTCTGCTTACCGATGAACGCACGCTTGCCCTACTAAGTCTGCACGTTAAGATTTGGGCGGCGATCGTTTGACTTTTAAAGGAAAAAACGAAACAATTTATGTGAAGAAATAATTTATAAATAAAACTTGTATGTGTGTCTTCTTAACGATAAAAAACAAAGGACAAAAAATAAACCATGATTAAAAATCTCAAAATCAACATCAAATTTTAATGTATACCATTTAGCTAGATTTTTACTTATAAGTATAAATAGAAACAGACGTTACAACGGAAAAGACGAGGACATGGTAACTAGAATGTTCTATTTTAGTATTAAAGCATGTATCAGTCACACGGAAATGTGCCAGAAAAGAAAAATGATTCATTGGATGGATCAAATCAAACAGCTAGATAAAAAGCCCATCGGCCGGCACCCGGCCGGTCAATATAGGTATGGACAGCACAAATGTTGTTCTTGGCAAATCTGTGAGTTCGGTTAGGATCACTTGTTAGTGGTACTTGAGAAAATGCCATCATTTTCCGCGCGATACTCTTATTACTACTAGTTCATCCACGATAATAAAGTTTTCATAGGGGTTAGTGTTTCTACGTAAGAACAAAAGGAGAGTTTGAAATATAACTGTCTTTACTTCTTGTTTTCCACTGGATGGGTGCCCGGCCTGCACCGCTGGGTCAGATCGATCGTCGTCATCGCGCTTCTATGGCTTGAACAGAAACGATGGTGGGTGAAAGGAGCCATCCATATCTTCCTGCCTGCTGATTACAAAGAAAACGACATCCGTGGTACTTTAGCATGCTCTATTGACCAGTTTTTTTTTTCATTAAGACCATAAATTAATGTTCAAACGCGACTAGCGTCCGGCCTTGTTGTCAATTTTTTTTTCAAAACGGTCACGCGGAACATTTGACTAGATGTCGGAAGAGATTTTCAGACACGAATGAAAAAACAAACTTCATAGCTCGCCTGAAAACCGCGAAACGAATCTTTTGAGCCTAATTAATACGCCATTAGCATATGTTGGTTAATGTAGCACTTATAGCTAATCATATACTAATTAGGCTTAAAAGATTCGTCTCACGATTTTTTATAACTGTATAATTAGTTTTAAAGATTCGATACGATAGTTTTCTAAAAAAGTTTTGGATAACTAAACATGACCCAGATTCGCATTAATCGAAATGGTCAACCAGACTATTAGGGGAGCTGGATCATCCTACGACTGTGTCGCGTGATGGTTCGTGCTTCGATGCACCATTTTCTCTTCTGCTCCGTTCGTCCCAAAGAACAATAGTACAATTCTAACATTGAAAAGAAAAAAAAAACATATGAAAGAGAAGTAATATAAATGGCCTACTAAACAAGAGTTGGTTGCGACCTGTTAAAAAATAGGGCAAAACAAAACATGAATTTCATGCAAAAAATCCCTTTAAGGTGGAGTGGAAAAAAAAAGATAGGAGACAAAAATCATCAAATAACAATGTTGGGTAACATGTAAAAGGATGGCTGTTAATGGCAATTTTTTACTAGCCGTTAGTATTTTGACCATTACGAAGATATGGTAAGAGATGGAAATTGATGCATTCATGACACATTTTATGTGGGGAGACTCAGTTTCCAAGTATGTTTGGGATAGTTTTGTAAAGCCGATTCGTTTACCACGGTGCTTCTCCATGAGGATCTATTGTTTCGAAATCGGAGATAGAATTAGTTTCCTAATTTGTACAGTTTTTTTATTCCTTTTAACAAATAAAACTTATCGATTGCATGTAACCAAATTACATTCAAAATCAACCAAGGATATAAATATGTTTGTCCCTACTTTTAAAGTTGCATTTGGGACTATATTGTGCTAATAGAAAACGGAAGATAAGATCAGCCGTCGAACTAATTCGAACGGGGCCTAAGTGCAATTCACAGAACCTCCTTTCATATTCGACTGTTTTTTTTTTTGGCTTCAATGCTTACTAATGTAAACAAAGAATCAACTTGATCGTTTTGCTTTCTATAATGACTTGTTAATAATTTAAAAAATATTTTTATAAAGCCTTTATATATGTATTTTTATCGTATAAAAGTACGGTCTGAACTACGAGGAAAAAACCTTAAAATTAACACTAAATTTTAATTAAAAAATCAAATTTTGGATTAAAAGTATAAGCACGTGCGAAAACGTAGGGCAAATATAAATTATTTTAAAATTCGTATTAATCTATTTAAAGTCTTTAGCTAATGCTTATTATGCGTTAATGTACAGCTGCATTTTACATGCCGTGGAGATGTTTCCAACCCGATGCAGAATAGTCTAAAAATCCAGTACTACAACGACTTTCTTCTCCAGCTGATCGACGTAACTGATTGATTGCACCGCTCGTCAGGCACCAGTCGAGTTGAGATAACAAAGCACCAAATTAATTACTAGTACTACTATAAGTTCTTTTGTGGAGATAAAGACACGACGAAAAGTTTCTAATTTCCGTTATAGCTACTTAATATTATAAACAATGAAATTAACTATATTATAAATTTAAAATTCTAATTTAGAAATATAAGATTACGAACTTCACATATAAACCCCTTTTTTAAAAAAACACATTGTCTACTAATAAACGCATCTAAGAGTTTTTTACCCTGCTTAAAAAATACCTTAAGATACCAACTTTTTATTGTAAAAAGTATGATACGTAAAGTATCTCAAGGTACTAAATTTGGTATTTTTATCATCCTTAAAAAGTACCCCAAGGTATCAGGAATTTTAGTACAAATTTTTAGTACCTCGGGTATCACATTTTTTACACTAAAAATGGTACCTTGAGGTACTTTTTTAAGCATGGTAGAAAAGTTCACCAAAAATTTATATTAAAATTCTTGGCACCTTAAGAGCATCCCAACAGCTCATCTATCCTCTACTCTATCCTAAAAATAGAGGATAGAGACTATAAATTAAGCTCCAACAAACGGCTATCCTATCATCTATTTTTAGATGTCATCCATATTAAGAACCTTCATATTTGGATGATCCCTCTCTACCCTCCAAAGAGAGATATAGAGAATGTTATATATGGATGATTTAGTGGAGTACATAGATGAAAGATAAAACTAGTTTAGATGATCATTCAAATAAGATCAATTTTACAATATTTGAGAAGGTACCATGAGGTACCAAAATTTTAGCGTAAAATTTTGGTACCTCTTGGTACCTACGTACTATGAGGTACCAAATTTTATACTAAAATTTTGGTACCTCTCGTTATCTACTTAAGGATTATAAAGTTGCTCTCTAAATAAAGATATTGATGACCAAATTTAGATAAGCTGTTGGAGATGCTCTAAGGTATTTTTTAAGGACGATAGAAAAGCCCCTCTGATAATAAGTTTTGATGGGGTGAACGTTTCTACGTAAGAACAAAAGGAGAGTTTCAAATATCACTGTCATTATTTCTTGTTTTCCGCTCGATCGGTGCCCTGTACTGCTGGGTCGATCAGATCGTTGTCACCGCGCCTGTATGGCTTGAACAAAAACGATGGTAGGTGAAAGGAACTTCCTGCGTGCTGACTACAAAGAAAACGACACCCGTGGTACTTTAGCATGCTTCATGATTGATCAGTTGTTTTTCATTCGGACCATAAATATAATTAATGTTCTCACGCGACTACCGTCTGGCTGAGATTAGGCGTAGCCCGTTTGGTAGGGCTCCAAACTCCAACATCTTTGTGTTCCGAATAACTAAGTATTTTGATACTTTATGTTTTTTGTTGTGTTTGATGATTCTACGTGAAAACCCAATGCTAAGTATTTCGATTTGATCTGTAATTTGTTCGATTCTATGAAAATTATATATGGTTCTGTTGTGCGTTTTTATCTGTTCTAGTATCTCTGTTATGTTCAGTGCCGGCACGGTCCTGTAGTCACGACAAGTTTAATGGGACTTAGTGCCGTCCCTAGGCCTCCATCCTGGCATGGCGGCACTAATAGACACGTCATGACTATCTTCCCGTACCGAGTAGTGCCATGTGGTGCCATCCTGTGGAGAGGGGATATTCCCATGCCGCTGCCTGCCGTGCAACTGCGCAAGACTGGGGACGAGCAAGGTAGCCTGTGTGATAGATCGGTGAAAGGATCGTACAAAATTGGCCTTACTCACACCAGTTGGTAATTACTACTCCGCCTTCCACCTGATGCTTAAGTTAATACCTGGCCCACATTTTTAAGTACCTTAAATGATGATCAATCAACGGTCCAAATAAAACTCCAAGCATTGTGGGGGCATGACTCAGTTTAGAAACTGCATTTGCCTATCTGTCTTCCAGCACATGTTCTTCTTCCTCTGTCTCGCGGCTCCTCCTCCTATGGCCTAATGCACTTCCCCGCTAACCTCCATTGCCTTGCAACAAACCTAGAGGCTAGGGGCCAGTGTATTTTGATCCATTGCCGTCCTTTACTTGCCTTTTAGACTTGCTGGAATTTCTCAAAATAAATCACACAAACTTCCACACGGTACTTTGTTACAAGGATATACAGGTACATGTGATGAATAACATAACAACACAACCGATTAGAGACAAGAGCAATTGAGAGTCCAACTCAATTGTTCTAACACAATATGCATTTCACCGTCCTCCGGACAGATCAGAAGAAATAGTACCAAAGCTGGTCGACGACACACATGACATTACATTCTGGTTCAACTCCATGTTATTGTACATGCGCTCCAGCAGAGTTGAGCCGAGGTATGCTGGTGACAAGTCTAGGGGCAGAACCATGTCTCCGTTGAGGTAATGCATAACTTGTCGCATGGTTGGCCTTGCATTGGGAAGTGGGTGTGAGCACAGAAGCCCGAGCTTTAGCACTAGAGAAAGCTCGTCAAGACTAAACCCGTTGTTTAGCATCGTCATGTCCGCCGCCTTGGCGATTGGACCATTACGCCAATGCTCAACAACCCAATCCACAAGAATTACACGGTTGTCTCCCTCGGCTTGCTCAATCGGCCTCCGCCCGCAGGTGACCTCTAGAAGGAACACCCCGAAGGCAAACACGTCGGTAGATGGGGTGGCCTTGCCGGTGTGTCCTAGTTCAGGAGCTAGGTATCCCATGGTGCCAATCACGTGTGTGGTTTGCGCGTCCGAACCATGGTCATAAAGCCTTGCTAGACCAAAGTCCCCTAACCTCCCGTTCATCTGGTCATCCAGAAGTACATTGCTTGCTTTGATATCTCGATGGATAACAATTTGCTCCCAGTCTTCGTGGAGATACGATAAACCCGAGGCCACTCCCCTGATGACGTGGAGTCTCTTAGGCCAATCCAGTGTACCCTTGTTACCGTCGTATAGGTATTTATCGAGGCTACCATTTGCCATGTAATCGTAGACCAAGAGAAGCTGTCCCTTCCGCCGGCAGTAACCGAGCAGCTGCACCAAGTTGCGGTGGCGCAGCCGTCGCATGCTTGCAACCTCGGTGATGAACTCCTTCATCCCCTGCCTTGATTCGTGGGACACTCTCTTCACGGCGACCTCCATGGACGACCTGCGGAGCACGCCCCTGTAGACGCTTCCGAAGCCTCCTGCCCCGAGCAGGTTCTTGTCGCTGAACCCCTTGGTCGCCTCGAACAGTTCCTTGTAAGAGAATCGGTGCGGCCCGAATGGGGCCTCCCAGTCCTCGCGGACCTCCGAGTACCTGAGTCGCCGTCGCACCAAGATGTAAACGGCGACGCCGACGGCGAGAGCCACCGTGGCGGACGCGACGGGTAACACGATCGCCATGATCAGTTTGGACCGTGGCCTGGGTGGTCCGCTGGGCGGCAGGGCGGGCAAGGACGAGATGTTGAGCGTGGGAGCGGGCGCGTCCAGCGCGAAGCTCCAGCCGACGACGAAGTGGCGTGACGAGAGGATTCCCGTGGCCGACGAGAACCCGACGTGCGCCGCGTCCTGCACCTGCAGCACGGCCGAGAGGTCCACGGTGGTCCGCATCAGGGGCTTCTTGGGCCTGGCCACGCCCAGGGGAGCCATGGCCACGGTGATCTCTGCGGCCGTGACGTCGTAGTCTACCCATACCTGCATTGCCTTCCGGCTGATCAGGCTTAGGTTCTGGAACCGCCCCGTGCCGTCGTCGTGGTAACCGGCGTCCGCCGCGTCACGCGACACCAGGCTATCCACGTCGATGCCGACGTGGTTGCTGCTCATGTCGCGGCACTCGGCGTTGAGGAGGGTGTCCAGCTCCACGGCGAAGATGCGGGCTTCCCGGTTGCTGTTGTGGGTGGCGTTGAGGAGGCCCATGAACTGCCCCGGCAGAGAGGTCGACAGCACCTCCTTGGACGTGGTGATGAAGAACGCCATGCCGGGGCTGCTCAGGTCGATGTACTGCCCGAAGATGGCGAAGACGAAGGTTGTTGAGAAGGACCGCGCCGCGCGGAAAGGCACCAAAGATGGGTGGAAGGCGTGGCCTTTCTTCTGGATGGTGCCGTTCGTCAGCATGAGGAGGCCGTTCGGCGTGACCGAGGCCACGCCGTCGAGAGTGAGGTTGTTGCTGGCAAAGCCGTTGTAGGCGAACTGCCGACCGTCGCCGGCGGCCGTGAGGCAGCGATCGGCGGCCACGAGGACAAGGAAGAGGGTGATCGAGTGGAAAAGCTCAAGAGGCATGGCTTGTGCATCAATTTTGCTCGGATCGTTGCAGCTGCTTAAGGAACGACCTGACAACTGTTTGGAACTTGATAGATTCCGATTTCCTAATGACAAACAGCGAATTCTTGTTTAGTTTTGTCTTGGAGTAATGCCGTCAAGAAGCCGGCAGGGGGGGGGGGGGGGATATCTGTTTGTTGCCGTGGGCTGGTGGTGGCTCGACCATTCAACGAAGGCTTTGATGGAACGGGTCAAGGACGAGGACTTTGGTGTCACTGCAGTCTGAACTCGACTGGTGAGTGCTGACCAGTGAGGCCTTGTTTTGTTCGTAAAATTTTTTTTTCAACATAGATGAACTTAAAAAAAACTAATTACATAGGTATGTAAGAAATCTTGAGACGAATCTTTTAAGCCTAATTAGAACATGATTAGCCATAAGTGCTACAGTAACCAATATATGCTAATGACGGATTAATTAGGCTCAAAAGATTGTCGTGCGGTTTCTAGGCTAGCCATGAAATTTGTTTTTCATTCGTGTCCAAAAACTCCTTTCGACGTCCGGTCAAACATTTGACGTGACACTTTTCAAAAAAATTTCTCAATCTAAACACCACCTGAGGCCATGTTTAGTTCCTAAAAACTTTTCCAAAGACATAACATCGAATCTTTAAACATCTAAATGAAGTATTAAACGTAGATGAACCAAAAAACTAATTGCATAATTATGGGAGAAATCGTGAAACGACTCTTTTAAGACTAATTAGGACGTGATTAGCCATAAGTGTTACAGTAACCAACATGTGCTAATGATAGATTAATTAGACTCAAAAGATTCTTCTCGTCGCAGTTTCAGGCAAGCTGTGAAATTCGTTTTTTCATTCTTATCCGAAACCCCTTCTAATATTCGGTCAAACGTCCGATATAATTTTTTTACGAAAAAAATTTAAAATCTAAACACCACTTGAAAACGAGAATGCAATCGATTCGCCGTCCGTCGACCTCTCGGAGAAGACTAGACTATCAAAGTCGTTGTTGTACTTGACTTAGCTGTATACTCGATCGGCACGTCTACATAAGACAGCAGATGCTTAGACTACGCAAGGCAACCAGCAAAGGGTTTCCACCTCATCTTAATTAAGAATTGAGATGGAGGATCTGGCACTGGCAGGAGAGACGAGTTCAGACCTTGCCTCTTGTGCAGATGATGAGCAGCACCTCGATGAATCGGCAGTGCAACGTAACCAGAATGGCGCTGCAAACACTGGGGATGCACGCGAAAACCTGTTGCTTGACAGCAGCAAGTCGGGAGCGCTGAGGAGGCGCGAGTTCTTAGACAATCTGCTAAAGAACATCGAACATGACCATCTACGCTTTCTTCACAGACAAAAGGAGAGAATTGACAGGCACGTTTTCTTTTTCCAGTACACCGTTCTCTGTTATCAGTATCGATGAAGATAAAACTCAACTGCTGTTTCTCTGTAATTCGTATCCACAGGGTTGGCGTCAAGCTGCAATCAATAAAGGAGAGAATTAACCATCACTGTCACACCCTTTTACTGGCTGTCAGCCCGTGCGTTGCACATATTATTATTACAAATCCTATAAATATTAAATTCCTAATATTATGTTTAACATGTTGATTATATTCGAGATTATAATTTTTCACTTCATAACCTTATATTTTTAATATTAAAATTAAATTAATAAAATACGATGTTAAGAGAGTAGCATGTGTAGGATATCATATTTATTAATTACAAATTATAGAACTATAAATCAATTTTGAATTGCATGTTTTATTTAACGCCGACTCTCAACCATCTATGATCACCATATAAATATATAAATATGATCCATCGAACCACCGGTTAGATGTTTACAGTTAAAACGTGAGAGCTACTATAAAGTCGAGATCCATATTTTCGCTTTTGCTTATACTTACATGCTAAAGTTTATTTTTTAAAAACCTTAAATTTAGAGTATATTTTGAGTTTTTTATAGTAGTTTATTTTTCAACTTTTGCTTTTTAGATTGCTAAGAACATGTATATAAAAGTTCTTTTTACAAATTATTTTTTATTTGTAAATATATCATTTGGTTTTTTCTCTGAATAAGCCAACTAGTCACCCCTTCCCTCTAATTAGTATCTATACTGCTATAAAGAGTAGTGGTGGTGAATCTGTTACCTATCCCACCACCAACTCCCTATAGTTTTTTCAAGAAAAAATAACCAAGATCTATATATCAAACCATTTTTATTAATCTATACTCCTGTAAAGAGAAGTAGTGCTGGTGTGTGGTGAATCTGTCACCTAACTCACCACCAACTGCGTCTCATTTTTTAAAAGAAAAAATAACGAAGACTTTTATATCAAATTATTTTTATTAGCTCTACTTTAATAATATGCTAACGATATTTTTTAATAAAATTTTGTTGCAAACGTATGAGCTTAGATATATTCACTAAGTTACCGGCTTCTCGTATATGATTCAAAGGGCCTTGTGAAGCTGCTAGGCGTAGAAACGGGAAGAGCAAAAATCAACGCTCTAGAAGATGTGAGTGGAATCATCAAACCCTGCAGGTATGTACCATGTTTCAAGCATTTTAGTTAATGGTAAAAACGATAAACATAAAGAAAAGGTGAGGATTGTTTTCCAAATATACTAAATACTTATGCTTTGCTACGGATAAAAATAAACTATGCACGTGTTAGCATTATTTGGAACAAGTTAATTGTGAGATTTTTCAAACAATTTCATCCCTACAAATGACTTTATATAGTAAATTTGTATAGTAGAGATGAAATAATATATTAATAATGTATGGAAGGACTTTTTTACAATAAAAAACATGAAGTAGTTGAACTGGGACGGCAGATTCACCACCAACATTGTATTATTTGAAAGGAGTATAGATACACACATGCAGTTGTGTTTAGGAAAGAGGGTTGGGAACGTCTCCCGTAGCATAGAAAATGAGCACAAGATTAGCACATAATTAACTAAGTAGTATTAGCTAAAAACTTGAAAAAAGATTATTATAATTTTTAAAGTAACTTCTTTATAGATGTTTTTTTCAAAAGCACTAATTCTATACTTAAATATAATTCTAAAAACAAATCCCTTGTTTATGGACAGATGTGATATATCATTTATAGTTTGAAAAATATATACATAAAAATAAAATAGTACAATTTAGGATAGAACAGAAAAGAAAACAGCCTAAGTGTTACTAGTTCCTACTGTCCTAGATTGACGGTACCTCTCATTTGTTATTTGTTATGTTCCCATGTTTGTAGATTGACTCTTCTATTGGGACCTCCAGGATGTGGCAAAAGCACTCTATTGCGAGCTCTTGCTGGGAAAATAGATAAATCTCTAAAGGTACTAAAACTCTCTTCCTTTGTAGAAAAGAAAACAAATATATTGCAAAACAGGTTCTGTAGAAAATATGATAAGTTTTGTTCATAGCTTCAGCATGGTACCTTATGTCTGGTATCGGGTTTGTTACCCACTATAATAGATATAATAGATATAGTACTATATATAGATATTAGATCTAATGCCTAAGATATGATGCTGACATTAGCACGTATAAGTATTGAGCATGACTATAATACTTTCTGCTGGTAATATTCTACTACTAGTATTATTATCGATATCGATATAACGTATAAGAATCAGGACCTTGATTTTAATTTCTACTATCAATAGAAAAAATATTCTGCTACTAATAATTGTTATGGTAATAAAAATATACTCAATTCTTTGAATTAGAAAAGTAAATGGTAGACTAATAAGTATTCCATGAGATTAAATGTCGTTTAGATCTAAACTCGACAGTCACGGCGCCACCATAATGAGCTCGACACCACCGCCTGTGGCTAGAGGTGGACAAAAAGCTCGGGCTCGTGAGCTCGGCTCGGGCTTGGCTCGAGCTCGCGAAGCTCGGCTTGACTCGAAAACTAAACGAGCCAAGCCCAAGCTGCCTCTATAAGTCGTTTGCAAATCAAGCCGAGTCCAAGCTGACTCGTAAGCCGTTCGATAGGCTTGTTGAGCTGTGGAAAAACTGACCTAACCCATTAACAAGTTGTCTGGCTCATGAGAAATAGAGAAACCATAGCCTATTATGCGCTCGCACAACAGAAACTCACCTCCCCTTCATGGCTTCTCACGTGGTCAGCCCTCACACCGAGACCGAGACAACGAGCACGACTGGGTGGTGAGAGAAGTTGTCGGTCACCACGGCGCTGCCTCCCTCCCTCGTGTGGTTGTGCCGGCTCCGGTCTCCCTCCTTAGTGTCGCTCGATCTTGACTCCCCCGCGCCACCGGCATCCCTGACCAAGCTGGCTCGAGCTTTGAAACAAACCAAACCAAGCTATTTTTTTTACTCGTTTTCTTTATCGAGCGGAGCCATGCCAAGTCTATCTTTGACCAAACTTTCACAAACCGAGCCAATGGCTCGTTTCCACCCATACCTATGGCTTTTACCAATGCCACCTCCCTTTCCTCCGGGGCAGCCTCGTCCCTTATCCCGTCTAGTGACGGATCCAGCGTTAGGAATTGGGAGAAAAAGAGGAGAGGAAAAAGAAGAGAAGGCCCAAAGAAAAAGGAGGTAACCAGCCCCATCCTGATTCTCCGCGGCTCCCTTCAGGCTTCACCCAAGTTCCAACATTCGGCCATGCCGCCATGGCCCCTGGCTGTTCTTGGCCCGCCAGCCGTAGGAGGCGCGTAGGCGAGGACTCTGATGTCATGGTGGCTGCGCGCACGGCGGCCGCGGCACCGGGCGGAGGAACCCGAGCTGCTGGTTTGGCGGGGGCAAGGGGGTTTTGCCTCGTCGTCTCGCCATCGGCCAACGCCGAGCTCCTCGGGATGCTGAACTCGAGCACCGCCCGCCAGTGGCGGCGGCGTCGATCGAGCTGGACACGCCGGCTGCATCAATTACGCCTTGCAGGTTCGCCGCTCTGAGAGTCCATGCTTGCTTGCCGGCGTACGTGCCACTGTACAAGGTTTGCAACAACGCCGTGGACGTCAGTGGCGGCGCTGGTGCCATGGATGCCAGTTCATCTTGAACAATGAGTAGCTAGAGTAGACGGTGGAATCAATGTTTTGCGGCCATAGGTGACAGTGTGCGTCTCACTGCACAGGACGGACAGGAGCTAATAAGGCCTAAGGGTACTCAGAATTATCGAAGTATTCATAACTCGTTTTCCAATTTTTCACCTCCTTTTTGGGACACAAGGTGGAGGTCACTTGTAGCTGCCAAAGGTAGCTCCGTAAATCTCGAGCTATTAGGATACATTTCTTCTATTACAAAATTACGCACATATATAGATGTGTTTTGGTGAGGAATATTTTTTTTGGAAAACTACAATTTTGCAAAATATAAAAACCAAGGACAAGGAATTTAGGACTTCTTCGGATCACAGGAATTTTATAGGATCTTCGGAGGAAACGGTTCAATTCCTCCATTTTCCTTTGAAAATCCTTCGAACCGAACAGACCCTTAATGTTTTAACAAACTGAATGTAAAGATGCAAGCTTTTGCAGGTAACAGGTAACATTTCTTATAACGGTTACCAACTTGATGGATTTGTACCTGAGAAAACAGCTGTGTATATCAACCAACATGATTTGCACATACCTGAGATGACTGTGAGGGAGACTTTAGACTTCTCATCCCAGTGTCAAGGTGTTGGAAGAAGACCAAGTAAGTGTAATGGACATTCTTTAAAAAAAATCATGATCAGAAAAAGGTTCTTATGTAACTATAATATTTGTTACTCACTAATTTTGTTTGCCCAAAGAAATACTCAAGGAGGTGAGTGCAAGGGGTGTGGCTGGGATAATACCTGATGCGGACATAGATCTATACATGAAGGTAAAAATTGTGTTCTCCTTTTATGCACTAGCTGGCATTTGTTCTTTCTCACTTCACAAAAAAAAGCGACAGCTGAGTAATTGAGATAATAGCTAGAAAAAAAAATTGGTTGTAGTGAAACTAATATGCAGCTTCTTATTAATCACAATCTCTATTTCAATTCCTATAAAATGAACTCTTTGGTTTCAAAAGTAAAGTGGCTTCTGCAGGCGATAGCAGTTGAAGCTTCAAAGAGAAGCCTACAGACAGACTATGTTTTGAAGGTACGTCTTGCCCAAACATATAAGTTTAGAGCTTTTATCATCCTTAATAAGTATTTTGAGATACCTAAAATTTTAGTGCAAAATTCTGATAACTTAGGACACGTTGTGTCTTCAGGTACTTAATTTTTATACTTAAAAAATATGATACTTTGAAATAGTTTAAGGATGGTAAAAGAACTTTTAAGTTTAACTTGGTGCGAAAGAGGACGATATACCAACAGAATCACAGTGCTGCTTTAGTTGTAGATCATGGGGCTAGAGACATGCGCAGACACGATGGTTGGGGATGCAATGAGAAGAGGAATATCAGGGGGGCAGAAGAAAAGATTAACCACAGGTATAGTAAAGCTAATATATATATATATATATATATATATATATATATATATATATATATATATATATATATATATATATATATATATATATATATGACTGGAAATACATTCTCCAAAGGTGATCACCTTGTGTATAATCTTTCACCTGCTTGCACCAGCTGAGATGATTGTGGGACCTGCAAAAGCATACTTTATGGATGAAATATCAAATGGTCTGGATAGCTCTACCACTTTTCAAATAATGAATTGTTTCCAGCAGCTGACGAACATCAGCGAATACACGATGGTTATTTCACTGGTGCAACCAACTCCTGAGGTATTTGATCTTTTTGATGACCTGATATTAATGGCAGAAGGGAAGATTATCTACCATGGCCCCCGAAATGAAGCTCTTAATTTTTTTGAGGAGTGTGGGTTCATATGCCCAGAAAGAAAAGAGATAGCTGACTTTCTCCAAGAGGTAATTGGTCTCGATCACAAAAAACAGCTGCAGCGTCTGATATATAATTTGCACGTACATGAAACCAGTTCTTTTTTCCCCTTATTTTGAAATCATTAGATCCTGTCCTGGAAGGATCAACAACAGTACTGGTCTGGTCCAAATGAATCTTACAGATATATCTCACCTCATGAATTATCAAGGATGTTCAAGGAAAATCACAGAGGGAGAAAACTAGAACCAAGTGTTCCTCCGAAAAGCAAGTTGGGCATGGAAGCTTTAGCATTCAATAAGTATTCGCAACGAAAACTGGAAATGTTCAAAACCTGTGGGGCAAGGGAAGCACTCCTAATGAAAAGGAGTATGTTTGTTTATGTCTTCAAAACAGGCCAGGTTATACTTCATTCCAAGGTTCTCTTTCCTGTATGAAGTAAATTACGAGTCCAAACTGAGGTTTACTCCTTAATGCAGCTTGCCGTTATTGCACTCATGATAATGTCTGTGTTCCTTCGAACTCGCATGACAACAGATTTCACCCACGCAAATTACTATATGGGAGCATTATTTTTTTCCATCTTAATGATAATGCTAAATGGCACACCCGAGATAAGCATGCAGCTTAGGAGACTCCCAAGTTTTTACAAGCAAAAGAGCTATTATTTCTATTCTTCATGGGCATATGCAATACCAGCTTCAGTCCTAAAGGTCCCTGTTTCCATGTTAGATTCACTTGTACGGATATGTATCACATATTACGGAATTGGTTATACAGCTACTGTTTCGAGGTAAATAATTCATCGGAGATCTATCGAGTTAGCACCGATAAGAACAAACATTAATTGAGGAACCCTTAACATAATTTATTCATACCCATTTGTAGGTTCTTCTGCCAATTTCTGATGCTTTGCCTTGTCCATCAATCAGTCACTTCGCTGTATCGATTTATTGCTTCATATTTCCAAACATCAACTGCGTCTTTCTTCTACCTTTTTCTTGCTCTGACGTTATTCCTCGTGTTTGGAGGCTTCACTATTCCGAAGCGTAAGATAACCATGGATCATTCAATGCATATAAGCGGACTAGCGGAGCCTAGAAAATATAAAATAATTGTCTTGCTTTATTGTTCCAGCCTCCATGCCTGGGTGGTTAAACTGGGGGTTTTGGATTTCCCCAATGACATATGCACAGATAGGCACAGTTATTAATGAATTCCAGGCGCCAAGATGGCAGAAGGTGAAATGTATTTTTTTTTCCAAAAAGAAAAATGAGTGATCAACTGTTTTCAAGCATCTTACACCATCACTACTTGTATTATTTACAGGAAACTATTCAAAACATTACAATTGGGAACAGAATCCTGATTAATCATGGCCTATATTACAGTTGGCATTTTTATTGGATATCTGTTGGAGCATTGTTCGGATCTATTATTTTATTTTATATTGCTTTTGGATTGGCACTAGATTACATAACATGTAAGTTTGCTACTCCATCCATATCAAATTACATCCTAAGTAGTCACGTGTTGGGATGTAGGGAATACTAATGAATAAAGTGTGTGTGAATGTATGTGTATAATTTCTGATATATCATATATCTACTCGATTCAAAATAATATTTTTGGGTATCAACATAGCAGATTTATATACATTATCCAATAATAATCAATGACAAAAGAAACTGCAATTTAAAATTTTGTTCAAACTTGTTTGGAATGGTTTATGATTAAATTAGGTCCCAGAAATTTTCATGCAATATATCTTGACAAAACTACAAATATGTGGATATAGCGTCAAGGCACTATGGAGCACCACTTAATTATAGTTTATATACATACATTATTTACTTGAGAAATGAACTATAAAGTTTTCAATTTCAGCTACAGAAGAATATCATGGAAACATGCATAAAAATAGGATAAGTCAAGAGCAGGAAAAAGATTCCAATAGCCAAAAAGATCAATCTGATGGTCAATCAAATATTTCCAAAGGAGGTAAAGACAGACATCTCAATACTGGGTTTTTTTTACCATCATTAAAATTGTACCTTAATGTATCGTATTTTATAGTATAAAAACTACCTTTAGGAATAATTTACTGAGGATTTTTACATCCTTAAGAAGTATTTTGAGATATTATGTTTTTAATATAAAAACTTGGTATCTATGTGCTACTAAATTTTATACTCAAAATTTGGTATTTCTACTCACTTTCTTAAGGATGATAATTTTTCATAATTTTGTCATTCTTAAAAGGTACCAGGAAGTACCACAATTTCTAGTGTTAGTTTTGATACCTTTAAGTATTTTATAACCAGACATACCAAAATCTGTGTTTTCTTTACCATTATTAAGAAAATACCTAGAGACATTACCGGGAGGTACTTTCTTATTGTAGAAAAATGTGGTATCACAAAGTACCTTTTCAACCATGTAAAAAGTTCAAAAAACTTTGGTTATAAATTTTGGTACGTGGAGGTATTTTTCAAGTATGGTAAAAATGTCCTAGGTATCTCAAAGTACTAAAATTCTACACTAAAAATTTAATATATCGAGATACTTTCTCAAGCAACATAAAATTTTCATAGTAACTAATAGTCAGAAATGAAGGTCCTGTATAAAAAAGAGAGTACAAAATGAGGTTGGCAGAATTGCGTTTCAAAGGCAAAATGCATGCTTCTTCAATGCATTGATCTTTTTGCAGCAAAGATGGCTATCCCTGTTATGGAGTTTTCAATTACATTCCACAATCTGAACTACTACATTGATACCCCACCGGTAATTAGGAAAGGTCCCTATGTATATATAATTCCTTGTATTTCTCGCCTGTTTCATTTTTTTTTATGAATGATGTACTCTCTTGTAGGAAATGCTGAAACAAGGGTATCCCACAAGAAGACTTCAATTACTTAACAACATATGCGTCCTGGTGTTCTTACTGCACTAATGGGTGTTAGTGGAGCTGGGAAGACAACTCTACTGGATGTATTAGCAGGAAGAAAAATAGGGGGTTATATTGAAGGGGACATAAGAATAGGTGGGTATCCCAAGGTGCAAGAAACATTTGTTAGAGTCTTGGGTTACTGCGAGCAACTCGACATTCATTCCCCACAGCTTACAGTTGAAGAGTCTGTAACTTATTCTGCTTGGCTTCGTCTGCCTTCCCATGTCGACGAAAAAACAAGATCTGTATGTCATCCCTTGGAACAACTCAGAGATACATCTATTTTAATAATAGATGGATAAAAAAGAAGCTTAATTACCTTAGAAACTAACAATACTCCTTTTGTTCCTTCGCCTGTAGGAATTTGTTGCTGAAGTCCTCGAAATTGTTGAACTGGATCAAATAAAGGATGTCTTAGTGGGGACGCCACAGATAAATGGATTATCTATGGAGCAGCGAAAGAGGCTAACAATTGCAGTCGAGCTTGTTTCAAACCCATCAGTCATACTAATGGATGAACCAACGACAGGATTAGATACAAGGTCAGCAGCAATTGTTATTCGTGCAGTTAAAAATATTTGCAAAACAGGAAGGACGGTGGTGTGTACAATCCATCAGCCAAGCACTGAAATTTTCGAGTCTTTTGATGAGGTAATTGAACTTCAGAAATTTATTATATGTATCAAACACAATCAACAAAGATATTTAATTTTATATACATATCAAACATGATCAACAAAAATAAAGCTATCTTTTATGCTGGAAACATCAATAAATCTAGTTCCAAAGCTATTAGGATTAAAAATAGTCCGTACCTTCAATAGTCTTGGGCTAAACTTAATTAAGATTTATATTTTCAGTGACTGAAAAATTGAAATTCATGTGTTTGTTGGTTGCATTTTCCATTTTGTCTTTTCATTAAAGAAAAATGACAGAATATAATAGCATGGAATTTGCAACCTTCAACCATTTCGCTATGCTCAACCAAGCCATAGAAATTGCAATTTTGTCCCCTTAAATGATCAACTATATGCCATTTAAATTTATTTTTTCTTATTTGAAATTTTAACGCTTCTATTATTTGGTTTTTTTAGATAAATGCCTTTTATTGAAAATACCTAACCAGACCCTTTGAACAATATATCTATAATATATAATTGATTTGAGCTAGCTAGGATTGGTTTCTATAGTACTTGCTATCTAAGTCACCCTTTTCCCTTTTTAGGAGATTCTCACCCAAACATGCATTTGGCTTTGTTTACATAAAGGGCCCTATCGTATCAGTTAGCATGAATAATAGAGTATAAACGTTCAATGACAGTTTCTTTTGATCTCTTTTTTGAACTAAAATGCAGTATAAAAAATCAAGGACAGTTTAATTTTTCTCTTATTTGAATTAAGAGTTCATACTGACACAAATTTGTCATCGCATCAACAAAACTGGACTTACTGGGCTTTGTTACAAAACTAAAATAGTTTGGGTGCTTATACTGTTATGTTTACGAACAAAAAAAAAGCAGAAAGCTTCTTTCCTAGTAGAAAGTTGTCCGTAATGCATGGCCGGAGTAAATTTTCTTGCAGCTCATACTAATGAAAAGTGGTGGGAAAATAATCTATAGTGGACCAATAGGAGAGCGCTCCGGCGAAGTGATTGAGTACTTTGAGGCAAGTTTCTTAAACATATTCCCTCATATATATGTATCTGTCTTTTCTTGATTATACATTTTCACAGTTTTTCTAAAATTGGAAAAACTAAAAGTGAGGTAAGATTCATCACTTCCGGATGAATTGCTATCACAGAAGAAACTTTTGACAAGTGATTTGGAGATATCTTCTATAACATCCATCCTGTTTGATGGTTTAGACCCATGTTGCCTTGAAGTGGTGTGCTACCTCTATTTTAAAATATAAAGCCTATTTTATTTTGTTAGAATAAGACTTTGATCAAAAATTAATCTATTAATATGAGACACCCCAAACTATGCCGGTCCAAAGATATGAACTAGCATTGGTTGGAGATCCACATAATTACCTGTGAATGCCATACCAGTCTTAGGACATGTAAGTTGGTATGCGCAGAATATAGTGGAATAAAAAATAACTAACCTTGGTGACATCACTGGGAATTAGTCCTTACAAGTTGCCGTCATGGACAGACCTCAGAGTAGCAACGTTGATAAGCAAGATAAACTAATTAAGGCGACATTGCGGAAGCAACAGTGGGAACCAAGGGAACGCTGGGCACTGGCAGGTAAGCGCCAAACAACACCCTGGGTTACATAGACCTGTTCCCAAACATGGGGTTGGCCATTCGCCACAAAGGAAAACTTTGATAATGATTCCGATCACACAAACTAGATTCAGAAAGCCTTTGTTTTAAAAGTAAAATTACACTATAAGAAACACTTTACATCTGCCCGTAACCATGGGCACGACTGCTTAAACAATTTAGCTAAACTCTATAGAGGTTACATGCTTTACCCTCACATCGTGAAAAACTCACGTTGCACAGTGGATGCTGATCAAGCATGGTCGGCAAAGGACAGCTTATGACAAGGTTTTCCCTTAACTAACCCATGAATACCCTATATCAGATAGTCGGGTTGAACTTCTCAAAATCAATCATCTGTCCCTTCTTAGGCCTACATAGGACCCACCGGGAGTGACTCCCAACCTACTCTCGACGTTAAGGAAAACCTCCATCTCAGTTAGTATGCCTCTGTCTCCACCATCCCAATGTTCCACAACCGTTAACATGCAAGATACCCATATGCTAGCTATATACTCAGCCAAGGGCTTCGAATTCTACCCGTGTGGTCACATGGTATTATGTTTGGATGAATTTACTAAAGGAATAGCTCCTTAATGATGATACGAAAGATGGGGCATGATGGTAATAGTGGAAGGGTTGGCTGGCTGACGCCCCTTTTGTAGGGATCGAACGAGCAATGAGGAGAAAGGGGGGACCGAACATGGCAGTGAGGCAGGAGCGGAAGGAGGCCAGAGTTCGCATCAGTGGTGTCCGATAGGAAAAACGTCTGGGAAAGAGAGGTTCGAGGGTTCGGCGTGTGACGTGAAGAGAACAGGGTCTCGTCGGAAGCAACAAACACGGGGAGAGGGCGGGGTCCAGGTGAGCAAAGGCCAATGGGTGTGGGGAGGAGATAGGGGCTCGACGCAGGAGGTGGGGAGGGAAGCCGAGGCCAATAGTTGTGGCACCTGCACTTGTTCTAGTTCGGCAAATGTTAGTGGATGGCATGGGAGCGAAGGCGGGGGCGGTGTTAGGGTTCGGTGACCAAGCCGTGACGGGGCTACCGCATGCTTAGGCCCAGCGAGAGGGGACAATGGCTACGACGCCATCTGAATAGGCGTGTGTCATGTGATGGCTGCTAATCGATGGGGCCCCTGGGCTTGAGTTAGCGACAGGCACCTACACACAATTATAGATGGCCATAAGGCTCGCCCGGCCCGGCACGGCCGGGCTCGTGCCTAGTTCCGTCGGGCCGGCACGGCCCAATAACCACACTGGGTCGTGCCGTGCCGGTCCACGGGCTGAACCGACCGCCCAGGTATGGCCCAATAAGCCCCGGGCCGTGTCGGGCCGACCCGACAGCACGATGGGCCAAAGCGCAAATAAGTCTACATTTCCTTCCTCACCTCTTTGGGCTGCATGAATAAGTATATTTTTCCTCCCTATTCTTTAGCTGTCTTTGATGGCTAAAATAAGTCTATTTTACATACCTCTCATTTTGGGCTAAACCTTATATAACTAAATTAAATCTATTTTAGGTCCTTTAATTTTTTTTGCATCTATAGGGCCATGCCAGGCCGGCCCACGTGCCAAGGCATCGGCCCTCGGCCCAATAGTTGGGCAAGGCCGGCATGGGCCTAATCCCCGTCATGCTGGACCGTGCTCAGGCCGAGCCAAATGGCAGTACTATGGGCCTCGAGCCTTATGGCCATCTATACAGACAATCGGCTCCAGTGGGCAAGTACAAAGGAAGGGGGGTGATGGTCATGGGCCAGTGAGCGGTTGGGATAGCTGAGGGGCAAGGAGGGAAGGAATGGGGACGGGTTGGCCAAGTAGAAATAATGATATTTGAATATTTTCAGTAAATTGGAGGAACTAGAGGATATGATGATTAAATTCACTAACACCAAAACCGAGACTTCAAACCGAGGCATAAGGGGGGCTCTTACGATGATGTGTTATGTTGGTAGATTCGTTGGTATAAACACCTCCAAGAAGATAGTTGGGAAGTGTCGGCTTAGTTGGGGTGTAGGTTAGGAAGAACATGCTAATTCTAATTCATTGCTTGATTGACTATGGAGAACATGGGTTACCTTTAGATATAGGGAGGACTGACTTGGCATCTAAGATACTCATGTCTATTAGTAGTATAATAGAAACAACCTGATCTCTTATCTCTATTTTGCTAACAAACTTTATTCATTTCCTAACTACATAATATCCTAAATTTATTTGATTTTTCCTTATTTATCATGGTGGTTTTGTATTGTGACTGAACAACTTTCTTCCTTTTTCATCCCTCTTTTCTTTTGAAAACTGATTTTGCTTAATATTGAGTTAATTATTATGTTAAAAGACAATAGTTTTCCCTATTGTTTGTTTTAGATTGATTTTGATTAAATTTTATTTGCTTTTATGTTCTACTAAAAAGTTGTAGTTTTGTGTATCAACTTCATGCATTAATAGAGTTACATTGTTGCATTTCAAAAAAAAAAATAGAGTTACATTGTTCCAAATAAAGGAACTGCAAAACCAGTTGATGGGTTAATTAGTCCTAACAGTTACGATTTCACACCAACTCAATATAGAGTAAATATAATCATGGTTGCCAAATCCGACTAGTCCGATGTAATTACAATATGACTTGAGAAATTTTCATAACCACTTGTTATGTTATAGGAAATTGCATATGGCAGTGAAGCAACTGCAACAACAAAGGCTTTAGTCCCAAGCAAATTGGGGTAGAGGCTAGAGATAGAGCTCAACAAGAATCGCACAAACCAAAGAGAGTAAAACAAAGCAATATAGCACTAGTAACCAGAAAAGGAATTTGATATGATAGTCATGTAACAACAAAATATTATTAGTGCAGATGTAAGAAGCTTCGTAGAGTGATGGATGGATCCAATGTAGATATGAATAGCGTAGAACAACAAAGACACATCTAGGTTTCTCTTTGAAACAACCATGTCTCCAAAATTTACATTAGTCTACTCTATATATTGAATGAATCCATGTTCGCATAGTATCTCATTTACACTTTCGTTCTCGTTTATGGTTGGAGCACCAAGGCTTATAAGCAAACTTTCATCCACCTAAACTTTTAAGATAATAATAAACCACCACTACATATCCACTTCTGGGCCATATGGACCTAAACCACATTACTACTAGACTTTAAACTAGCTGGGGTATAATAGTTTACCCATGAGAAATGACCTCAATTGTGATTCGTACCAAACGCTACATTTCCCAGCACCCCTTCAAACATGTGCTGAAGTAGGAATGACAATTTTGCACATGGGTCCGAGTATCTGCAAGTAGCCTGATGGGCTTGGGTATGGTTTTAGTTTTTTTGTTCATGAGCACACACGCTTGCTACCCAAAAACCTAGTGGGTGGTAGCCATATTTTATATTTTATCTATAAGTAATTCATGTCTCACCCAATATACATGTAGAAGCTAATTTTGGCCTATCTCTCTTACCTCTTTTTTATTGGCCCATTAAAATCTTGAACTTTATTAAACTTATGCTAGCTTGGTGATAATTTATGTTCTATTTTAAACCGGTGGTAATAATTTTATAATTTGTTAATTATATTTTTCTTTATTAAATTATTTATCTATTGAGATATTATTACTCATGTGAAACACATTGGGTACCTACCAGGCATGTCCGTGCAAGTCAGACATGGGTACGTGCATGGAGTTTTACCCACCAACCCTTTCGGGCATGGATTACGTGGGCAAAGATGGGTATCGAGTTGGGCATAGATTGCTTTACCTGTGCTCAACTTGACCCATTTCCTCTATGCCTCTATCTTAGTGCTACTTGTCAATGCTTTTGTTAAGACTGTTCCAAATTGCCAATGAAATGATAACTTCATGTTGTAGTCAAAACAATTATCAACTCTATGAATCACTTCTATTCAATATGCAACTTGGCTAACATTTAACATGAAATATGTAGATTGGTTAAGGTTTTAATTTGTCATATGTGTTTCTCATTTTAAACTGAAAAGTAATGCGATAATAAAAATACAGATCAAGGGAAAATAAAACATATTGAAAAAACTTTAATTGCTAATGTTTGAATTTGAGAAATTTTACAATCCTTAGGAAAGTAAATAAAGACACCAAAACTTAACACTAAAAATTTTGATACCTCTAATTATACAATATATATAGTTACCAAGTTTTACGATAGAAAATGCAGTGTCTTCTAGTACCTTCTCAAGGATTAGAAAATTGTCCTTGAAATCTTGTTTGGAAAATTCCAAAAATTTTCCCTGTTGGGCATAAAACTATTTTTGCCCAGAAATATCATCCTTTTTAATTTTTTAACTAAGCAAAATTTATTTAAATTTAATCAAAATGTGTTCAAATTTCAGATAATAAGACCTGTTGTTTGCTTAGCTATGTACTCCGTATATGTTTCTTGTTGTTTCCATAGGAGAACCATGGTTGCGGCATGGTTCGGCCACCTTCGTGCTGATGTTCTAATCGATTGAATTTTCCTTGTCTATGATGATAGAAAATTCTGGAGTCTCGAAAACAAAGAATAACTGCAATCCAGCTACTTGGATGATGGACATAACATCGACATCAATGGAGGCGCAGCGCAATATAGACTTTGCGATTTTGTATGCAGAATCATCACTGCACAGGTACATATCTTGTAAATTTGTTTAGGATTTTATGAGTGGAAGGGGGCATATCATATGGATATATAGCTGAAAGAAAATAAAATTCAACTAGCAAAATGTTGAACCGAACAAAATACCTCCATTTAAATTCACAAGGATGAAATGATATGATACTTTTTCGCAGAGACACCGAAGAGCTAGTGGAGAAGCTTAGTGTCCCAGCACCAAATTCCGAAAGTCTATGTTTCTCCCATCGTTTCGCACAGAATGGCTGGATTCAACTTAAAGCTTGCTTGTGGAAACAAAACATAACTTACTGGAGAAGTCCTGAGTATAACTTGAGGCGTATAATGATGGCAGTAATATCTGCCCTTATCTACGGAGCATTGTTCTGGAAGCATGAAAAAATACTGTAAGTCTCACTACTCTGTTATCCACAACATTCCACGTTAATTAGTTAACTGTGGGTGCTTCGGCCGCATTTGCGTCCCCAACTAATAACCTTAGATTCCCTCGTTTTTCGTTTGCACGCTTCCTGGATGGCTAAATGGTGTATTCTTTACAAAAATTTTTTATAGAAAAGTTACTTTAAAAAATCATGTTAATCTATTGTATAATTTTGTATAATTAATAAATAATTAATTAATCATGTACTAATCTACTCCTACGTTTTCTACTCTAGATAACTAAGTACCTGTGCCGAACGCGGCCTCATAAAGCCTTGAAGTAGTCAGTTGAATAACATAGCTTTCTCTTATCCCTTCTAATTAAGAAACGACGAGCAAGACCTGTTCAATGTTTTCGGTGCAATGTACCTGGGTTCCACAACTGTAGGCGCTTATAATCATCAGTCGATCATACCATTCAGTACAACAGAGCGCATTGTAATGTATCGTGAGAAGTTTGCAGGAATGTACTCATCTTGGTCATATTCATTCGCACAGGTCAGATAATGAACACAAGCTTGTAAGCAAAGTAAAATCTACATTGTTGAGACTCTAATGTTCAGGTTTATTCACCTTCTACAGGCCGCCATTGAAGTTCCCTATGTGTTTATCCAAGTGGTACTATATACGTTAATTGTCTATCCGTCAACTGGTTATTATTGGACCGCTCACAAATTCCTATGTTTCTTCTGCACCACATTTTGTTCAAGTCTCTCCTATGTTTATGTTGGGTTGCTTCTTGTTTCACTAACCCCCAACGTTCAAGTTGCCACGATATTGGCATCGTTTTTCAACACCATGCAAACACTATTTTCAGGATTTATTTTACCAGCGCCTGTAAGCCTTTATTTCCTCCCAAAATGTATGAAATTTTCGATATGTTCTATAATGGCCTCTAATGGTAGTACAGTCTATCTAGTTTGTTCATCTTTTCTAATCCAATGGATAATATCTATCTATATATACTATATACCACCTCGACTATTGGTATAGAATTTTTTTTTCACTTCTACTGCTGATAATACTAGCACCGGGATACTAAAGTTACTGCCGCTCACCTCGAATATGTACCAAGAAAATAACAACCTACATGAGAACTTCTATTTAACATGATTTTGTAGTGTAATTAAGCAACTACATACATTGTGGATCTGTTAAGGGTGTAATAGCTTTTTGGGCTTTACTTTATTCTGGTGTTCACGTTCCTATACAAGTCTCCTACTGTACTCTATATAGTTTATACCTCGTATCAATGCTAAAAATATGATCAGCTGCAACTACAAAGAATCACCGGATGTCCGCATGAAGACAGACCGGAGCACTTCGTCGTATGTTTAACATCGTACTACCTTCGTTTCATATTGTAAGACTTTCTAGTATTGTATAAATTTATTAATTGATGAATGTATATAATTTAATATATGTGTAGATTCATTAGCATCCATATAAATATAGGCAAGACTAGAAAGTCTTATATTGTGAAACGGAGGGAGTACTAGTTATGGACATAAACTATCTTCAGCTATATCATTTGCCTTTTCCATTTCTATTTTACTAGATTGGAAACTAACATGCATCTCAGTTTGTATTGCAGAGAATCCCAAAGTGGTGGGTTTGGCTCTACTATCTCACTCCTACATCTTGGACACTCAATGCCCTACTGACATCACAGTATGGAAACATAGAGAAAGAGATCAAAGCATTTGGAGAAACCAAATCAGTTTCGATCTTCTTGAATGACTACTTTGGGTTTCATCAAGACAAGTTGAGCCTAGTAGCAGTTGTTCTCATCGCCTTTCCTTTTGTCCTGATAACCCTGTTTTCTTTGTCAATTGAGAAATTTAATTTTCAGAAGAGGTAACCACGCTCTGATGTTTCAACAGACATCAAAATGTATCATGTTACAGAAACAGCTACTTAATGCAAAATAAGAACTGATCGAGTGGCTATTTTTCTCAAATCTGATGGGTGACTTGATTGTGCTAAGTATGCTTGTGAGTTGTAACTTTTTTTTTTGTTTCACCGTTTGGAATTACTTGATGGTTTCATGTATCCCGGTTGGAGAGTATTTTGCTACTGCGTTGTGCCCTAGATTATTGGATGCATCAACAGAAAATGAGCACATGATACACTGAATGAACTGACAATCCTAAACAAGCGTAAAATCAGGGTCACGAAGAACATTAGGTTTATTTTTCTGGGCTTCTATACAAACATAAGCATTTATTACATGGGATTTAAACTTCATATATAAAGTCCGCACTAGTCACCTGGTGCCAACTTTTTCTCGGCGGTTGCTTTTTTGTTAGCGTAAGAGCAAGTTCAAGCCAACTACTGGCTCTAATTCTTCTATTATCAATCTAATAGTCAATGTATACAATAGTTAGTTACAAAATATCAGTTTATGGTCCCACATATCATATATATATATTTTGTCTTGGAGCCCGTGTGTAGCTGACTATAAATTAGTAGCTCACCTCCCTTCTCTCTCCCCTCTTATCTCTTTAAAATATGCTTATAGCTGGCTTATAGTCTGCTATTATACCTGCTCTAAGTATAATAGCAGGCTATAAACCGGCTAAATGCTGAGGTGGAGGAGAGAGGAAAAGTGGGCAATAAGCTTATAAGTAGCTCTGGCACAAGAACCAAAAAAACTCTGTGAGAGAGACAAGTGGACTCTGTATTAATTATAAATAGCTAACTACTATATAGGTGGGTTAAGAGAAGATTACAAGGATTCTTATAGCCAACTTGCTGGTTACATTATTAGCCTTGCTCTTATGGGCTTACAAGGTTCACATGACGTAAGGCCATAATGCGGTAATCACTGTCAAGAGGATAGCCGGGCAGCGTTGGCCGCTAGAGGAGGGATTTTAAAATTAGATTGGAAAGAATAACATCTGGGGAAGGGAACGGGATTAACATTTATACATTGTCTGCTCAAATAAAGATACAATTCATTTTTATATTGATGGACAGACTAACTAAACTAATCCAAACATATCTTATATCCTAACCCACTACAACAATATCGTATGTACTGTTTATTTGTAAGGTTTTGGGCTTGGGGCCTCCACCTCTTGACCACTGCAAGAGCATCCAACTAGCGTAGCAGTGGGGAACCCATAACACTAATCGGCGTTAGGCCAAGAGATGGAGGCCCACGAGCCCAAAACCTAGCTGATGAACTATATTCGATACTATAGCAGTAGATTAGAAGATAAGATACGATTAGATTAGATTATTTATTTAGGGGTTAAGTCTATTCATCCATATAAGGATGGATTGTATCTTTATTTCTTTAGTCATTGAATCAACACTAATCTAGTTCCCTTCCCCATATGCTCTTCTCCCCAGTCTAATTCTACATCCCTTTCCTAGTAGCTAACATCACCTAGCTATCTTCTCAGAAATAGTTATCCCATTATAGTCTTGGTCATGACATTTTCATTGGGCACCTTATACAAAGCAAAAGATCAGGCACCCAACAATTGGCTGGCTGCACATAGGGATGGCAACGGGGAATTTTTTATGTCCCCATACCCGCCCGGCCGTCCCCGCGAGTTAAAATTTTTCCCGTCACCATCCCCGCGAATTACAACAGGTAAAGAATTTCCCCCATACCCGTCCCCGCACGGGGAATTAATCCCCGTGGGTTCCCCGCCTCCGCTTAAACAATATAGTATACATCTCAAATCATATATATAATACATATTTTATATTAATATAAATGAATATATATTCATTAATCCATATTATAAAATATAAAATTATTATTTATTAAATATAACAATGAATATAATCCCATGACATGAAAAAAATAAACTTAAAACTCATATATTTCTATTAATCGGGTCTCCACGGGGAATGGGGACGGGGGACTAAATAACATACCCGTCCCCCGAGACCCGACGGGGACATGTTTTCCTCCATTTAATTCCCCGCGGAAAACCAATAAGAACCATCCCCATCCTCTAATAGAAGAATTCCCTGCGGGAAAACGGATAACGGGGCCCCATTGACATCTCTAGCTGCACACTTGGAGTTCCGCTTTTTACACTCTCTCTCACACAACTTAGCCGCATGTATCATTTCCTCCTTTATAGGGCCTGTTTGAGAGAGTTTTATATTCTAAGAAGCAGCTGTTTGGTAACCGAGGGAGTAGAATATTTTTCCGTGAATAAAGGAACATTTCTTCCATATTTGACGAAACACCGTCCATTTACATGTTGTTCCATGTGAGATTGCTTTTCGCTGGACGACACCCATCGGAGAGCAAAAGATTGGGCGTGCAGCGGCTGGCTGGCTTCACACTCGCAGTGCCATTTTGGTGTTCACACAGCGCAGCCGAATGCACCAATTCCTCCTCTCTAGTCTATAATGCTTGCCCACTGTCACACAGCGACACCGTGCCTGCGTTGCACGTGAACGCTGAGTCTCATTGGGTACTTTGATGCTTATTCGTGTTTGATTGAGATGTTCCACCGGATAGTTTGATATTGTTTCATAGCCATTGGAGAGAAGGATGAGCCACGTCTGAGATGGTACTATTTTTATGAATTTTTTTTATGCTTTAGTCAATTATTTTGAGTGTTATATTGTGTTAAATCAAAATATTGCATTGGTTGTTTTCGTGATGTCTTATTTTTTGTCTTTTGATGAATAAGAAGTGTTGTTGTTTCCACGGATGAAAACTAGATGTTTTATAATATATAGCTAAAAGTGTTTCATTATCTTTCATCATTTTAATAGCTAGAACTTTTTCCCGTGAAAAATGGAACTAGCATCTCTTTTTTTTTTCAGAAAAATCAGGCATCCCATTTATAGATGTTTCCACTTATTCATGGAGGCCTCAGGATCACAATTTCCACGAGATGGGCCGAAATCATACTATCTCAGCCCACGACAAAATAATGTTCTAGATTTTTCATTTTATATTCTTTTAATAAAAAATTACAAAAACAGCCTTTTGTTTTAGAAAATCTCAAAGCTGTCTCTATGATTTGTTATCTAACCTATTGTCCAATTATAAGGTATAAAAGTTCAATCTATTGTTCATCATATGCGTCACGTGGACGTGGGTATAGGAAAAACTATTATATCCACGGATTTGGTTTCTCAAACAAAAAAAAAAATTATAGTCACAGCTTCAAGGAGAGAATCAAGGCCACTGCCGTACCCTTCCAGATCAACGCCGGCGAGCGGCGTGAGTCCCCAAGCTCGCCGGCGTCGGCGCTGATTGCCGTTTCGATCCGCCGCTCGATGAGTCCTTTCCTCGAGGCACGGAACGAGTGGACTGTGGCGGTTGACTCGGTCTGACCCCAGGTGAAATTTTAAATGGGCCGCGCGTATGTTGGATTAGTGGGCCGTAAGCCCATAAACACTCGAAATGAAATAGGCCTCTCCGGACATCTGATTTTACACGGGCCGAAATTTAAGGGCATCCTGGGCCAAATTTTTGCTCACTAATGGGCTGAATGTACGATGATCTAGGGCCGAATTGGGCTGAAATTACCACAGTTAATGGGACGAAGTCATTGTCACGTACGGGCCCAAACTATGGGCTACTTTGGGCTGAAATTGACTGCTCTTATGGGCCTAAATCAGCAGCAACCACGGACAGAATTAACACACGCTTTGCGGGTGGAATTGGGTCCCTCTTTATGGGCGGAAATTACCTGCAGTTTTTATCGGCCCCGAGACGGGTCCAGTTCATCTAGAGTTGAAGTCAACTTCACCCAGTGGATTTCGCCAAATCTAAACCATTTATCTGCTTCTACGGCTGAGATCAACTCCCACCAAATTAAATTATCTTTCTTCTTCCTTGAAGCCACCAAACCACCAGTCCACCCCACATATTTGGATAAAGTAGCAGCCCAGCAATGAGGGACCGCTGATGCTCTGGCAGGCCAGTAGTAAGAGCTCATGCAAGCACGCTGACGATGGCGTCGAGCGACCGCACAGATTCTCCGGCAGGACAGCAGCAAGAGCACACTGACGATGGTGTCGAGCGGCCGTGGATGCGTCGGTAGCACCATCCACCTCACCTCTGTTACATACAGATTAAGGAGCACCAACATCCCACCCCCATCCTCCCCAAAACATACTTAGCAAATTGGGAAGAAAAAGATGCTTCTATAAAGGTACATCCCTCGATCGTGATGGCGGGAGTATTATCACGGTTATGGAGGGAAAGTTAAAAATGTAAGTATTTTTCCTCCAAATCTACCTGATTAAGGGAGTTAATTGGGTTAATTAGATGTGCCATGATCTCAGCCATAGAGGCAACTAGATGGTTGGGATTTGATGAAATCCACTGGGTGGAGTTGGCTTCAACTCTAGGGGATCTGGACCCCCGAGAGACAGCAGCAATCTGTCATGGGTGAAATTTGTGCAAAATTTATCAAATTATGGCCAATATTTACTACTAGGATGGCACGGGCTGAAATTACAATCGGCAATCGGCCTAATTTATAAACCCTTTGTTAAAGTAATGTCTAATAAATTTGTGATATAATGATAAGTAATTACAAGAAGAATATATGTATCTTTTTTCTTGTATTTAACTTATACATTTGAGAAATTATCTATAGTTAGAATTTTATAAAGTTTAACTAATTTTGTCCTAAACAATAAATATTTTTGACCGGGAAAGCATATGAGTTACAGTGCAATCGGGCAGTGTCCCTTGCTCGGTGCCCGCTGGCCCTTCATCTACCGAAATGATTAGGCAGTCTCCTTTTTTCTAGCATTAAACCTGCTTATGATCCTTAGGCTCCTTAGGCTATAGAGCATGGAGCAGACAGAGAGATGAAAGGACCACCTTCTCCTGCTTGCTTGATCGGAACGGAATCTATTCACATTTAGAATAGCTGAAGGAGTACAACCCCGCAAGAAGCTGAGATTCAGATCGAGCCAAAGCCAGCCGATGGAAGACATTACCGGAGCCATCTCCATTATATCAGGTCTATTTGGCACAACTCTGGCTCCTGACTTCAACTTATTTAGAGCCGAAGTTATGCCAAACATTATATATTCTAATTTATTTTAAAGCGGAGTTAACAGAGTTGCTCCTAAAAAATGAACGGTAGGGACATAGATGTGTTTTTCTGCTTGACAGCTCACCCCACGCTAAAAGATCCACTACCCTCAAGTTTTTAGATCTAATTACGTGAAATTGCCTCCCATCTACCCCTAATATATTCTCTATATATATCCTTAATCTGCTTTTAACTAAATGCACGATGAGACATCGTTATTAAATTAATACTATATTATTACTAAACATTTCCATCATGTGCTATTTATGTCATATGTTTTATCGATTATTTTGTAACCATATAATTATAATTATGTTGTTCTAATTCTAAGGATAACTAATGAATATTAAATTACACCTAAAAGAAAATAATCAATTACATGAGTTCCATCGTAAATACAACATAAATCAAAGGTATTATTATCAACATACTCCCTGACTACTCTTTCAGGAATTATAGAGCTAACCAAGCTAGCCATTTAGTTTTTGAGTTGTTCTTCAGCTTCTCCAGGATCTACCTCTGGGCGAGAGTTTGGAGCACTGCCAAACAGGGCCTGCATATTATAGCACATGCACCCTAGACGAGGGGAACTGATCCATCAATCTCGGTAGAGTTGTACCCTGATAGCTATGCTGACTGCACTGCAAATATCTCTCTTGTCAAAGAAAAAAAAAGGAAATCTTACATTCCAATGCAATATTAACATGGAGAAAAAAAACAAAAGATCTCTTAACAATATAAATTGGTTGATGGATAGAGAAAGAAAGCTCAAGAAATATAATAATTTATCTATTTACATATCTCTGTCTAATAATAACCGTGGGTAATAAGCAAGAGCACATGTTGTGTTCTTATAGATGAGAGATGAAATATTTGTGGACTTTTGTGATGTCTGTTTAATTGTATGAATGATTGAACTAACTTTTAGAATTAAAAATTTATTTTAAAAATATAAGATAATGAACTTTTATATAAATTTTTTAAAGCGCGTACAAAATCCGAAAGAAACAGATACAACTATAGTAGCTAGATTTTATTTTAAAAATACTACCTCCGTCCATTATTTTTCAGTTTTTTGATATAATATCTTGACTCTTCATCTTATTTGATATTTTTTCGATTAATATTTTTATTCTTACTAAATAATAAAATATGAACAGTATTTTATGCGTGACTAAATTTTAAAGATTTTACAAATTTTTCAAATAAGACGAATGGTCAAACGTTGGACATGGAAAAACGAAAAATAAAGTTATTAGAGCAGGTACAATAGCAGGCTATAAGCCAGCTATTGCATATTTTAAAGAGATAAGAGGGGAGAGAGAAGAGAGGTGTGCTACTAATTTATGGCCAGCTAGCTGCACACGGGCTTCAAGATAAAATATGTGTATGATATATGGGATTATGTATTGGTGTTTGGTAAGTAACTATTATATAAGTTGGCTATTAGATTGACTATAGATAAATTGGAGCTAGCAGTTGACTATACTATTGAACTTGCTCTTATAGGATGGAGGTAGTATAAGCCCCTGTTTACTATCTCCGTCCTATAATAACTTTATTTTTTATTTTTTCATGTCCAACGCTTGACCATTCGTCTTATTTGAAAATTTTGTAAAAAACTTTAAAAAATAGTCATGTATAAAGTACTATTCATGATTTATCATCTAATAAAAACAAAAATATTAATCGCAAAAAAATTTAAATAAAACGAAGAGTCAAACCATTGTATAAAAAAACTGAAAAATGATCTTATTTCACGATGTAGGTAGCAGTTCCTAAAAACTTTTGTTAAAAACATCACATCGAATCTTTGGACATCTAAATGAAGTATTAAATATACTTGAACACTAAAACTAATTACACAGTTATGGAGAAAATTATGAGACGAATCTTTTGAGCCTAATTAGAACGTGATTAGCCATAACTGCTACAGTAACCAACATGTGCTAATGACGGATTATTAATGAGACTCAAAAGATTCGTCTCACGGTTTTCAGGCGGAATCTGAAATTTGTTTTGTAATTAAACTACGTTTAATACTTTAAATACGTGTCTAAATATTTGATGTAATGTTTTTGAAAAAAAATTTGCAAACTAAATAAGGCCTAGGATACTACGACCTCAATTCCATAATAACCTCATTTTTTATTTTTTTCGTGTCCAATATTTAACCATTCATTTTATTTGAAATTTTTTTGTGATTAATATTTTTATTATTACTGGATGATAAAATATGAATAATATTTTATACGTGATTAAGTTTCTATATAAATTTTTTAAATAATATGAATGATCAAAACGTTCGAAACGAAAAAATTATTATATAACAGAATAAGTGAATACGTATATCACGAGTCCAGTGCTAGATGCCTAGATCTACTGACAGACAGGGTGATTGACTGACTGACAAGGCCGTCGTATGCTGCGCAGCAACCACACATGATGCGCTAGCGAGTTCTTGCTGGGTGGGACCCAAAACATCATGTGGGGTCAGCACAGTGCCGTTCACGGTCACGGCGCCACGTGTCACAGTACGTGTCGGGGAGTCTACGTTGACTCTAGTGTTTCGAGTTGCTTCCTGATCGATCGAGGACTAGGGCAGCGTTTGAATGGAGGAGATAAAGTTAATTTCTCTCTGGCACAGAAAAATAGTCCTAGAAAAGATTATTATATGATTAATTAATTATTAATTATTAAAAAATATAAAATAGATTAATATGATTTTTTTAAAACAATTTTTCTATAGAAATTTTTTTTAAAAAATACACCGTTTAGCAGTCTGGGAAACATGCGCGCGGAAAACGAGGAGGTAAGTTAGCTTGGAGGGAGGAAACGAGCGCGGCCTAGGAGACAGCGGTGAGAAGCACGTTCACGTATTTAACCATTTATCACTCTTAAATTTAATATTTAATCGTATCTATAATAAATAAGTTTGAATCACGCATGAAGTGATAATATATAAATGTAATACCGTAGGGTGGCAAAAAGATTAAATATCTTTATTCTAACGATCGAGTGACTCTTGTATACTGCCTCCGTCCCATATTAAATTTATTTTTTAATACAATATTTTAATTTTTTGTTTTATTTAAAACATTTTTATAATTAATAATTTTATTGTTACTAGATGGTAAAACATAAAATATTTTTATAAGCGATTAATTTTATAAGTTTTTTACAATTTTTTAAATAAGACAAATAGTTATACCGTTGGATAAAAAATAAAAAAATAAAGTTATTATGTAACCGAGGCGGCAGAAGCAAGAGTTACTAGCTTTGAGCATGTCATTGTCAAGATAACTGCTCGATCGGGATTTGTGGCCTGTCGGACGGCAATCAAAAGTAATCAATCTCTGCTCACAGAGTTGGATCAACAGTATAGCTAATTAATACAGTGTTTCTAAAAATTGACATCAACATCTACTATTAGATTAGATTAGTATTACAGTACCAATACATGATCAACCTCTTCCTCTTACCTAGTTTATTAAAGTTTGTTTTTCTCGACTTTTATTTTAAACCCATCTTTTCGTATATGTTTAGGTTTACAGGTCAAAATTAATTTTTCAATTTTAGTTTTGGAGTTGATTTTAAATATTTTTACCAAAATTTATTTTTCTACCTATACTTTTAGATCATTAAAAATATGCATATAAACTTTTATTTACAAATTATTTTTGGTTTGCAAATATATCGTTTGGTTTTTTCAGAGTCACTCCCTTTCTTTCTTGTTCACATGAGCATAGTTATAGATCTGATGTACTTTTTTATAGCCTACTCTATCTACTGTAATTGTTCTAAAGCTTTAGACGTTCCTACCCGTCCCATAAAATCTTTATTTTTTTCCTGTATATGATGTTTAACTATTCTCTTATTTAAAATATTTATTAAAAAAATTTAAAAAATTAGTCAGTTATACATACCATTTATATTTTAACATCTAATCTAATCCAATAAAATATTAATCACAATAATAAGATGAAGAGTCAAAAATTACTAAAAACTAAAAAAATAAGCTTATTTTAAGAGGAAGAGAGTAGTTTTCAATCATTAATCCCGGATGACAGATCGATGCAGGTTAAGTTACCAACCTGCACTACAACGAGACAAAGAACAAGCAGGAGAAGTACGTCTCTGCCTAGATACATACATCGTACCATCGTTGTCGCAACTGGCATCTCTGCAGAGAAGAGAGATTCCATGGCTGCAGGATATGGCCGATCGATCGACAGATCACGACGTGCATTGTTTAATTCTCGATCTTACCTAGTTGCGTCGATCGATCGATCGATCCAGTCCAGGTCATTAATAAAGAAAATTAAGATAAAGAATTAAGATAAAAGGGAAATTTTACTGGCCTCATGTTCTCGCTCTAATCTGCAGGTCGATCTATCCACACATGGAGCTAGCTAGTCTGTGTTTTTTGGAATCTGGAATCGATTTAGCATGAGGTCTGGCCAGCCACAAAACAAATGGGAGATGGAGCCATGCGTAGAAGTGCCCCTGTGACCCTGTTCTGCTTGTTCGATTTCAGCAGCGCATATATGCATGGCTTTAGATTGTCGACTCACTCTCAGTTCAGTTTTTCTTTGCTTTTGAGACAGAGATGTTCGTGGGGTTTCAGTTTAATTTCATGCACGAGTCTCTGATAACTCGATCGTCATTCAGGCTAGCTATCTTTCTCCCTAGACACATACTACCTCCGTCCCGTAATAATCTTATTTTTCGATTTGTATGCTTCAACGTTTGATCATTTGTCTTATTTAAAATATATATATATATAGAAACTTTAAAAAAAGTCATATACATAAAGTACTATTCATGTTTTATTATCTAGGAACAAATATTCATCGTAAAAATATTCAAATAAAACGAAGAGTCAAAATATTGTATCTAACAACTAAAAAAATGATCAGAGGTAGTAATTCTTATCATTTTAGATATGGTGCTATTAAACTTATAAAATTTTAATTATTAATTTTTAAAAATCTATGGTTTAAAATTATTAATAACTCATAAAGTATACTTTAATAAAAGTAAATATATATTTATTTATTTATTGTATATATTTTAATACTAAATCATGATCAAATATAGATTTAGAAAACCGTATTGTTGTCTAAAATAATAAGAATTATCATGCTTGAGGGACTATTGCATAAAGCCGTCTAAAATAAATTAATAGATGGTTTCAGTGCCAGTTTGATGATGGAGTCTATAGGAACTCCGGTCGTTTTGGCCTTCTTACAAAACTGGATCCGGTGATATCTGATTAACAAAGTAATGGCTCAATTTCAGCAACATACACATGCACCGTACCTCAATTCGATCTTCAGCTAGTGTAGATCAGAGAAGAAAACTCGTATCTTTTCACTTATACCGTTATGCGGCTGTTTATATGGTAAAATTTAAATTTTAGACTATAATTATAAAGTTTAATTTTGTGATTTTTTAATTGTAGTTTATTTTATAACGTTTGCTTTTAAATCTATATGGACATATATAAAATTTGTACCCATAAACTATTTTTATTTATATATAAAAATCATTTTGTTTTTTTAAAAAAAAACAATGTGAGCCTTCGTATCAGCAGGGTAGGACAGATAATAATCAGGTACTAATTGGATCATGAAGGCATATCCTTTGCTACTTGCATTGCGGCAGTGGTCCGTGGAGATCAACGGCCTGTTACCTTTCTGCCGAAAGCCACCCCAAACGATCAATAGTTCTTAAGAATTTAACAATACGTACTTACAGAATTTAAGAATATGTACTTACAGATTCTGAAAATAAACTAAGAGCAAGTTCAATAGGATAGCTAAGCACTGACTACAATTTATTTATAGTCAATCTAATATTCTATTCATACAGTAGCTAGCTACAAAACATATACTACCATGTCTCACATATCATACACACATTGTGTCTTGGAGTCAGTGATGTAGCTGGCTATAAATTTATAGCCTACTACTATTTTCTCTCATGTCTTATTTCCTTAAAATATGTTTATAGCTGACTTATAGTCTGATATTATTCTTGCTCTACAAAGCCAAAAGCTAGAGAAGCTGGATTTCAACGGAAGCTGGCTACTAATTAAACAGTAGATCTTCACAATCTAAAAGCTTCTCAGGACAAAGGCCGCTAGAGGCCAGCACAATGACAAATCAAAGCCAAACACTGCAACTCGGCATCGCATTCGCATCGCCCATATGGATTTGCCAGCAACAGGCAAACAAATTAAACCTGCCCAAATTTAATCATCGTGTGCAGCGCGCGATCGATCATACGTCAGACAGCTAGCTGCATCTTACCAAGACGCAATAAATTATTAACTCGTGCCATCTACTCCGGCTGATATGTTTTTCTTTAATTGCTCGCGTGTTTGATCATTACTGTTACTTTTCTAATAAAGTACTATAAATATACTATTAAATGAAAGTAATGATTGTCCTATTAAAGTAAAAAGCTTATTATATCGGGCATATAAGGCCATAGACAGCAAATTAGTAAACCATGAGTAAACTTATACCACTAGCGTAAGACGTTGAAGAAAAATCCAACCCTGCCCCTCGTGAGAAAACCATCTCTAAAAACATGAAAAATATTTAAAATAGGTTATTTTTCCACATGGAACAAAATAATAAAACAAAACTAACTTAGAAACTTGTTGATTGTAACTTCAATTAAAAAATATAGGACGTACTAGAACCCATGAAAAAAAAGTAGAGTTTTTTTTACCATCCTTAAAAGAATACCTTAAGGTACAATATTTTTTAATGTAAAAAGTAGAACTTTTATTATCCTTGAAAAGTAACTCAAGATATCAAAAAATTTAGTATAAATTTTTAGTACCTCAAGATACCACACTTTTTACACTAAAAGATGTGGTACCTTGAGGTAAAAAAACTTTAAAAAGTATGGTACGTTGATATACATTGTACCTTGAGGTAAAAAAAATTTATACTAAAATTCTTGCTACCTTGAGTTATTTCAATGATGACAAAAAGACCCCAAAAAGTAGGAGTTCTTGATACAAAGTTATCTTCCCTCCATCAGCCAGGGCAGCAGTGAAGAGGGGTGGCTCCATGACAAAGGCATATGCTAAAACCAATTGCTCTTCTATGTTACATCAGCAATAATTATTTTCCTAAGGCCAATATCAATGGGAGTTTCATGGGCAATAAATAAGATGACATGTAGATATTTTTGATGATGTGACAAAGTATTAATGAAGAGAGATGAAATAAGTTTCATGGAGATAAAACCTTCTATGCACTATTACCTAGACAACTTGTGTCTTGCATGTAACGTAAGAAACAATAATAGATGAAACTATACATTGAGAGATATGTGTTTTAGCCTAGTTTCAAACTTTTAGATGACATATTACTCTAGGTAATCGTGTCCATAAAACTTACATCGAGGATGACCTAACCATTTTCTTATCATTCGCTATCAGCCATGATTAAAATTTAAATTATGAAACTTTTCGAATCAATTATGAAACTTTTTGAATCAATTATAGTGTTTTCCATCGTAATCTCTTTTCTAGCATTGACTTTTAAACATTAATAAAAAGTATATAAAATATTTACCTTGCTTCATTTATTTTACAAATTATCAGTTTCAACTTAAGTAATAAGAGTTTTAAGGTTTTTATGTATATTAAGGCATTCTTTGTCTGGGCTTATGAGCCAGCTTGGCCCAACTACAGATTACTAACAATCAACCTTTTGTTAGACTTTTGTAAAGTCCTAAACCATTTTGTTCATGTTAAACCAAAAGCTAGGTTTAAGTAGCATAAACGAAAAGTTCTATTGGCCCGCGATGAATCGTACACATGTCGGCATTCGTGCACCAGGCATCTAGCTGGTATAAACACATGATTCAATTAATTAAGCAGACGAAAAAGCGTTTCGCTTATGGGAGGAATAAGCGAAAACGCGTTGTTGCAAATGAAAAATAATTTATAGATAAAACTTTTATATACATGTCCATAGCGACTCAAAAGCGAAATGTGTAAAAGAAATCATGATAAAAAAACCACAAAATCAAGTTCAAAATTAAGTTTTAAAATTTAAATTTATGCTTATAAGTAGTTGCAACTGCGAAATGATGGAGCCCAAGATCATCATGCGACACTGCCGCTGGCTAGCTAGCTAGCTACTACTTAGGTTTTTTCTTTGGTATGGTTGATTTTTCATCTACATTTGATCATTTGTTTTATATAATATTTTTATTTAAATATACAAATTCTAAGTTATACTTAAAGTTTATATAGTAATGAATAAAATCATAACAAAATAAGTAATAATTATATAATTTTTTGAATAAGACGAATGATCAAACATTGATTAAAATAAAAGTGAATTGCGTCGAATAAAAAAACAAAAAGTACGCGCCATTTCATGGGGGGCTCCAGATTCTCTAGATCGAGGATCGATCCATATATATGAACAAGGCAGAGAGGTCAATCCGCCATGAAAATGAAATGCATGAATCATGGCGCTGTACGACGACGACCGTTGATTTTGGATGGATGTATGCACAGGGTTTGTGGTAACACGGACAAAAATGAGCTCGATCAAACGAGGCTGCCATACGATCGATCGGCTCGATCCACAAAACTGTAAGCCCCGGTTGATCCACTTTTTGATTAGAAAAGAAACATTAAGCTATCACTAGTTATCACACATCCGTTTTATATTATAAGACTTTTTAATATTCCATAAATTTATCATTTGATGAATATATATAATTTATATATATATATATATATGTCTAGATTCATTAGTATCCATATGAATCTAGGCAAGGGTACAAAGTTTTACAGTGTGAAATAGAGAGAACTTTATATGATAGTACAAATAATGTTTATTTTAATTTCACAATGTCAAAGCTTATTAACTAACTAATAAGAAAGCTTAGCAGATTTACTTGAAGACACTCTCTTTTTCGTTGCACAAATGGTCTAAAATGAATCCATAACCTAAGAGGCTATAGTCATATATAGACAAGACAACATATCATCTAAGCTAACTGGACTTAAAGATAGTCCCATTTCAAGGTGATTGGCTTAAGCAACCATTTCTCAAGATTGTAGATACAGTTTGGCCTCTCTGCACTGGATAATATTAGTCGAACTGATCCAACCAAATCCGCAAACGCAGCTTGCCATCCTTTTCTTTTCTTTTCTTTTCTTTTCTCTCTCCCTCTCCTATGTTATCGTCCTTGTCCCATCACAAATTCAATTGCATCTCCCCTATTGTCGCCTAAGGTCATTATCGGAATGTGAACTACCGATTGGTAGGTAAGATATATAGAGTTTTTCGCAAGCACAAGAAAGAATAATTTATACAGGTTTAGGCTACAAAGTGCATAATGCATTACTCTTGTTGTATGCTATATGACTTGAGAAAGACTCGATCTGATCCCCTCCTCCTCGGGTTTATCCCTTCTTTTATAGTAACAAAGGAAGTAGAGACGGTGCCAGGAAGGTAGCTAGATATAGTTTTTATAGATATTTGTCTAAGGGGGTGTTTAGTTGGTGAAATAAAATTTTTTGCATGTCACATCAGACGTTTTACCGGATGTTGGAAAGAGTTTTCGGACACGAATGTACAAACGAATTTTACTGCTGGCCTGTATACCGCGAGACGAACCTTTTGAGTCTAATTAATCCATCATTAGGGCATGTGAGTTACTGTAGCACTTATGGCTAATCACGTACTAATTAGGCTCAAAAGATTCGTCTCACGATTTCTCATGTAACTGTGCAATTAGTTTTTCGTTTTATCTATGTTTAATACTTTATTTAGATATCTAAAGATTTGATTTGATGTTTTTGGGTGAAAATTTTTAGAAGCTAAACATCCCCTAAGTCTTTAATGTCTTTGGTTAGACTCTCTTAGGGGGTGTTTAGATTGAGAAAATTTTTGGAAGAAGTGTCACGTCAAATGTTTGACCGAATGTTGGAAGGGGTTTTTGGACACGGATGAAAAAATAAATTTTACAGCTAGTTTGGAAACCGCGAGACGAATCTTTTGAGCTTAATTAATCCGTCATTAGTACATGTTGGTTACTGTAGCACTTATGGCTAATCATGGACTAATTAGACTCAAAAGATTCGTCTCAATATTTCTTCTGTAACTGTACAATTAGTTTTTTGATTCATCTATGTTTAATGCTTTATTTAGGTATAAAAATTTAATGTGATGTTTTTGAAAAAAAATTTTGGAAATTAAAGAAGACCTTATTGACGGGATACTAGAGTGCTTGATGACTGGCTAGGTAGGCAGAGATGACAACATCTTACCATGCATGCTGCACACATCCCCCTGTCCGAGCTAGCTAGGGATCCTGCACGTTGTGCATGTTTCCTGTGCTTGCTAGCTATCAGTGGCCGATCGTTTCAGTGTTGCCTTGCAAGCTAGTGAGCCGAGTGACTGGTCGGAACTATTATTTGGCAGAGTGCTGACTAGATCTATACCTTTTTATTGATGAAGTTAGGGACTTGTTTAAGAACTCTTGCAAGCCGCGACCTTGCCTGATCATTAGAGTAAGTATAATAGCTGGCTATAAGCCAACTAAATACTGATGTGGAAAAGAGAAGAAAGGAGAGAGAGGAGAAGTTGGCTATAAACTTATAGTCAGCTCAAGCACAAGAACTAAGACACCATATGAGAGAGACATATCGGCCCTGCATTAAAGATAAAGAGCTAACCATTATATAAGTGGACTATAAAAAAACTACAAAAAGTCTTATAGACAGCTTGTTGACTATGTTATTAGCCTTGCTCTTAGGGGTCAAGGCAGCCCAACCACTTCTATCAGAGTGGTCATGTTTCACAGGAGGGGCATACCTACACATATGTCGGGGGGTTAGGTGAGGCGGACGCCTCCTACATGGGGTGCCTCATGCAATATATAAGGGACACAATTACGTAATGCGTGTGCACTAATTAGTTTTAAAGAAATAACATTTCACAAAATACTAAAATATCATGTATTTTTTTCTCATGTCGGAGTACGCAGGCATGCAATAGCTAGGACAAGATTCTTAATGCTTAAGTTTTGGATTAACTTTTTTCTTTGATATATAATCCATGTGTGTTTTGTAAATTATTTTATTATACGTGTAAATTGCTTTTATCATATATGTAATTACTTTTAGATTATTAGATATGATTAAATAGCTTCATAGACAATCATAATGTTTTGAATAGTTTAATTCTGTTGTTGTTTTTATTCAGTTATGTCATTTGTGTTGATTAAATTTAATTTCTAGATAGACTTATATTTTTATGCCCACGACAAATTTACTTTTAATTCCATGACAACTTTCTTTCATTTTTGGTAAGTTACTTTTATAATTATGTAAATAACTTTTAAGCATTATTGAATTTACTTTCATAAATGTCTAAGAAGCATTTTAATGAAATTTAAAAGGTAATCTACAAGATATATATATTGATAATATAATGATGTGTGATCTTATCATGTATTTTATTGTGACTAATACAATAGTGTAATCAAATCAGATCGTAGATCTGATAAGTAATTTAAAAGAAAATTTTGTGGGAAGCTTAGATAATAGGAATAGATTAGTGTTGTATGCTAGGAATGCCTACATGCTGAATGACTTCATCTCTCTCATGTTTCTCAATCCGCATCAGACGTGTCGCACGACAACACTGATCGGTGTGCACGCGTCGATTATATTTTGCCATACTAAAAGAGCGAACAGCTCCATCGTACATGTTGTTTAGAGGAAAAACATACCCCTTCAACTTTAGATCAAATAATATATTTTATAAATATTTACTCCTTTTATGTTTTTATATGATGCCATTGGCTTTTGGATTAAGATTAAGATTGATCGTTCGTCAAATTCAAGTATTTTATTTAAATATACAAAACTACAAATTATATTTAAAATTTCTATAGTAAAAAATAACTAATAATTATATAAATATTTTAATGAGATGGATGATCAAACATACCCATAAAACTGAACGTCATCATATTAAAAACATAGAGGAAGTATATGTTTAAATGCATTAACGTGATTCACATAATAAATATATAGAGCCAAATCAAGCATCGATCGTATAATTAACAGGCAACGGAAACAATCCGTTACAACATTACATTTATACAACAGCTCCGGTACGTGTCAATGATCAAAACGTGCGACACGATTAGCTGGAAGACAGTACGTGGAGCCTCTCATTTATTGGATCTATCGGCCTCAACTCAGGCTCGGGTCCAGACCAGGGCGGCCACGTTTTCTGCGCGCGCCATCTCTCGGCTCGTCCCGCCGCTTCATTCATAGACACCACCACGCCACCACCCCCATCCGCTCCGGCGCGCGCCCTCCTACCTCTAGTCCCTCCGGCCAGCCAGCCACCAGCGGAGCAGGAGCAGCCATGGAGAAGGATGACGGCGACGTCGAGTCGCCGCTGCTCGCCGCCTCCGCCGCCGCCGCCGACGACCATGACTCCCCCTCCTCCTCCGCCGCCGGCAGCTCCTTCGCCCTCGCCTGCGCCGTCGTCGCCTCCGTCACCTCAATCATCTACGGCTACAGTAATACCGCCGCCTCCTCTCTCTCTCTCTCTCTCTCTCTCGCATCGCCATGGCCGCCGCTGCTAAGGTCGTTTTCTTTTCTTTATACTGTGCAGATCGTGGCGTGATGAGCGGGGCGCAGAAGTTCGTGCAGGCGGAGCTGGGCGTGAGCGACGCGGAGATCGAGGTGCTGATCGGCGCCACGAGCATCTACTCCCTCGTCGGCTCGCTGGCGGCCGGCTGGGCGTGCGACCGCGCCGGCCGCCGCCGCACCATCGCGCTGGCGGCGGCCATGTTCCTCGCCGGCTCGGCCTCCACCGCGGCGGCCACCGGCTACGCCGCGCTCATGCTCGGCCAGCTCGTCGCCGGCGTCGCCTGCGGGTTCGGCCTCGTCGTCGCCCCCGTCTACATCGCCGAGATCGCGCCGCCGTCGTCCCGCGGCTTCCTCGCCTCCATCCCCGAGGTGCGCACGCACGTCACGTGTTCGTTTCTGCATGTCGATCGCCTCCCCCCAACTAATTACCTCCTCTCCACATGCCTAATCCCTAATTAGGGACTACTTAATTATCCCTAATTATCAAATTAAGTTCGATTAGTGATTATTCCACTAACTAATCTGATCGCGAGAGATACGTAGGGTGTTTGGATCGTCTAACTGAGAAACAGACAGAGGTTGTTAATAATGTTATTAATAAGTAATTAGATGCGCATATTGGTTAAATAATTATGGTCATGTAAGCTTAAGCGTATCGAAATCAAATCGCACTTCTCTGATGTTACACTTAACTATTTTTTACTATTTTTTCTATATTTTCCAGTACAAGATTGGTTGATGCCATGAATGCTTTTTCTATATATTTTCTAGTACGAGATTGGTTGAGGCTATGAATTAATGTGCCAGTAATGAAGTATATAGGGTAAAAAGTTAAATTAGATTGTACTGTAATTAATATAAAGAGAAGAAGTAAAGAGATTCAAACAGTTCACAAAATTTAACTCTGATAGTATAAGCAAGCAGAGAAATACGAGTTCAATTCTTCTACGAATTTTGTCACGTAGTCGATACTTTTATCCAAATTGGTTAGAGATTTATAAATGAATGTTGATTTATACGCATTTTAGGCAGTATAGTAATTAATAAAAATTTGTGCACGGGTTGTTTCAGTGAAATTAATTTACTGTGCTGCCACGTCAGATCGCCGGCAACTCCGGCATCCTGCTGAGCTACATCGCCGACTTCGCGCTCGCCGGCCTGCCCGCGTCGATCAACTGGCGCCTCATGATCGGCATCGGCGCCGTCCCGCCGCTCTTCCTCGCCGCCGCCGCGCTGCTCGCCATGCCGGAGACCCCGCGGTGGCTCGTCCTGCACGGCCACCACGGCGACGCGCGCCGGGTGCTCGTCCGCACCACCGGCGGCAACGCGGCCCTCGCCGAGCGCCGCCTGCAGGAGATCGTGTCGTCGGTCAAGGAGAGTGCGAAGCAGCTGGAGGCCTCCGGCGGCGGCGGCTCGACGAGCGTGTGGCGCGACATCCTGGTCCGGCCGACGCCCGCGGTTCGCCGCGTGCTGTTCGCCATCCTCGGCCTGCAGTTCTTCCAGCAGGCGTGCGGCGTGGCGGCGCTGGTGCTGTACGCGCCGCGGGTGTTCAACCACGTCGGCGTGACGTCGGAGCACGCGGTGCTCGGCGCCACCATCCTCCTCGGCGTCAGCAAGACGGTCGCCATCGTCGTGCCGCTCTTCCTCGCCGACCGCCTCGGGCGGCGCCCGATGCTGCTCTCCAGCGCGGGCGGCATGGCCGTGTGCCTGTTCGTGCTCGGCTTCTCCCTCCGCGTGTCCTCGTCTCCGTCGCCGGGCAGCGACGACGCGTGGTGGGCGGCGGCGACGAGCGTGACGGCGGCGTCGGCGTTCATGGCGACGTTCTCGCTGGGGTTCGGGCCGGTGATCTGGATGTACGGGTCGGAGATCCTCCCTCTCCGGCTGCGCGCGCAGGGCACCGGCATCGGGACGGCGGCGAACCGGGTGATGAGCGCGTTGGTGGGGATGACCTTCATCTCGCTCTACGAGGCGATGGGCATGGCGGGCACCTTCTACCTCTTCGCGGCGTTCTCCGCGGCGGCGTGGGTGTTCGTCTACGCCTGCCTGCCGGAGACCAAGGGGAGGAGCCTCGAGGAGATGGAGGCGCTCTTCGACGCCACGCAGCCCTCCTCCTCGCCGCCGGCGCCGGCGTCGTGATCCACGTATAGTACGTACGATCGCGCCGGCGCGCGCGTGGGAAGAGTGTCTTAAATTTGCAATTATGTTAAGGAAAATGCATTAAGCACATGGGTAAACTGTTGGTGTGCAATTTGATTTTTATGGCGAGGTGATACCAAGATCGATCATCACCCACACCCAATGTTTGTGATTCTCTCCATGAGAAACTATGGGGATATTACAGTCCAATTTTGTCTCTTCGGACACATTCACACACATGCAGTATTAGTTCATCTTCTGATCTGATCGCTTTCTCCCCCCAAATGCGCAATCCGGCGACAGAGCCGCGGCAATGGCGGGCTACCATGGAGGCGGCGGTGATGGGGTTCCCCGCGTCTTCTCGCGGCAGCGATGGTAGTGAGCTTCTGAGTCACAGCCAGTTGAGAGAGAGAGACAGAGTTGTTTCCGAATCCAACGACTCATCGGTAGATGATTATTTAAAATAGTTTTATTTTTTTATTTCTTTTTACTCTAACAGATCATACATATAAGACATGGATAGAGAGAACATGAGTTTCTCTCTACTAATATATACATCTAATAATAGAGTACGAGATAGATGTTTCATTGAAACTCAATTTTTATCTCTTATCCTCTATTTTTTATTAGATAGAGGATGGGATGTAACGCTCATACGTCTAACGTCTTCAGCTCTTTCGCCCTAATCAGATTTGACCCTTGGGTTCTCTGTTCTCGGCCTTTCGTCGTCGTCGCTATCCCGTCTCGAGTTTTGTTGATAGTGTTCCACATGCATTGCATATTGAGAGGATATAACTAGCGTCTTGGGAAGATGTATGTTGCGTGCGATTTTTTTCTTATTTTTTAAATATTTTTAATAAATAATTTTTATTACTAAATATTATATAAAAATATTTTTATCGTATAAAACTTTTGACCACGTCAGTGTTGGTACGTGGCCACGTAACCTGACATACTCGATATTCAATATTTCAGATGTCGCTAATTAAACGACCTTGATAAGATTTATTCCGAAGGTATACTCAATATTTCCGAGGTCGCTAATTAAACAACCGCGAATTATATATTATAGCTCAATTTAAAATAAAACTACCTTAAGCACCAGCCTAGAAACAAAAATAATGTTCATCCGTAGTTTTGATGGAAATATGCGTAATTAGCCTCTTTTAGGTCCGTCGATTATGAAATATAATATGACTCGATCTCATCAATAAAGTGATCCAGAGATGACAACACTAGATACAACGTTTATCTCTATCATCATTGAATGCCATTTGTTTACTTATTAACCATGATCAACATCATCACACCTTTCTTACATGTCACACTGCATCAAGTGGCAACTTGTATCACGTTCCATGTCAATTTGTATCTTAATCATGGCTAACAGGTTGAGAGCTATGACATGACGCAGTCTTTGTCTTCACTCTTCAGCTTCTCTTTTGTCTGTTTTAGTGTTAACTAGCCCAACTGTCAGAATCAAGGCTTGAGTCTAATTCTCTTCTCTGCATGGCCCCAAATGTCAAGTCAAGTTCGTCTTAATCTGATCTAATCCTCCAATGGTCTTTCCATCCCCAGATCAGGTTCCAAGTTGATCATGATCTCCTGGCCGGTTTTATCCTGTCACTCGCTGCATCAAGAGGCAGGCATAGGATTTTGAGACGGGGTATTTTAAATAGAAAGGGATGTCTTTTTTTTTTACAACTATAAGTCTCATATTTGGTATATATAAGAGCATCTCCAATAACAGTATGTTGGGTTCATTAAAAAAATTAGTCCTAAAAATAATCCCCTACTAAAAAAGAAACCCAATTCTGAATACCATCTATTGAGAATGCACATGTATATATGCTCCTAAACTGGGATACTAGAGAGCTGGTACTAGGCATGTGTAAATGTTGAAATTAGATTTGAGAACTTGTTAGAAATATGTTTTCTGGTTTAATTTTTAAAATTTAGTTTTAGTGATCAATTTTAGACCATATAGTCTTCAACTAATAGTTGTATAATGTATAGTACATATGACATAAAATTGAGCATAATTTCATATATTCATATAATTGAGCATATATTGAAATTGATTTACATATAAAAGTAATAAATTACTAATAGACAATGGGTTAACATATGAAATATAGAGGATAACAAAAAACTAGTAAGAAATCTTACAATATAGAGAAGTACTTTCCTATTCTAGATTGCATGTTTAAAAGTAGGGCATAGTATTAACTCTTTCCTTTCCATGTCAACAACACTAACTCATTTTATATAGCATACGTACAAAAGTAAAGTTGGCTATGGTTTCTTCATTAATACTATAAAATAATGAAATATACTTTTTAACTACTTTTCCTTTTAATTTACCCTATGCAACAAAATTTACTTAAATAAATGCTAAGAGTCAACTTTAAATCATTGTCATGCATAACAATATTTTTTCTCTTTTCTCCATGTCATCATATTTGCTCATATAGCAACGGAGAGAGTCTTCGTTTTCTAGTATATAACGTTGTTGATTTTTTTGGTACACGTTTGACCATTCGTCTTATTCAAATATATATTTATAATTATTATTTATTTTATTATGATTATATTTATCACCAAATATTATATTTTAATTATAACTATCATCCGCTGCCGGCTGGAGGCACAAGGCAGCATGCCGGCGATGCGGTTGTGGTGCTGCGTGTTGGACGTAGGGCTGCTAATGGGCTGAATGGAAATTGATTAAATGAGTTGGTTTCTAATTTGAATTACCGTTGGTTGGGTGTAAATGGATTGATCTTCAAATGGTTTGGATTGGACTAGGTTATAGGGGCAAATGGATTGGTATGGACTGGATTCAGTTTGGTGATTTCAGGTTCTAAATAGATTTGACCTATGAAGGACAAACGTACTCTTTTAATTGAGGAACCAATGGATAAGAAAATAGATATATATGGGACCCATATATAGAAATTGATCAAGCACAAAGTTGCTCTTACACATAATAATCATTCCACCAAATTTCAATCAAATTTGATAAATGTTTATAGTGTGGACATTAGTTTTAAAATTTTAGGTGCAAGGATACATACTAAGTGGGTACGTACATCATTTTGCTAGAGTGGATTGGACCTATTTTAGCCAAATAGTTTGGTGCAGATTGGGCTAAATTTAAAGTTGGATTGATCTGGGCTGAATCCTAATGAAGAATAATTGATGCGGGTTGGTTTGGTGGACTGTTGTTGAAGAGATGAATTGGGGTTGATTTGGATCGGATTGGATTCAAGTCCATTAGAAGGCTTAGTTGGACGTGCCACGGTGCCAGTAGACTGCAAACTCTAAAACTCCAGCAGGGCTTAATTACACCTCTGTTAAGCCCACTGAGGCCCAGGCCCAAGCCCAATGAGACAGGGCATATGGCCTACGGCTCAGCCATGTCCTTTCTGTACAGATTGTGTAGGTTCCAGCAGCCCAGAAGACATTCACATCTCCTTTATTCTTCTTTCCACCTAGCCATAGCTATCTCTGTCTATGTTTTTTTTAATTGACAAAGTTAAAAAATTTTATAACCAGAAAAATATTGAAAAAGTTCACAGGAAAGGTAAATCAGAACTACAAAGATTGTAACCAGGAAAAGAAAAATCTTTGAGGGGTCCGTTGATACTATATACTCACTTCGTTTTTTTTTTCATTTAACGTCTTTGACTTTTGGGTTTTGTGTTTGACCATTTGTCTTAATTTAAAATTTTATGTAATTATTAATTATTTTGTTATGATTTTATTTGTTACTAGAGGAACTTTAAGAATTACTTATAATTTTACATATTTACATAAAATAATTTAGATAAGACGAATGGTTAAACGTAGGTATAAGAGTCAACAATGTCAATATAATAGAATTTCTTTCTTGAAACATCTGAGATACTGATCTTCATTTTGGGTTATATTCTGAAAAATATTCCCATTTCTCTGCTTCCAAATGTGCCAATATGCTATGAACATTATCTCCAAGAAACCCTTCTGTCTGAATCTCAACCGAGCTAGAACAATCCTTTGGAAGAGCTATATCTGTCTATGCTACATTGCAGTGTTCCCAGAGCTAATCTGTTGTAGCATTGCACCCGCTCAGATGCTGCAGAACACCACTGGAGTTTGGACAGGCTGCTCAAAGTATGTGCCCGGATCTGTATTTTCTTCAGAGTAGTTCAGAGTTCAGAACAGCGCAGGTTCAGCCATGGGAAGAGCTTCAGAACTCAGAACTCAGGGTTACCCACCAAGATCATTCTCAGGCTCGATCAGGGTTTAAATTGTATTTAGATGATATACCACACCACATGATTAAACACACATGATACACATTGACGCATTATAAATATCATATAGTTTGGCATACATATGTACAACGCACACATCGCACATTGATGCATGACTGATCTCGACCTGCAGATGCTGAAGACGCAGCAGCACAGCAAGAAATATCGATCGATGGATCAGCTGAAGATGAGTCTGTAGGGGAGGGGACAGGTCGCTAGTTGATTAGTTATAAGATAATCGATATGGAGTATATATTAAGCGTGTTGGTGCAGGTGCAGAGGAGAGATGGATCAGTTAATTAGCGGTGGTGGTGGTGGTGGTCGGCGGCGGCGGCGAGGGCGTTGGTCCAGCGGCGGGCGATGTCGGCGGCGATCATGGCGGCGTCGTAGGAGGTGCCGAGGAGGCCCCGCTTGGTGAAGCCGGTGGCGTAGAGGCCGTTGCTGCCCATCCAGCTGTGCGGGAACGCCTTCCTCGGGAACCCGTCGCTCTCGCTGAAGAACTCCTCCTCCTGCATCCCCACACATGTACTCCTCTAAGAGCAAAGCCAACTACTAGCTCTAATTTATTTATAGTCAATCTAATAGTCAATTCATATCATAGTTACATACAAAACATCAATACATGGTACCACATGTCATATACACACTCTGTCTTGGAGTCCGTGTGCAGCTAGCTATTAATTAGTAGCCTACCTCTCTTCTCTCCTCTCTTATCTCTTTAAAATATGCTTATAGTTGGCTTATAGCCTGCTATTGTACCTGCTCTTATGCTGTTGTATATACAAGGAATTGGTCTTCTTTCATCATGCAGCTAGACTGTTTTTATTTTTATTTTTATTTTGCCAATTTTACTGCCTCAATATCGCATTGTCTAAAAATTAAATGGGTCCGTTTAGTGATCAAATGTTTGAAAATTTTAATTCCATCAATCAAATTCGGTCATTGCTGTTGGATGATAATCTGAAGACATGCACGTAAGTTAAAAAGCCCATACACGACCTCCGTCCGAGCCCCATGAATTGTGCACGTGTTTGTTAGAAGAAAAAAATTGAATGTTTGATCAATAGCAAAAGTGAAATTTAAATTGAACTTCAACTTGAGTGGTTTTGACAGTTGATGGGTGCTGGATATATAACAGCTGGTTTTGGAATTGGAAGGAAGGGGTGTGTTTTAGACAAAGACAACAGTTGAGGGTGCCAAATGGACTCATCGCTACTAACATGCACATAAGTCACTACTACATAATACTCCATCCATACCAGTTTGATTATTATATAAGGTATGAATTAACACTAGTACCAAGAATCTATTTAATTCACAGTTAAAGAACGAGAGAATCACAAATCCAATCATGCATGCAAACATGCCAAACAAAAATTTATAAATTACATGTAAGTTAGTTGGATGCATGCATACAAGCATTTAATGTGCTTATAAACCGAAAGTGTTGTGTATATCCCGACCAAGGCACAAAGACTCCATTATCTTATATATGATCAAAATGAGATTTCTTTATTTCTCTTGTATGATGATAAATTTGGGATGGAGGGAGTATCCTATGTTCGCTACTATAATGTCCACAATCAATTGATATATAGTAACATGTAGTGAATTATGACCTTTATTAGATTAATTTGGGATTTATATACGTGCTCTTAGGTAAAGAAAAATAATGAATGGTTCATATAAACTCGATGTTCCTAAATAACTCATGGTATACACCCTACTACACCATCATCGATATTGATATAGCCAGCACAATATAATCATTGTTCCTTTTGCAAGATGCAAACAGAACAAACTGATGCATATACATGTTGATGTCTTTCCTAACCCAATGATTATCAGCTGAAAACAAAACACAGAATCTGGTGGACCACTACACACAAAAAAGAAAACAAATCAAACTGTTCTAGCTAGCTAGAATCCATCACATTTTACCCAATTGAAAGCTCTCATCAACAGTGATGCATGCATGAATCTATACACTACTGGTGAGTTGCAGGAAGGATCAGCATCAGTGCCAAACACACACACTTGAGATCATCAAATCTGGTTAGACAGATGAGAGCCATCAAGCAAGTCATCAAGATGGGCCACCCTACAAAAGGTAGAGTGGGCATGCAGTGCAGTGTGTACAATGCAATGCATTATATTGGGGGTGTGGCAGCAGCACTTGCCATGCACATGATCAACAGATGGGTCCTTACCAAATCATTATGGGCCAGCATGTGCATCACCTAACTCAGTGGAAATGAACAGAAATAAATTAAAAAAACACTCACACTCACATATGTGATGTGATGATGATGAGGTTCTTATTTATATATACATTTTTATATTGCTCTCTCTGTCCTTAAATGTAAGGTATTTCAAGATGAATCTTTAGACATATAGAATCTCTTATATAGCAAGAATTTAATCTTCCTTTCATAGCCCACAGAGCTGAAGTTTCCTGCCTAGCTATACTCCCATTTGAAGGAACAGATGGGTGCTGCCTAGCTAGCTATCTATAGTTGCTACAATGTTAATGACATGCTGCTTAACTACCATGTGATAAATAACTTCTTTCTGGCTAATAGCTCCCTACAAATACCATAAAATTGTCTGTTTTAGCATGAAAAACATGAACAAATTAAGTGTGGACACTGAATTTGGAAGTTTACATGTGTATAAATATTTCTTTTTTTTCAACACCACTACCATGCCTGATGCAAGTAATTAATTAGTGCACACACTCAATTTGTTGCGATTGGATCGAACAAAAACACATTTTATCTGTATAATTATAGCCTATTTCTCTTCTTTTACATATGCCTAGTCACCATTGCATATGGTTCAAATGCCAATATATAAATGAGCTCCACTACCGAACCATCTCACATAACACCAACAACAACACAACAACAAATAAATACATACATACATATATATACACACACATGAGATTGAAAGGAACATGCAAGGTAGCTAGCCAAGAGCCGCCCATGCATCCCGATCCTCAATCAATTAGCTATAGCTAGCTATTGTTCTCACGATCAAAACATTTACAAGCTGACATGCATGACAACCCTACCCTAGGCATGTCTATGTCTATCTACATAGGGTCGACCGTACGCAATGATATATACGCAACAAGATACAAATAAAAACATGTACATGACTAGTAGCTATCATCACGATCACGCACACGCGCACATGCCCAATGAAAAATTGAAAAGACATAGATGCCCTTCTCTCCCGTCTTCGGCCTATCTTTGCCTTTGCCTAGATATATCAATTATTCAATGTTTTTTCGCCTCGAATCTAAATAGGTGACAACCATGATTCAATCCTATCTTTTGAGCGACACTGCCTGTTGATTGTTATTTTTTTTGGATGAATTTCCATGTCTCCATCTTGGAGGGACATCACACCCTCTTGTTAGTATCACTGTCATTGGCCATGCCTTGCTATCTAATACCTTGGTTAGGGTGGCACATACCGTATGTATGCAAGCATAGAGTCAATCTCTGATGTGAAAGTATACAGTGCGTATTTATTTCTTTTTGTGTTTTCTATGTCCTATATACTGCATCTGTTAAAAAAAAACTTTATTTTTGGTTCTGTGTCTAACATTTGACCATCCGTCTTATTTAAAAAAACTCAAAAAAAAATTAGTGACGCGTAAATTACTATTCGTGTTTTATTATCTAATAACAATAAAAATATTAATCCCAAAAAATAAGTAAGATGAAGAGTGAAATATTATATTTAATTAAAAACTAAAAATAAACTTATTTTAGAACAGAATAAGTATCTATATATACTCCCCATGCATCTCTCTCCCTCTCTCTCACACACACACACACACACACACACACACATATATATATATATATATATATATATATATATATAATTCAGTCAATCACTCAATCATTCATGCATGCTACCCATCAATGTTTGTGCACGTCCATCTCTAATAATATTTTAAAAAATCATTAACTATCAAAAGCTTTTAAATTTTGATGCGAAACAAGTCTAAAACGACATGCTTAATGATTGGAGGGACTACATATACACATCTCCCGTGTTAAATAAAAGTGTTTCATACATCATTTCATTAAAAACATATTTAAGTATGTGAAATTATTTTGGTATTTGTGAATATGCTTGTAGCATCGATCACCGGCAATTAAAATGGTTAATTAATGAGACATATATACACATGCACCATGTAAATTAAAGGATGTCGAAAAAAACTGGTGGCACTTAATTAAAGAATTATAGGTGCTTGCAGTACCTTGAGCCATGATGGCACATTGCTTTTGTATCCAGTGGCGAAGATGACGGCGTCGAAGTCCTCCCTACACCCATCCACGAATGCCACCCCATTCTCAGTGAAGCAGTCTATTGCCGGGACCACCTAAAAAATATATATTAGTCCTATCTTTTCGTTTTTCTTATACTTATAAACTAAAATTTAAAGTTAATTTTAAGAGGTTTTTTATTGTAGTTTATTTTCAGCCTTTATCTTAAGATCCCTAAGAACAATGTAAAAAAATATTCATAAATTATTTTTACATGACGTTTGATTTTTTTCTAAATAAGCTAAGATCACCCCTTATCTTTCTAGATTCACTAGGGCCGCGTTCGGCGAGTGAGGCGGTAAGTTAACTTATTCAGCACGAAAAATAGAGTAATAGATTAGTGCATGATTAATTAATTATTAGTTATTTAAAAATAAAATAGATTAATATGACTTTTTAAAATAACCTTTCTATAGAAAATTTTTGCAAAAAATATACCATTTAGCTGTTCAGAATCTATACGCGCAGAAAACGAGAAAGGTAAGATAACTTACCCATGCCTATGAACGCGGCCTAGGTACGACATTGCATCATTAAACTACATATAGGTACACTGACCACTGAACTAGATCAAAACTGCCAGACCAAAATCTTCTTTACATGATGTTGCTGTACATTGGGTTTTGGTGTGTGTGTGTGATATACATGCCCATGCAATTTTTAATTAGTTATAATTTATAAAGATATGTGTGTTGTTATTTAGCTCGTTCTTATAGTGATGTGTTAATTGAGCTTAATTACATGATCTTAATTTCTGAGAGCCCCAATCAAGCACTGGTGTTCAATCTAGCTATATATATACATGAATTGTACCAGTACTACAATTAATTACCTTTATTTCGCCATTCTTGATCTTTCTAAGAGCCCCAATGTCAAGCACTGGAGTTTTCCCGGTGGAGCACTTGATCTGGAGTGGGCCAATCTTAGGTCGACGGAGGCCGTATTTCTCAATGTTTCCAAGGATTAATCTCGAGAAAAAGAGTAGCATTGCATCAACCCATTTTATGGGAAACCACTTGAGGAGGAACACTGAGAGTCCAAATGTTGAGATGCCCAGAATCTCCCTCGGCAGCACATGAATCTGCAAATTAGACCCACAAGAAGTGCCCCATAACTAAGTATATATATTGCAAATCCATAGTATATGCATTTCAATATATATAATTTAAGAGCAATTTTAATATACTTGAGAAAGTATCGGAAGGTATCATATTTTCTAGTATAAAATTTGGTACCTTCAGATACCTCGTATTTCGAGATACTTTCTTAAGCATGGTAAAAATATTGTAGTCCCAAACTACATATTGGATTAATTTCTTTATATATCCATTGTTTGCCGTGATGAAATTAATTTGTATTTTCCATCCATTGTTTGCTACTCAAATTTGGCTATATAATATGTAATTTTGAGTTTTTGACTCATTCGAAAATCCACTATGTATTATCATTCTCATAGTAACACTATTACTAATTAACATCTTCTCGATCGTGTTTCACAACAAAAAAAAAATGGAAAAGGAGGATTCATGAACATTCATGCTAGCTGGTGATGTATATTTCTCATTTCTAGAGCATTCTCAAATTGTGATTTTTTTTAAAAAAAAAGTTGTGTGTTCCCCTGTCACTGTTGTTGTAATTTTCCTTGTTCTTTCTCTGTCTCCCAGTGCGGTGTGAGCAAGATAAGGAACGGGAAGTCTACGGGTCAATGTGGCACCACATAACTATGTATGTACTTCTATGTAACAGCAGGTTACAAGTAGCACACATGTAGTGTACATACTCAGGATACATTTCAGGATAAGAAAAACTGGCCTACTAATTTTCTATGAAACAGCAAGCTACAAGTAGCACGGTATAAATATATGTGTTGTACATGCATGTATGGCTTTGATCCATTTGAGGATAAGAAATTGTGAAATTTTGATATGAAAAAAAACTGATTGTTTATATAGTAGTTTATATTTGAGTAAAGTATATGGCCGGTCCTTAAACTTGTGGTGCGGTACCACTTAGGTCTATAAATTTAGAAAATACACGTTTAGGCTCGTAAACTTGTTTTAACGTACCATCCAGGTCCATGAACTTGTTTTAATATATCATCTAAGTCCATAAACTTATTTTAATGTATCATCAAGGTCCATGAACTCGTTTTAATGTACCATCCAGGTTCATGATTTTAGACATTAAAACGAGTTCTGGACCTAAACATGCAATTTTCTAAGTTTATGGATCTAAGTGGTACCGCGTGCGCCACAGGTTTAAGGACCAGCCATGTATTTACTCTTTATATTTTATTGATTGGATGAAACAACTGTAATTCATGTGAATTTTCCCAGAAAATGGTATATTATGGTTTTCTTGCTATATATGAAAGTGACAAGACTTTATTAAAGAGGGGACGAGGATTTATTAAATAGGGGAGGCAAAAAGGAAAGACACATGTCGGCGACCGAATAAATTGACCACTGAAGAGAACTCCTACACAGAATTACACCCTGGAACATGAACTGAAAATGCTAGGTTTGCTAGCTCTGTGGCACCCTAGAAAGGGGAAAATAAATTGCAAAAGTGCATTTTGGTTGATATATCCTTGATTTGCTTGAATTTTGGTTCCAAATCCTCTACAGTTTGACTCTATTTAGAAAGCCGGCAGCTGCTTTGAAAGGAAAAATGTGATGACTATGTTTTTGTCTCTTCCTTTTTTTCATTTCTGATTACAAGGATAATTAGCTAGTTTAGCATAATTTGTGTTTTAACGTAATTATTCAGTCCATAATTAAGATCAATCCCTTTGTGATATATTTAAATTAACACGTAAAAATAATAAAAATTTAAAAATAGCAATTAAGCAGAAAAACATTAGGGTAAACTGACAAAAAATTGTAATCAAGTTTGCAAGTTTAAGAGTGCAATTATATTGCAACCACACAGTAGAAAACACGTGCGCGCGTCAGTACCTTGTCCCTGATGACCATGGAGGTGGCGGCGCCATTGTTGCAGAGGTCGAGGCTGACCTCCATGCCGGAGTTGCCGCAGCCGACGACGAGCACCTTCTTGCCGGCGAACTCGTCCCCCTTCTTGTAGCTGCTGGTGTGCATCACGGCGCCGCGGTAGGCGTCCATCCCCTCCATGCCCTCGGGCCACGCCGGCTCGGCATTCTCGCCGGTGGCCACCACCAGCCACCGCGACAGGAACTCCGTCTCCGTTGACGACGCCGCCGCCATGGCGCCGGATGAGGAGGAGGAGGAGTCCTCGACGACGGTGACCCTCCAGAAGCCGATGGCGGCGTCGTAGGCGGCGGCGCGGACGCGCGCGCCGAGGCGGGGCTCGACGGCGAAGGCCCGCGCGTAGGCGTCGAGGTAGGCGACGAACTGGTCCCTGGTCGGGTACGGCGGCGTCCCCGGCGGGAACGGCGGCGCCAGCGGCAGCTCGCAGAAGCCGCGCGGCAGGTGCAGGCGGAGCCGCTCGTACGTGCGCTCCCGCCACGACGCCGCCACGCACGCGTCCTTGTCCAGCACCAGCGACGGCACCCCCCTCGCCTTCAGGCACGCCGCCGTCGCCAGCCCCGACGGCCCCGCCCCCACGATCACCGGCCCCGGCACCCACACCTGCCTCGCCGCCGCCCCACCACCGTCTCCGTCTCCTTCTCCGCCGCCGCCGTTCAAAATTATCCTGTCTCCTCCTCCATCTCGCGAGCTGGTTGGCATGGCGAAATCACACAAGCAAATTAAGCACACGACACGAGAGGTAGCTAGCGTGATGAGCTTGTAGTACACATGCACACACACGCAGCTGAGCTATCTAGCTAGCTAGCTACGACTATAGCTACACCCGTCTACACCTATATATACCTCTATATACATGTATTTTTCGATATATAATGTACATGTACAAATATAAATGTGTACACATGCACATGCATGGGCCTACACATACAACTAGCTTAGGTATACCTAGTGGCGGTGTACGTACGTATGTATGGATCTACGTCGTATATGTGTTCACATATATACATACGGTGCAATTGAGAGTGTATGTGTGTAGCAAATATAGAGGGATGGGTAGAGAGATACCGAGGGGGGTATGGACGTAGGTAAGGGTTAGGAGTGAGGGAGGGCATGGGCTTATGATTGGAGACGACGATGATCATGGAGATCTATGTGTACATGCGTATATATGCATGGAATGGAAGGAAGGATCGATGGACACTGATTGCATGGTCTTTTCTATGCAAAAGCCCAACGATATATTTGTAAACGAAAAATAATCTATGAATAAAACTTTAATATGTGCTCTTATCGATCTAAAAGCAAAGACTGAAAAATAAGCTACGATAAAAATAACCTTAAAATTAATTTTAAATTTAAGGTTTAAAATAGAAATTTGGAGCTATAAACATAAGCATAAGCGAAACATAAAGATCTGTATATGAATTCAAGGTGGTGTAAAGTAGAACGTAGAGTGAGGGAGTGAAGGAGTAGGGGGCATGCCAAGAGACGACAAGGATATGTCGTAGGAGTTAATGATTGAGAGGTACCTGTGAGGGCATCGCGAAACCGGGATGCAATTAGTATATCCATCCTAAATGTTTTTTTTTTACGCCGTTGGTTTTTTTATAAACGTTTGACTATTCATCTTACTCAAAATTTTTATCAAATATATAAATATATATATGCATAAAAGTATATTTAATAATAAATAAAATGATATAAAAATAATTAATAATTATATAAATCTTTTAAATAAGACGAATAATCAAACGTGTATAAAAAGTCAACGGCGTCAAACATTTAGGGAAGGGGGAGTAATTGCGTAGTACTAATGTTCGGCGACCTATACGATTTCCGCCGTTGGTATCCTCCGATCTAAATTTTGACCGTTACTGTTAGGTTAATTTTGTTACCGTATTCTTCATACATTAGGCAATTTTGTCATCATTAAAAAATATATCTAGGTACTTACTTAAAATATAAATTTATGCTAAAAATTTGTAGCTCGAGATACATACTGCACACAATACATAAAGGTACCAAAATTTACGAGAGAAACGTTACCTCTGGAGGATTGGTTTATAAGGGTATATCAATACTTTATTTTGATTTGGGTTAATATTAATTGCTAGTTAGGATTTTATCTATCCATTCGATCATATCATTTCCTAGCACATAATTAACAACAGTACACATCCTTTCATAGGTAGATTTTACCCCTCCATCCCATATTGTTTTGACCATTATGTCGCTTCGTGTTTCTTGTTTCTATTACCGTCAAGTGAGACAAGTAGAAGTAGAACGGAACTTTTCAATAAAATTAGATCAATGGTTCAAATTAATTTCTACTGCGCACACCATAGTAGGGCTCAAATTTATAATAGAAAATACAGTACTTTTTTAGGACGATTAAATTTCTCAAAAATAATAGTTGAATAAAGGTTAAAAACGATAAGGAGGGAGGGAAAAAATGACGTTTCGTATATATATAACTCATGTTCTCGATAACATATTGGAGAATCTATCGGTTAAGTTGCTTATCGATGAGAAAACATATAATTTCTCTTTATATGTATTCTCTCCAATTTTATTTTTTTTTATTTGACACGGTTGAGTCTGGGTTTATGATTGACCACTCGTCTTATTTAAAAAATATATAATTATTAATTATTTTGTTAGGGTTTGATTTAAACTAAAAAACTTTAAGAATGACTTATAATTTTACATATTTGAAAAAAAATGAATGAGATGAACTCTTAAATATAAATATAAAAGTTAACTACTTCAAATAAAAAATCGGAGCAAGTACATCAATAGCACTGCCAGTCAATCTCTCCAAGCAAATAAAAATTTTATAAGCGGATAATTTTGTAGGACTTCTGGCTTTCTGCCTTACGATCAATGGAGGGTGGAAAATAAGTTACGGCTTGGCTGTATTCCAAGTTTCCAACTGCATGCGGCTATTTTCAATATGAGATCATATCCATGATCATAAACTCTTTAAAAACAGCCATCTATATTCAACAAAGCTAGATATATATTGAACTTGCCTTCCGTGTACAGTAAGTAGTGAATGCAGCATTTAGTTTTTCATGACCATCACTTTCAAAACAGGGAAGATTATAATAAATCATAAAAGAGATTACACTTGGTGGTGCATCTTCCAGTTAGGTAAATACAATCGTCCTCATGTGAAACTGGTAGAAATGTGATTGTTCCTTAATGACTATTAACGGTTGTGGGGCCTGTGAAATTGTAGTTGGAGACTGTTGGATTAGGGTTGGCATTTGTAGAACTAGATTAACCAGCTGGCTGATTGTGAAGTCAAGTTATAATTTCTAATTGGACGATAATTTTATGTCCTTGAGAAAAGTCAATATACCAAAATTTTCAATTTAAAATGTTTACAATTAATCACCAGCTAGCTGGTTTAGTTCTACAATTTTTCACGGAATTATTTTTTAAAATACCAAAGTTTATATTAAAAAATATGGTACCTCAAGATACTGCATGAAAGGAGGGTAAAATTGCCATAGACTTAGTGATCATCAAACCATGCTCTCTAACTTATAACTGAAATAGATCTAGTGTGAAAAGGGGGAAATATTCGCACTGCAATTTTCGTGGAGATAATTTTTTTTAAGTTTATGGATACCTGTTTGTGAATCTTGGTGTAATTATTGATGTAACCAATATTCCAAGAATATAAATGCCTGGTAGGACAAGTTCTTTTTCTCCCAAAAAAGTCGCATCATTTCTCCAACCATTTGGTAGGGGACATATTATTGTCCTATGACGCAATTGAAGAAGGGAATAAGAACCAATTCCTAAATTTGGTGAAGCAAAGAAGGTGACAAGAGGAATTTTCATGAATGACTTGCATGCTTCCGGAGCTAGCGCGAATAAAGGCATCAAATTGGTACCTAAGCCAAAAAAATATGCATATGCAAAATTCCAAATAATTAATGTGATTTTCATGAATGACTTGCATGCTTCTGGTCTCTAAATACATCATAGGGAGCATCATATCTAATCATAATGATTTGAGGTAAAAGCTGATCCAGATGGGGTGTGTGTGTGTATATATATATATATATATGCTCACATGCTGTAAAGAAAAGAGAAAAATGGGGCATGCTGGAGAGGAAAAGAATTTTTTTGACCACAGATATATTAAGTCATGATTTGAATAAAAAAAGCATGAAATGTGGATTTCAAAGCAAAAAAAAAAAAAAACAGACTGGTATGGTAGGACAGTGGCAATGAAACTAACAACTACCTAAAAATAGTCTGGTAATATTAATTTTTTTGCAAAACATAGTACAAATATAGACACAACCACTCCTTTGAGTGCACACACGCACACACTAAATCACATCATAAGATAGTAAGGAGAAATTAAGTCGAATTTTATACATAGGGAAGGGGGGGGGGCTAAATCTTGGCGACTAATTTTCATTTAATAGGTTATGCATGTCATTGGCATGATTGTGCAAATGGAGTGTGTAGGGGAGTTGGGGGCCTTGGGGCTCTGCTGTTACCCTATCGCCTTTTGAATCCAAATGTTTTTTTCCTTTTTTTCTTTTTGCTATCAGCTTAGCTTTGAATAGCTTATGTTTCTCAAGATGTTTGTCGTTTGTATCAAAATGAGAAATGGTCTGTTTTTTTTTTCAAACCATGAAGATGGTTTGAAATTATTTAGATATTATATACTTATGAAAGGAATCCACTATTGGTATATTGCTGGGAGGTTTGAAACTCATCAGAAATTCAGGCCTGAATGAATCCAACTCCTGTAGTAACAGATAAATGTCCACATTATGATGTTAACCAAAAAGTTGGCCTGGGAGCAAACAGCTGCTTAATTAAGCTCTTTACAAGGAAGTCAAGCTGTCATCCAAACTTCTACAAGCACATGGTTTTTGTGCAATTCATGTATGCATCTTTTCCTCATGATTTATTTCAATTAGGAACAAAGTGATCAGTTGTATTAACCTTTTGCCAAATAGACCATGGCCTCTAGCTTCTGCACAAGTTGTCAAGGAAAATTCAGACTCTCAGTTTGGTTCTTCCAGGTCCCAGCAGCTACTTCATAGAAAGCTAGCCTTATCTTCAGTACAACTGAATTCATCTAGGATGTATTAGGGTGGGCAACAAGATGAATATCAGCATGGGTGAGATTAAATGATGGCTGGTACTATCTGCCAAACCTAACTTCAAGATGAGAATTGAGAAACAGTATCAAGCATGCATGTACAGCATACATATGTATGTACTGGTTTATTAGACTATTACATAAGTTGTTTGGATGAGCTCTACATGGACCTTGGATGGTCCATGGGCAAATCTTGTAGAAAAAACATATTTATGTCCATGGTCCATGGACCTTGGATGAGTTCTTGGATGGTAATAAGTACAGAATTATCAATGGAGTTAATTTTGGTTTAATGCATCGTGAGATAATTCTGAGAATAGCTATCAAGATATGTATACTTCCTCCGCTTATTTGACATTTTTAAACTCAAATAACATAGTTAAGTCTGATCAAGTTTATAGAAAAACGCAACAAATATTTTTAACACGAAACAAATACCGTACCATCAACATATATATTAAATGAAGAATATAACGAAACTATTAAAGCCGCGTTCGGTTGTGATTTTGATAACAGGTGCGGAAAACGTAGTAGCATATTAGTATATGATTAATTAATTATTAATTATAAAAATAGATTAATCTAAATTTTTAAAACAACTTTTACCTATAACTTTTTTATAAAAAATATATTATTTAACAATTTAGGAAGCATGCACACAAAAAAGATGGATATAGGCTAGTTACCTAGCTTGCCGAATGCAACCTAAGGTGGTATTTAGTTTGCAAAAAAAATTTGCAAAATCATTACATCAAGTTTTCGGATACATATTGAAGTACTAAACGTAGTCTAATTACAAACAAATTTTAGATTCCAGCAAGAAACTGCAAGACGAATCTTTTGAGCCTAATTAACCCATCATTAGCACATATTGGTTACTGTAGCACTTATGACTAATCATGGACTAATTAGGTTCAAAAGATTCGTCTTAAGATTTCTTCTGTAATTATGTAATTAGTTTTTTGGTTGATCTATATTTAATGTTTTATTTAGATGTCCAAAAATTTAATGTGATATTTTTGAAAAAAAAATTTAGGAACTAAACAAGGCCTCCATGTACGAGTAGACCAGGGAAATATTCTTTTGCAGTTCCAGTGTCGCCCTTTTCTGTCAAATCTGTTAGGCAAGGTGAACTGATGAATTGTGAACATGAAACATCCTAATTATAGGCTGATGAGATGAGGGCAGTCATTTCAATCTGACCTGATAAACACCTCTGAGAATGGAAGTCCAAAGGCTCTTCTCTAGCTTAATTAGACCAGGGTAAGTAGCAAATCATACCCTAAACAAATAGATCTCAAGGAGATCAATCATTCCGTTTTAGTTGTACATCAACCGTCAATTTTGGTAATCTCATTCGTTGCATCTGGTTGCAAGATAATACATGCAAAATAGAGAAACCCTGAGGATGCTCTTTGTAGTATTGCTTCCTCGATATTTAAGTCCTACATATTTAAATGTACAACCCTACGACTTTTGTACATCAAGTTTAACCATTAGTTTTATTCAATCATTTTAAAACATTGTTTATTTTTTGACTTGTTTTATACATGTAAATACTTTAAGCACTATATATATTTTAAATATTTACACTAATTTTTGAATAAGTTAAATGATCAAAAATCGAATCTAAAAGTAAAAGCTACTCCCTCCATTTCGCAATGTAAATCTTTCAAGCATTGCCTAGATTCGTATGGATGCTAATAAACCTAGACACATATATAAACTATATACTTTTATCGATAAAATGAATTTAGGCAAAACTAGAAAGACTTACGATATAATACGAGGTAGCATATACATTAAAATATAAATGTTATAATACAATGAATTCGGCAACCATTTGATTTGACAGTGCTCTATGAACACGCCCTTTTTCAGCATCTCCACTGTTCTCTTTTGTAGAGCAAATCTACTATGATCGGTCGTCGGGAAATAAATTTAAGAATAAAGAGACCCGTTCAGCTCAAGTATGTTGCATAGTATGAACGTCTTATCTCTTTGTTTATGCTTATAAGCCAAAATTTAATTTTTTAACTTTAAATTTAAAATTAATTTTGAGCTTTTTATCGAAATTTATTTTTCAGACTTAGCTTTAAATTACTAAGAATACGTATATACATTTTTTATTAATAAATTATTTTCCGTTCGTAAATACGTCGTTCAGCTTTTTTTATGGAAAAGGCCGAACAAATACCCCCAGCGTACATGGAATAAAGTTAAGCGCACTAATTTGTGTGCTGCTCCCTCCACATTTTAACATATGAACTAACTTTTTGACGCACGTTCGATGATTCATACTATTAAAAAATTATCTGCAAATTACAAAAATATAAAATATAATTAAAATACATTAATAATAAACCTAACCATAATAGAATAAATAATAATTACGTAAGTTTTTTGAATAAGATAGATGGTTAAATATATATCATATAAAATCAATAGCATCGTCTAATACGGAGAGAGTATTTGATAAAATTGCCAGTCACTCCACACTCATAAACCTACAGGACACAGATTTGGAGCTCTACGGACTAGTGGATCCCAAACTTTAATGGGCCGGATATTGGGCCGTGGTATGATTGTGGCCCACCCAAACCAAACGAATGCAAACAATAAATGGTTGAAATGTAAAATTGGGATAAAGAGAGAAAAATTACAGATATCAGTAAGGGTGCCTCAACGCGGCATTTCGTCGAGCATATGGCGGGCGCCGGGCGGGCGGTGACGCGTGGGCGAGCGGATGGAAGGGACTGCGCCGCCGGCCGGCGTGACGGGGAGCGCGCGGCTAGCGAATGCCGGCGACGGCGTGCTCGCCGGCACCTAGTTCCGAGCAGAGCACCGGTGCGCTGCGCCTTATCTCTCTCAACTCTTCCAGACGCGGCCATTGTCAGCGACTTGAGCTTTGGGTTTGGGGGATTTCTATTTGCCTTTGGCGTAGGGGCATTTGGGTTTTGCGATGGGAGGAAGCCGTCCGGTGAGGTGGAGCAACGGGGAATCGGAGCGCCGTCGAGCTGCAGAATTTCGCGTTCTGGTCGCCGGAAAATGGTGTGCGTTTATTCGAAATGTTGTGGCATTTTCTCCTGCTTGTTTTTATCAGCGCTAGCGACAGTGACATACTACTGACAATCTTTTTTATTGATATTTGGATTTTTCCTGTTTCCAATTAATCATAGTTCTGCCATGGATTTGGTCCAGCACTGTTTTTTTTTTTTCCTACAGTTCTAAAAAATACTTGCTCTGGAACTTAAAATATTTGGATCTATCTCACTCTGAAGTACCCAGATTTACTTACTCGCTTCGTTCTAAAAACACTTTATTTTTAACCATTGCATATAAATCAATAGAAACCCAGAAGGACTAAAATAATATATTTTTTCAAATCCAATGCATTTGTTTCTAACTTTTTCAAATGGTGATGGACTTATTTTTCATTTTATGAAACTCCTATGCAATAATTAATTAAGAAATAAAGTCTTTCGTGTGAGGGAGGCAGCAGCTAGCAACACTGTTTCACTTTCATCCTCACCGGCATCGCATCTGCCTGATTTCTGCCAAGTTGTTTGATAGTGGAGCACGACTGATGAAAGTGTTCACACTCTAGTGTTTACTACTTCATCCTAAAAAAATCATCATAGAAAAGACTTTATTTATAACCTACCTTATATATACTTATACAAAGCTACAAAATTTAAAATGCTTTTTACTTTTTCAAACCCTAATATATCTTGTTTGATATTTTTTCAAATCCGAAAACAGTTTTTTCCTACTTTACCAAATTCTGACATAATAATGACTTTATTTGGCTTAGGCCCCGTTTAGTTCGCAAAAACTTTTTTCAAAAACATCACATCGAATCTTTGGATACCTAAATGAAGCATTAAATATACATATCCATTAAAACTAATTACACAGTTATACGGGAAATCATGAGACAAATCTTCTAAGCCTAATTAGCACGTGATTAGCCATAAGTGTTACAGTAATCAATATGTACTAATGACGGATTAATTAGACTCAAAAGATTCGTCTCGAGGTTCCCGGCGGAATCTGAAATTTGTTTTCTAATTAGAGTACGTTTAATACTTCACATGGGTGTCCACAAACTTGATTTGATGTTTTTGCAAACTAAACAAAGCCTAAGGATGATGAGCTAAAAAAGATGTATTTTTTTTTTACAGAGGTAGGTATATCCCACGGAGCAAGCTGCCACTGGTATAATCTGATAATGTGTTGATGGCAACGCACAGGTTAGAGCTGCTTGGAACATTGACGGACTCTGAGCGTTGACCTCTAAAGCCTCCGCTCGTCTCCTCCCATCCGGTGCATGCGTATCTTTGTCTGCTCGATCTCTCCGGCATGGCGCAAGATGCTGCTGTTTTCGTCGGGGTGAAAGTTGCGGAGGCAGCGATCGGGTATGTTGTGAACAAGGCACTCGATCGCCTTCCGCCGGAGAACGAGGATCTGAAGACGAAGCTGAAGAGCAAGCTTTCTCATATCCAGGCAATCTTGTATGGCATCACTCTACAGAACATCCAGGACAACCAGGGGCTGGTTGCATGGATCTGGCAGTTCCGAGATGCCATGGAGGAGGCCGAGGATGCGCTGGATGAGCTTGACTTCTTCGATCTGGCGAAGGTCTGCAATAGGAAGGTACGAGCATCATCATCATCATCCTTGCTCAGTAACTTAGGCAGGGAATTGTGGCTGTCTGTAAGTTCTGGTAGCACCAACTGTAGAAAGAATCTCGAGTGTGCTCTGATGAGGTTGGAATCTGTCTTTGATGATGGCGCAAATTTCCGATTGGTTACTTCCACTTCACATGGTGAAGGGCGCAGGCAACATACAACTAACCGGAACGAGACAACGAGAATGTTAGCAAAGCCTGTATTTGGAAGGCAGAGGGAAAAAGATGAGATAATCGAATAGCTGGGCGTTGAGTCTGCGGTGATTAGAGATAGCAAACTTTCAGTGTTGGCAATAGTGGGTGGTGGTGGTATGGGCAAAACAACGCTTGCTCAGTTTGTCTGCCAAGATCAGAAGGTTCATGATCATTTCGGGGACATGATTATCTGGGTGCATGTTTCCAAGCAATTTGAACCTGTAGATTTGTTGAGAAGGATGCTGGAATCTATTAACCCGAAGAAACCTACCGTGAATACTTTGGACATGCTTCAATTGGACCTCACTAAAGAGTTGGTTACTAGGAGGTTTTTGCTGGTGTTAGATGATGCATGGGAGGATGGGGCAGATAAGAAATTGGGGAAACTTTTAGCTCCCCTCAGAAACAGTGCACCAATGGGAGGTAGAATCTTGCTAACGACCCGAATGAGGTCAGTGGCTGATGCTGTTGAACTCCAAATGCGACCAGATGGATATAAATGTCTTGAGCTGAGGGGTTTAGATCACAGAGATATTATGCAGATCTTTAACCATCATGCATCTCATGTCTTGTGTCCTCATGAACATGTTGAACTGCAAACCATAGCTGAAATGATTGTACACAACCTTGGAGGATGTCCATTTGTAGCAGAAGTAATTGGTCAGTACCTGAGAGACAACATTGATCATATCAATTGGAAGGACGTCTTAAATCAGAAGGCACCTCTAACAGACCAAATTGCACCAAGGGTTATGGATATTCTCAGACTGAGCTATGAAGATCTAACCTCAGAAGTGCAGCTTTGTTTTCAGTACTGCAGCATATTTCCATCCCATTACAAGTTCAGGATGGAAGCGCTTACTGAGATGTGGGTGAGTTCAGGATTGATACTGCAAAGCACGGAGGGTAACAGTGACCAGGAGAAGATTGCTCGGGAGCGCTTCAATATTCTTTTGAGAAAATCATTCTTTTCATTGATACCCAGAGAATTGCATCCTGATCCTTCTGCAGATTACTATGTCATGCATGATTTGATTTACGAATTATCACGTCTTGTTTCTAGCGAGGAATTCTCAAGATTTAAAATCACTGAATGCACTACTGCTGATGTATCTGAAAGAGTACGTCACTTATACATTCAAGGGATAAATTCTGAGGCTATCAATGTTATTTCCAAGTCCAAGTACCTCCATACTCTTATTATAGTGAATGAGGAATGGCCACTTAAGCCAGAACTTGTGGGTGAATTTAAGAAAGCAATAAAGAACATAAAAAGATTGCGGCTCTTAAGGTTTGATGGGAATGGATGGTTTGACATGAATGATGATATAGCTGAGCTGAAGCACTTAAGGTATATCTGTATGTCTACTACTAACAAAGGCTTGAATAAATTGTTTCAACTCTACCATCTGGAGGTCCTTAAGCTACTAAATATAGAGGGAGAAGAACAGGCAATTGTTAGTAATATATGTAACCTACCTAACTTGCAGGAATTGTATCTTCCAAAACTTGCATTATCCAGAGTCCCTCACATTGGAAGACTAACTAATCTTCGAGAGTTGAATGGGTTGAAGGTGAAGGAAGAAGAAGGACACAAAATATCTGAGCTGAAGGACTTGAATAGCCTTCGAAAAGTCTTTGTGTTTGATGTTCAGAATGTGAGCAACTGCAGTGAAGCTTCCTCTGCTGAATTGAGCAATAAGAAGGATATGGAACTATTGTCTTTGGAGTGGTCTAATGGACATATCAATGAGAAAATTCTTGATACACTTACTCCTTACAATTGTATTAGGCATTTAAGTATTTCTGGTTATAAGGGTCATTTACCTCCGGTGTGGATTCGAAGAAAGTTCCTTACCAAATTGGTAAACTTGAAGATTGTTGGGTGTGTCGAATGGGATGTCTTCCCTTCGCTTGGGAGTCTATTTAGTTTGAAGCATGTCTTACTGGAGGACCTATCAAATCTGACATGCATTGGGGGACCTGATGGTGATGGATTGCCTCCATTCTTGGTTACCTTAGTTGTAAAAGGGTGCCTAAAACTGTTGAATCTACCTCATCTACCTTATAGTCTAAAGCATTTGGGGATAAATAAAGTTGGAATATATTGTCTGCCACCCAGTAACCAGAAGCCACTGCAAAACGTTTCAGCAGTTGATCCGCAGCTGTGCAGTATTCATGTGGATTCTTGTCCTAATCTGTTTTCCTTTGGGTCATGTATCATAGAGGAGGAACATTACAGAGCTCTTACCAGACTGAAAATCGTCTGTTGCAGCATGTTGAAGAACCTTCCAAGTGAAGAACATTTTAGAAGAATATCCACACTGGAGAGTATTGAAATTCTTCAATGTCAGAGTTTGTCAACCTTGGGTGGCCTAGGAGCCCTTTCTTCCTTGAAACTACTGAAAATACAGCAATGCACTGGTCTAACTGCTACATCTTCACGAATTCCGGTAGCACCGGCTATACGTTGTTCTCTGGTGCTTGACAACCTTGAAATTGATGACCATATTTTACTTCTTCAGAATCCATTGAGCAGCTTCTGCCTCACGAGAAGACTTATTATATCTGATGGATCTGAAATGCTTGCGTCGCCTGAGGAATGGTTATTGCAAAATAGTTCTCAGTTGGAGCATATAGAAATGAACAATGCAATGCTGCTCAAATCACTGCCATTGAGCATGGACAATTTCAACTCCCTGAGGAGTTTGGTCCTGCATAATGCTCCCCTCCTCCAGTCACTTCCTGTTATGCCCCCCAGTCTGTGGGCTCTTCGAATAAGTGGCTGTTGCGCTCATTTGAAGAATGAGTGTAAAATCCACGGCTCTGAGTGGGAGAAGCTATTGTCAATCCACAATGTTCGAATAAACTAACATGCTAGGTATGAATATTTCCATTTCAACAGTTACCTTCCCTGATATGTCCCGTCTCCTTGCTCATTCTTGTTAGGTTTTTATTTCAATGACAATCTTTTCTTTCTCTCTCTCTTTTTTTGGAATAGGCGAGAAAATATTCCATCTTGCCCTAGAAGAGATGAGGATGATTCCTAACAGCAGAGAACTTGTTTGGAAAGCTGGGATTAGGCCAAAATACAGGCCCGTTTGTAGCCATGACGAGGACAACAATCCTGTCAATTCACAGGGAAGATAAACTCAGCACAATTCTAGAATTTTTGGTGCATGTTGTATGCCCTATCAAAGATTTTATCACAAAAATATTGAACCATGATTTTCACTCTACTGAGCAATTAAACTCATGCGATCGATTCCACTATATTAAAGTTGTTTGTCTAATAAAACTGTCATGTGGGCGCGCAGTTCCAGCGTCGCAACAAAGGCAAGGGCACGACTAATAGCAAGTAGGCGCCATTTTTTTTGGAAGAATCAGGAAAAGGAAAGATAGATTTAGGGAAAGCTAGAATTAGGGACTAAGATTCCATGTTTAGAAGGCCTAGAGCCTATATAAAGATTTTAACTAGGGAATACTAGAACTAAGCAATAACATATCCTCTTCCTAATTCGTCTCTTCTCTCCAAATCTGCCTCTTTCACTTTTGCCAAGTCCGGCGACCAGCCAGGCGATCCGTCGGGTTCCCGCTACGAACTGCATAGTCGGGGACCGGCTATCTTGGGCACCAACGTCCTTGACAACTTGGTATCAGCTTCCAGATGATCCTCTGCCTCCACCTCGCCAGCACGCCGCGCCCCCGTTGCCTACAACATCGGTCAACTCCATAGCCGATCCCACATTGGCGGACCTCGCCGCAATCTGACGACGGTAGTAGCCGCACTTCAGGCCAAGGTCGATGCCCTGCTGCAAGAAAGGTCGTCTTCTTCCTCTATAGCCGGTGGCGAACACCACAATGATCACTCGTCGTGGTTCCAGAAGCTCGATTTCCCAAGTATGATGGTACGGATCCACTCACCTTCATCAACCCATGTGAATCCTATTTTCATCTGCAGCGCATCGCCGACGAGGAGAAGGTTTGGATGGCCTCGTACAACCTGCAGGATGCCGCCCAATTGTGGTTCATCCAGGTGCAACGCGAGGAGGTCGGTCACCCGCCATGGCGCCGCTTCACCGACTTACTCCACCTCAGGTTTGGCCCGCCCCTCCGCTCCAATCCCCTCGGGGAGCTGATGGCCTTGTTGGGTTTGGCCCAAGATTAAATGGCACACTCACACAAGTAGCAACTCACGCGATGACACACACGCACGAGTAGAACAATTTGCAGTGGACACACACGATAGATTGAGAATGGCGACACATGCACACTCAGCTTTCTCTCTATGGCTCAACCGGGATGAACACAAAGAAGCGCACACAGGTTTTTGTAGCAACAAATGACTGAAACCTTTTCTCTGTTATTCACCAACTCAAACGAAACAATTACATGATGCATATATAGACCCAGGCGACAACGTGACGCACACGCCGAGCAACGACCTGTGACAGAGTCTCACGCACACGTTCGCATGATCCACACATGCAGAGCCACTAACTCCTGCATGCCATGCATGCGTCCACGTTTCTTGCATGTAACGGCTGGCCTCCTAGCTAATTAACCAACTAATGACTTATTCTCTCAACACATACAACACACGTATGTGTCAAGTGCTAACTAGCTAGCTATCTAATTGACTCATGAATACAACATGTGCTTAGCTACTGAATTAACGTGAACACATCACGTTTAACTCCCTACCACGCGCATGCTCATGAATCACTCGTCTATCCAATATGCAAGACTAAAGCATGTAAGTCATGATTGCTGCTAACAATTTCCCCCCAATCATGACTTGCAAACTTCACGGATCATCAAAGGAGACACGGCTCGTCGTCGGCAGTCGCGAGCAGCGCCTGTTCCTTCCTTGGCTTGCGGCAATCCACGGCGATATGTCCACGTATGCCACAGTTGTAGCACTTCACTTTCTTCCTGTCCAACTTGCGCTCGTCGTCGTCGGAGTCGTCACTTGCATCATCGTCGCAGTTGTTGTCACGGCCACAACCACCACCGTGGTAACCACCTGCCTTGCCGTGGCCACCACCACGGTTATGGTTCTTCTTTTCTTTGAGTGAGAGACTCTCCAACTGTGCACGAGTGAGCAACAAATGCCCATCTTCATTTTCACGGCGCCGACCCTTCAAGGATTCCTCGAACGCCCTCAAACGCCCGATTGCCTCCGTCACGGATATCTTTGACACATCACCCCATTGCTCGATGATGCCAACAATTTGAAGAAACTTGTCTGGAACAACACTAAATAATTTCTTCACAACACTATCTTTTACCTTGCCACCGAGAGAATGCATCTCCCCCACAAGTGCGGTGAGCTTCGGTGCAAATTCCACGTGTCCTTGTCCGCGATGGCCATCATCACGGCGTCCGGCATAGCTTGGGAGATGGTGACGAGAGCTTCATTGTCCTTTTCACCGACTGATGATCCTTCACCAATTACTGCTGCCCACGCACAAAGATGGCATAGGATGGATCCTCTGCCGCTGCCGCTGCCGCCACCTTGCGGCGTTCCCACCGGCGACTTGTCACAAGCCATCACCACGTGGCTCTGATACCACTTGTTGGCCCAAAACCGGGAGACGCGGGTCCAACCGGGAGAAAGTCTTTCTACACCCCAAAAGCTAGCCCTTTTTAAGTTGGTGCCACTCCCCCTAATCTTCCAATGTGGGACTATTCCCAAGAAGCTCCCGTCCTGCCTCCTCGCCACCAACAGCGGGAGCTCCTTGCAACGTTGCCCGCACGTCTGGCACTGTCAGCGCCTCCACCACCGCCTGCCTCGCCTGCCGCCCCAGTACTGGTTGATGGCTGACCCGTGAAACAACTCTCCCAGTCTGAGATAGAGGAACAGCGTCGACTCGGCTTATGCTTCAAGTGCAATGAAAAATTTGGGCGCGGCCACAATTGCATCTGCCGACGCATCTTCCTCCTCGACTTGGCGGTCGCCGCCACCGACAGCTCCTACACAAACTTCGCGGCCGTCGACAAACCAGACATCTCCGTCCATGCCATCGCGGGAGTCCACACTAGTGAGACGATGCAAGTGCACATCACGATCGACGACGCTTCCCTGCTGGTTTGACTCCGGCTCCACGCACAATTTCATTGCACATGAGACCGCCGATCGCACCTTATTGTAGCTTGTATATAAGGGGAGGCAGGGGTACCTCAGGGGGCACGATCTAATATATCATTGCTAAGCCTATTCTAAGGTTTTTGACAATCAATTTACATACAGGCAGGAGTGCGATATTATCTCATCTTGAATGTCCGAACCTAGGTAACCCCTGTTCCTTGTGCACCATCATACTTTTGGTCATGTGCCACCCCATATATTATTGCTGATACGAACCTTCCAGATGAGCTAATGTGCTTGAGGTTATTGATGTGTACTAAATAAGTTGTTTAGGTGATTCAAAATTTAAAAAGAGAAATTCAAAGAACCCCACATTTCATGGTTAAAGTTGCAGAAAATTATATGTATTATAACTTGTGGCACATAACCACATGTTTTATGGTGAATGGATTTCATAAAAACCCCACATTATTTAGTCATGTAAATCTTGCATATCTAAAACAATATTATTCAAAACAAAAAGTTAAACAAATTTACCTATATTAAGAAATCATTTTCATGAACACTTTATGAGATGAAAACTTTAAATAAATCCATACTTAACCTATGTAGGAACCCTAGGAACATAGTACCCGAGGTTATGTGCTGTAAGTCATAATACATGTGGTTTTTTGTAATCTTCCATTTGTCCATGAAACATGGGCTTTTCTGAAATCTACTAATAAAAAGGCAAAATATGGTCTAAAGTGAAAAGACAGGTTTAAAGGACGATCAGAAGTGAAAGTTTGATAACAAAAAATGACAGAAAATATACTTTACCCAAAACTAGTTGTTTGTTATGAAGGTGTTTGGTAGGAAAGCATTAGGAAGAATTAATGCACAGTTGTGTAATAGAGGAAAGGCTATCTCAAATTTGGCAACTCATTTCCTGCATTCAGGTAATACTGTTAACCCCACTAGCAGGTGGGGGCAACAAAACCGTTTGGTTTTCATGAGAAAAATATGTGTCCAGTTTCTCTAAAAAAGAAGAGCATGTTTTAGGTACATTTGTTTATAGTGTAAGACTTTTTAACATTGACTATATTGAATGCTAATAAATCTAGAAATATATCAATAGATAAATCTGGAGATAGCTAAACCGTCTTACCATATAGAACAGATGAAGTAGTTCCCAACGAAATTTACGCTATTTGAACCCTTTTAGAAGTAATTATGAAAATGAACATGTTTCAAAACTTATTTTAGAAATAAACCTTTTTCTCCATGCCACCCTTGAAAATGTTGAGGTCCTTTGTCTTCATGCCAGGGCTCGGCGCGGATCTGAATGACTCAATACGATCCATCGAGGAGGCACGGACATCCACACCAAACACTCTAGCATGGAGATGGTGAAATTCCGCACCATCAGAAGTGGCACGGAGCAAACGGCTTATTTTAAAAATAGTTTTTTTAGATCAATTTATTTTTATAATTTATTCTCGAAAAGAATCAGCCACAGCAAAAATAGATAGTTTCATACATGGTCATTCTATCGGTTTTCGTTCGGGTGGGTGGTGGCAGAACAAAAAGGTCTAACACTTGGCACCAATTGCACGAGTGGAGGGTCCAATGGTCCATCCTAAAGAGGAGGCAATGGAGACCTATTATTCGAAATCCGATGAGTATTTACCTCATTAGGGTGGATAAATGGGTTAGATTTTATATCTATAGATATCTTAATAATAAATTTTTATACCCGATGGTTTATTGGGTTTGGATATGGGTAGATAGTATCCATACCCATTACCTAATGAGTACCCATTATAAATAAATAAATAAAAATTATACCTTAACCTATCAAAACTAGGCCCAACACCAATTATGTGTAACCCTGCTAGTTTATTCACTATTTGGTTATATGGTGAAATTTCAGTTATGCTTATGATTTAGCATTAAATTTACAAGTCATATTGATATTATCAAATATCGTTATTTTTATTGCATTTGTAGGTAATAATTGAGTGTGGATTACCCGTGATAAGAAATACCCGCGTAGGTATGGGTATAAGAAAAAATATACTATCAACATAATTGGATAATTCGGTAGATAAATTTTGATTTTGTGGAGATGGGTTTGAGGTCGTGATATCGAGTGGTTATGTACCCATTGCAACCTTATGACTCCATCCATTTCTCTTTCCCCCCTGCCCTCCTCAGAGCACCACGCTCCCCAGTTGACCCCTCTCGAGTCTCGTTCTTCCTTCCCCCAATCTCAAATACGCAGACTGGTGAAGTGGATTTTTGCCAGGTGAATTGGGCGGCGACGCTTGCCATGTCGTTGCTGCACAGAGCCTTCCGGTACTTTGAAGGTCCCTTCTACAACCAGGATCGGAGACAGAGGCTGTTGCAGAGTCTCTCCGCTGTACGAGCTGCGTGTGGTGGTTCTCCGCGGAACCGGCTTGCTGGGCTGGATGCATCCAGATTCATGGCCGTTGTTGCGGAGTTGGAGGACGGAATCGACGATGTCGAGTGCACAAGGCTCCGAGAGGTTGGTTCTCTCTTCGACGATGTTTCTCATCCTTGGTCAGTTAACATTTTCGCCCCTGTCCCTGAGTTAGAAGATGTTGTTCTTAGGCTAGAACGTATTGCCCATATGATTAATCTGCAAACTCGTGTCTCAACCTCTGAATTTGTCGGCGATCTTCCGGGTCGACGTAATGAGCGCCGTAACCCAGCATATACGGTGTTGTTGTTTGGGAGAGACGTGGAGAAGGAACAGATAGTGCAGTGGTTGATTGAAGAGCATCAACCTGCCAGCAGAAACCATCCCGCGGTCTCCGTATTTGCAATAGTAGGCATGGCAGGCATGGGCAAGACACAACTTGCTCATCACGCTTATACAGATTCGAAGGTTCGAATGAATTTCGACTCTTTTACCTGGTTGTCACTGCCTGGTAAGTTCAGTGCAGATGCGGTGTTAACAGCGGTTCAAGCTGTACAAATTACTAGCAGACCTACTAAATGCCGGAACACGCTTGGTGCTGATAATATCGGAGACAAGAAGAAACTTCTGCTTGTTCTGGATGATGTCTGGGAAGATAATAATCTGGATGAGTGGAAATCATTTGTCGGATTCTCTGAAGGACTGCGAAGTTGGAAGCAGGATCCTACTGACAACTCAAATGCAATCAGTAGCGGACATGGCAGCAGATGGCATAGGAGTTGAAGCTGAATGCCTGAAATTGAGTGAACTGGACGAAGCTAACAATTTCAACCTCTTCGAAAGCCATTTGCCTTCAAACATACGTGCTGACAATGACAATTATGCCGATCTTTCATTGGTTGGTGAACAGATTGCAAACCAGATTGGTGGTTGCCCTCTACTAACAATAAGAGTTGCTTTACAGTTGAGTCTCAATATGAACTCCCAATACTGGAACACTGTTCTTCAAGAAGGCTGGCAGTACGTATCAGGATTTGACTTCCTTCTTGCTAGTTACAACCATCTACCTCCAGAGTTACAAAATTGCTTTAGATATTGTAGTATATTTCCAAAGGGACACAGATTTGATAAGTTGGAATTGGTAAACATGTGGATTGGTTCTGGATTGATACCTCCCGATCCAGTGGAAGTGAGGTTTTTCGATGTGGGGGAACAATTGATACCTTCTAGAGTAATGGAAAAAACTCAGAAAAGGGGTGCTGATGGGCCGAAACAATTGTTACCTCCATGGGCCGAAACAATTGTTACCTCCAAGTCCATCAGGAAAAATGAATGTTCATTTGGGGGAACAGTACTTCGATGCATTGGCAAAAAAAATCATTCTTTTGCTCTATGATAGAAACAGAATCTTCTAATGGAATTCAGAAAGAGTATTATGTTTTGCATAGTTTAATGCATGATTTGGCACAGTTTGTCTCATGAGGTGAATGTGCAAGAGTAGATAACAGTGATTTCCAGAATGTCATGCGAACAACTAGACACTTGTCTGTTGCACATTGCAGAAGTTTAAAACAGATCTCACATTTCAAGAATCTGCGGACTCTAATCATACAAAGTGAGGTTTATTTGGATCAAGATGCTGAATTTGCGCTCCAAGAAGTTCTGCGGATGTCTACACGTTTGGGTTTGCTATACTTGTGTGCGCCAACCCTTTCGTTTGGACTTTGTGACTTTAACACTCTAACTCATCTCCGCTATCTCTTTTTATTTTCATGTGATGAGCTTTTAATTAACCATGTGCGTAGACTATATCATCTGCAAGTGTTTAAGATCAATTACTGCACAGATGAAGAAGGATACTTACATTGCATACGTCAATTACGCTTCTTGCGTTGTCTTCATGTTCCTGAAAATATTATGTAATCAAAGATACGTACTATTGGGATGTTAACCAAACTTCAGGAGCTTCATGGATTTGGAGTAGCAGAAAATTCTGTTCACAGTGTCGGTTCATTGATTGGTTTAACTGACCTTCGTCAACTCATCCTAAGAAATCTCCAAAATGTCACTCCAAAATGTCAGGTATTGTAAAGAATCTATGGGGATCACAACAAAGAACAAACAACACTTGAAATTTTTATCTCTGTCATGGAACAAATACTTTGATCCAGAGAATCTTGGTCATCAAACCATTAACAGCCTGGAACCAAACAAAGAAATTCAGCAGTTGCATATACATGGATATAGTGGAGTCCGACTCCCTATTTGGATTGAGAATTCATCAGTCATCCATTTGGTCTCACTTGAGCTTGAATGTTGCATGAAATGGAAGACCATGCCCTCATTTCAGAAGCTAAATTCACTGAAGTATCTTAAGTTGGAACACCTTTTACAATTAGAATTCATAGGTCCAGTGACAGAGGAGCAATTTGAGAGCAATGAACTAGAGAATGTTCTACCTCCATCTCTCAATACTCTCATCATTCGGTGGTGCCCTAGCCTAAAAAATCTCCCCGCTATACCTTTTACCCTTCAGCAATTAATAGTAAAGCATGTTGGGTTTTTTGTTCTGCCTATGATACATCAGAGTTATACTGGTACACATGGATCATCATCGTCATCATCATCAATAAAGTCAAGTCTTGCTCTTTTGCACATTGAAAGTTGTGAAAATTTGACTTCTCTGGGCGTAGGTCTCCTAGAGCAGCAGCAATATCTTCTTCAGTCCCTCGAGACGTTACTTGTCAGACATTGTGGAAACCTAAGCCATCTGCCAGCAAAGGGTTTAACAGAATTGCATCACCTGATTTTCCTAGAAATAGTTGCATGCCCAATGCTCAGGAACATTAACACCAAAGGCAGCCTGTGGCCTATGTCACTCAAGAAGTTTGACATTAATCCATGTGGTCATATTGACGACTCGCTTCTTATGTCACTGCAAAACCTCACCTCCCTCCGAAGGTTTACATTGTTCAGTTGCAGTAACATAAGGGAACTTCCATCAGAGGAAGTGTTTAGAACTCTGAAAAATATCAATGATGTTTCCATAGTCAGATGCAAAAACTTGTTATCCTTGGGTGGTCTTGGAGCTGCTCTGTCCCTGAGAGCTCTATCAATCCTATGTTGTGACAAGATACATCATTCATATTCTCCAAAAGCTGGTTGCTCCTTTAAGCTACATAAGCTTAAAGTTGATCGCGAAGCCATGTTGTTGGTGGAGCCAATAAAGAGCCTCAGGTTCACCATGGAGCTACACATCGGTGGTGATTATGCAATGGAGTCCTTGCCTGAGGAGTGGTTGCTCCAGAATGCTTCTTCCCTCCGTTTGATCAAGATAGGAGTTGCTAAGAATCTTCAGACCCTACCTGCTCAGATGGAAAGGTTGGAATCGCTACAGAACTTGCATATTGAAAGAGCCCCTGCAATAAAGTCCCTCCCTCAGTTGCCACTTTCACTTAATAATCTGATAATTGGGGGCTGTGACCCAAGGTTTCTGAAGCTATATGAAATGGATGTTGGTTCAGAATTGGATAAAATTAAAAACATTGCTCATTTTGATATAAAGGCCTACTCTGAAGGTGCACTTTCCTTTTGTTCTCAATTTTATATTTGTCATTTAACAACTAACATTGTGTTATTGTGTCATTGGTAATTTAGATTATTTTTTATTTCCTCACCAGTCACCACTAAGCATTATAATTTGCACTCATGCTGAGTGCTTACACATCTTCTGAGTAGCATGGATCATTTTATTGACCTCATCCTCTATTGAAATCCCACTCGTCCTGTTCCTACCTCTGCAGTTCTACAAGATTATAGCACTTAATACAATTTTATACAAGGTTTTATTTTCCTGATGTTTTATACAAAAATGATTGTGCTCAATTATTACAGTTAAAGGATTATAATATAGGTTCTTTTTTACAGTTGCTTATTCAGAAACTGGTGTCTCCTGTAACGTGTGAACTTTTATATTGGCCTTATTCTCATGCTAAATAATCCAGAATTCCTCCCATCTCTATGATGGGTTACATTCAGCTCATCTTTTGAATTCATTTGGATGCTTTCTGCTGCTACCGATGGCTGTTAAACTCCTGCATATACTTAATGTAAACCTTTTTATGCAGTTTCAAGCGACGATGATGATAAGGTTCAATATTTCGATGACAGCACCAGCAATCATTCCCGCCGATTTGTTGTGATAGACTAGCATGGGAACAGTGGAAACCATTGTGTTAAGGGTATTACCATGCATACCTGAATATTTTCCTTACAAGCATTGCAATGTTGTCAGTAGCATCATATGAATATGACTCAATCTTGCTGATAGCATCAGATGATATGAACTTTATAGGTGATGCTATCATATAAAATATTTTACTTTTGATTTGACAAGCTCTTGTGGTGTCATGGAAAATCAAATAATTCTTATCAATTCTTGCAATGTACAAGAAAGCAAAACTGCAAACAAGACTGGCTAGTCCTCTTTGTTTCCTTTCTTGCACAAAACAAATGGATAGTGTACTCTTTTTTGGTATAAGAATAATGTATCTGAAATTTTTGCATATTTATTTTGTTTAAAATTATTTCAGTACCATAATACATATATATTCTCTTCGTTTCACATTATAAGACTTTCTGGTCTTGCCTAGATTCATATATGTGCTAATGAATCTAAACATATATACAAACATATACATTGATACATGAATGAACTTAGACAAATCTGGAAAGTTTTATAATATGGAACGGAGGGAATATAATGTAGTCTGACAATTTCCCATCTTCATTTTGTTCGGAATTTTAGTATACCACAATACGTACTTACAATATGTAATTGTATGCAACAGACAAACATAAAAAGGAAAATCCAAGAAAAGGTTTGCTTTAGCCCTTTTCAGCACTAGAATATCGTGGACAAAGCATTCGGTTCTTTTATGACAGCATAGCATCATTGAAGTGTTGGGGTTCGATCTGATTACAGCTCAATTGGCATGCAGGGCCAGGTTGAAGCGAAGGGTCGAGACCACATCTGTCAAGGGTGTTGAACCCCCGACTGGCCGGGCCGCGACTACGCAACTTGTAGCCGCCGGCCGTCTTCTCCGGTGAGGTTATTTCCCTCAACCATAGGCTTACAGAAAGAAAGAGATTAGGGATATAATTCTTGCTTGATTGATTGTTAAGCGATTACAAGCATATATGGCCAAGGCCCAACCAAAATGGAGAAGGCTATCCTTGATTCTAGGAATTTCCAAAACAACTTATTAGTCTAAGTTTCTATCTTTAGCCACTAGAGGCTAACTCATGCAGCGTCTGCCCGGCGCGCTCAGACGCGCGGCGCACGTCGCGGGCGCGTCTGCGCCTGGCGTATGTGCGTCCGTACATGACAACATCTCCTGCGGAGGGATGCCTACACCAGCAAGTTCTATACTGAGGGATGCCAAGAAGAGCAAGACTGGATGGTAATAATCTGCAGGTGGAATATGGAGTGTGATGTTGGAAGCATACATGCACCAGATGATATGTTTATACAACATAAATTTTGCTTATTCATGACATAAGTTTTCATTATCTGGTACTGGTTGGCTGTGCCGGTGTATATGCACTTAAGATATAGAGGCTGGATTTCTATCCATTATCTTTTAAAAAGATTGTCTGATACTGGTGTTTTGTGCCCTTCTGAATATTGCCTGAATTGTATCTGATTGTTCTATACATGGGCGTTGAGCTACATTTTTTAGTTTTCTTGTATCAATGAACTGCCTATGAGAGTTGCACTGGACATTACAGTATTTACTCCCGGTCTCAGGGATGGATCCAACATGGGACAGGGGGACTCGAGCCCTAATTACCCTTGTCAGGCCTATGAAAAGCTTCACTGAGTCTTCCGTAAAATTTTATGTCAAATATGAATGGAAAGGAGTCTAAAACTATATGTATTTTTTTCAGATCTCTAACATCATTTGTCAGATCCGTCAGTTTGTTCAGACTTCTCTAACATCATTTGCTAGATCTGTCACTGTTTGATCTGTATTGAATCCATCGCAACTTCTTTTGGTGCGTTTCACACCAACACAGATTATAAGAGTAGTATATCTGAATATACGCATGCTGCTTAAAATACTGCGTTTAAATAAATCAATGTATTCACAAATTTGAATGTGGTATGTTCGATAATGGGCCGGTCCAGGTCTTGGCCCATTTTAATGATTCCTCCCGTGGCGCAGGGGCGTGCACGGGCAGGACAGAACGCTCGCTTGCCGCCGCCGTCGCAGAGGCCATCGCCGGCGACGTATGGCATGGGGGCAGGTACGCAGTACACACTTTCAGACTTAGGTCTAGGGGAGGCGGAGGGGTTGCCCATGTGTTGGTGGGGGGTAGGGGGATGCTCTGGTTTCCGCGAGTGTCCGCCGGCGAGTCCCCATGGTTTTTGCAGCGTTCGCCGTTTTCTTTGGCAAGTGGTGACGGCTTCGTGGGGTCTGTGATAGGGATGGAGAATTAATTTGACTCTCCTCGCATTGCCCCTCTCTGGTCTGGTCTCCTCCTTTGTCGAGATTGTTTATTGCAAGAGGAGATTGCTGATCGCGATATTTTGGAGCAGTTGAAAGCATATTGCTAACTTTTCATTTGTAAGAACTTTTAGTCTTATTTAAATTTGTCCATTGATCAACTTATATGTTTCGTAGCATTCATATGAATCTAGATAAAGCTAGAAAGTATGACGTTATGGACAACGGTGTTTCTGAGTTAGCACCGAATGCTAGTATTAACCTCAAGAGAAGGCTAGCACCTCCATCCCCTCTTCCTCACCAGATCTCTTGGATAAACATGGCAGAAGCTGCAGCTTTTTTGGCCACGAAGGCTGTGGCGCAGCCGGCCATCACCTACCTTGTCAACAAGGCTCTGAATCGCATTTCGGCTGATGGAGATCTGCGCAAGAGGCTGCAGCAGAAGATGCCCACTGTTGAAGCGATCCTGCATGCCGTCAATCAGCAGCACACGCTGAGCAATCCAGGGTTGTCGGCGGTGGTGCGGCAGCTCAGGGATGCCATAGAGGAGGCCGAAGATGCGCTCGATTCACTGGAGTTCTTGCAACTCAAGAGCGGCACCGATGCTCGCAATAAGGTGGGTGTGTCATCCGTTGTGAGTAGCATCAGCAAGAAATTCAGTGGCTCTGGCTCCAGTAGAGCAACAGAGAGTCTGAAAAATGCACTCAAGAAGTTAGATGCAGTCCTTGACAACGCAGGGCAATCCCTCTCGGTCACACATGCTACCTCCTGCTCTCATGGTCAAGAGAACGTCCAAGATTCTGCCAGCAGATGGGAGACCACAAGAGAGTTGACAACAACTGTATTTGGTCGACTCAAGGAAAAGGACGCGATAATCGAGTGGCTCGGTGTTCAAGCTCCAAATAGTAGAGATCACAAGCTCTCGGTTTGTGCAATTGTTGGCGCTGGTGGTATGGGGAAAACAACCCTTGCCCAGTTTGTTTGCCAAGACAAGAAGGTTCGGGATCATTTTGGTAACAAGATCATATGGGTGCATATATCAAAGATCTTCGATCCTAAAGTGTTGGTGAGGAAGATCTTGGAATCATTCAATCGGTACAAAGCTAGTGCTGATGCCTTGGACACCCTGCAGAATCTTTCCAAACAGTTTATGACTAAAAGATTCCTAATGGTCTTAGATGATGCATGGGAGGATGCAGAAAATGAGCGATGGGAACAATTTTTAGGTCCAATTAGAAACAATGCCCCAGTTGGAGGTAGAATTCTGCTAACAACACGAATGAAGTCAGTGGCCAATGCTGTTAAACGCCAGATGTCATTAGATACATATAAATGTTTGGAGTTGGGTGGTTTAGATGAAGAAAACACACTGAAGCTTTTCAATTATCACGTGTTTGGTGACTTTACTCCGAGCGACAGTGTCGAGCTTCGATTGATTGGTGAACAGATTGCTGAAAAACTAAACGGGTGCCCTTTGGTAGCAAAAGTAATTGGTCAGCAGTTACAAGGAAATACAGACCATGCCAGATGGAATAAAATCTTAAACCACGACCTCTACCAAATTGATGAAATTGACACAAAAATCATGGAAGTTCTCAGACAGAGTTATCAAAATCTGGCAATACGATGTGCAGGTCTGCTTCCAGTACTGCAGTATATTTCCACCTCATCACAAGTTCAAGATGGAAGAGGTGGTTGAGATGTGGGTGAGTTCAGGGCTGATTTTGCAAAGAGAGGATGGCATAAAGAACCAGGAGGATTTTGGTAGAGAGTACTTCAATATTCTATCACAAAAATCATTCTTTTCACTTGTACCCAGAGAACTGACTGTTGATCCTTCTGAAGACTACTATGTCCTGCATGACGGGATGTATGAATTGGCATGCTCTGTCTCCATTGGCAATTGTTCAAGATTAAAAGCCACTGATCGCAATGCTGATATACCTCAAACAATACGACACTTGTACGTTGAAGGCATAAATGCTCAAATTATAAATATTATTTCCAAGTCCAAGTACCTGCGCACTCTTGTCATAGCAAATGAGGAAAATTCCATTCAGCTAGAACTTGCAAATGATCTTAAGAAATCCATCAAAGGCAGGACAAGTCTGCGACTCTTAAAGCTATATGGAAATGGTTGGTTTTGTATGAATGATGCTATTGCTAGGCTTGAGCACTTGAGGTACATCTATCTGTCATCTACTGAGGAATATAATCTGAGCAAAATATTTAATCTCAGTCACCTGGAGGTCCTTCAGATCCTGAAGATAGAGAAAGAAAACAAAAGTAACTCTATTAGTATTAACCTACCTCACTTGCAGAAACTGCATCTTCCTAAAAGTACATTGTCCAGGATCCCTTACATTGGTAGGCTGACTACCCTTGGAGAAGTGAATGGATTCAGTGTGAAAACAAAAGATGGCCACAAAATAACTGAGCTGAAGGATTTAAGGAAGCTCCAAAAAATCAGTGTCCTTGATGTCCAAAATGTTATAGATCACAGCGAAGCTTCTGCTGCTGAATTGGATAAGAAATTGGACCTGAAGTTATTGTCTTTGGAATGGTCTACTGATCAAGCTAGTTTCGATGATATGGTGCTTAATAAGCTTGTTCCTGACAGTAATCTCAAGCATTTAGTCATTTCCGGATATAACGGCACTAAACCTCCATTGTGGATGGAATCTAAATACCTTTCCAATTTGGTATATCTGAAGCTTGACGGATGTGTGGAATGGGACAAACTCCCTCCAATTGGCTATCTATGGACTTTGAAGCATCTGTTTCTGATGCATCTACCAAAATTGAAATATATTGCTAGTTCATCTTACAGTACTGCCACATATGGATACAGAAGCACCATCCCTGATGGACTGCCTCCTCACCTTATCACTTTTGTTGTAAACGATTGCCCATGCCTGTCAGAGATACCTGGTTTACCTTTAAGTCTGCAGCATTTGGACATTGGTAGAGTTGGAATGTCTAGTCTACCGACCATGTGTGATCACAGGGGGCTAAGGCATGCTTCTATGATGGAGTCACAGCTCTCCATTTTGAATATAGAAGCTTGCAAATTTTTGGTTTCTCTAAATGGGTGTTTCTTACAAGAGGAACATTGCAAAGCTCTCACTGTCTTAAGCCTGGTTCGTTGCCACATGTTGATTTCCCTTCCTGATGCACAAGTTTGTTTAAGGATGCCTAAATTGGAGAGTGTTAAAATCATTGAATGTAGCGAGTTGTCATCCTTGGGTGGACTAGAAGCCCTTTCTTATCTTAAATTACTTAGAATAGAATATTGTGCCAACTTGCTCGGTGCTTCATCGTCAAGACTTCCTCCAGCATCAGAAGAAAGTTCTTATCTTAAGCTTGAAACACTTGAAATTGATGACCATCTGTTACTTGCTATCAGTCCATTAAGGAATTTGTGCCTTACTAAAAGACTTATCATGTTAGGAAGATCAAAAATGGTTGAGTTACCTGCAGAATGGTTATTACAGAATAGATCTCACCTAGAACATGTAGAAATAAGGAATGGAGAACTGTTGGAGTCACTGCCGAATATGAATGAAATGCACACTCTCCGGAGCTTGATTCTGCATAACACTCCACTCCTTCAGTCGCTGCCATTTATGCCACCAAACCTATGGGTCCTTGTGATCAACGGTTGTTGCAATGCGTTACATGAGAACTACAAGGCTAGTGGTTCTGAGTGGACAAAGATATGCCGGATCCGTTACCCTCTCATTGACCCAAAAAGACCTGATAGGTATGCAATCTTTCCATGCCAACTTGTATCCTTGGGTAGCTTATCCTTCTAGATTGCCCTTGTAGTAGAACCTCAATCATGCCAAATTTTCTTCAGACAATTTTAGACATCGACTATAATTTGTTTTAGAGGGAAGTTCCTTTAGATCAGTCCATTTGATGGACCGTAAGTCATGCAATATATGATATCCCCTCTGTTTATAACCCTCTGTTTCAGGTTATAAGATGTTTTGGTTTTCCTAGATTAATCTATGAACCAGTGTATATGTTTTATATATATGTCAAGATTTATTAGTATCCATATAAATCTAGGAAAAGTCAAAACATTTTATAACTTAAAACGGAGGTATATCACTCTTTCTCCCCTGAACCATTTCACTGTATTCTCTTGGACTTAAACTTATAAATGTTCAGCGAGCATTCAGCATAGGCATCCATTGTAGTAGTATTTGTTACTACCTCAATCTGTCACTTTCATTTGTGCACAAATATATGGAATTTTGAGATCTCGAGAAGAATAAAGAACAACAAAACATAGCTGTTTATTCAATCTCAATTTGCCATTTTTTGTACTTTATTCCTGTTAAAATGCCAAAAGTACAACATATTATAGTTGTGGACAGAGGAAGGAGTATGAATTGGCATTCTTTCTGTATGTATAATTAAGCTATCTATTTATTTATATGTGTTCTTGTGTTCTATAATTTAAAATTGTCATGAATTTACAATCTGATTTTTTTATCTTATTTATCTATCAGAGCGGAGAAATTTGAAGTACCCATGCCTCCATAAGGTTACATGAAATTCCAGGTCAAACTTGTCTTTCTTGCAACGATTGAAGTTTCCAGTTTATTGTCATCCTTGCTTCATCTGGGGTATGAATTATCTTCAGCATTGCCAGTCATCTCTCTTCAGTTTACTCCTTGTTTGCTAGTAGGAACATTATTATCTCCATCTATTTCTGTTTTTTATGTTTTGCTCATCTTTGGCGCTTACTATTTTTTACACAAGGATGATGTATGTAACACAACGGAGATTCTGGAATACGCTGTGGTGCAAAAACTACTGAGATGTCAGAACAGAAGACAAGTACCTTGGAAGGACAGCAAAACTGCTGAGATTCATGAGTGAAGAGGCAATAACAGCAGAGGCATGTTTGAAGCTGATCATGATAGACGTTTCGCTTTCATCTGGCATGGAGCGGCACCAATGAAATTTGGAATGCAAGATTTCGGCTTGGCTACTTGTTAACAAAAGGATTAAGGTGAGAAGTGACGTACGTTCCGAAGAAAAGGAGTAAAAACCGATTATAGCGTCCCATGGGCTGTGCTATTTCAGAGACACAAAACATGGTGCATACATGCTCCGGTATTCTGGAGATACAAACTGCAACCTCACTTCTGAAGTAATGATAAAAGACGTTGGCGTGGCTTTCCACGCTTTACCAGCTAGTACAACATGTCCATGAAGAGTTCTTGGTGTTGTCATGATGATCATATGGTTCATGTGGTTGTCACGGAATAGGGAACTCCTCAAAATTATCTAAGGGGTGGTCAGTTTATTGCCAAAATAAATCCTATTATTTATTGGTAAAACCATTTTACAATGTAAAAGTTTACAAGCTAAAGATTATACCCTTATGGCCGCTCAACTAGATTGTGTTTTTTTCTCCAGCTTTTTCTCAGCATTTTCCTCGGTTTTTTTTCCAAAAGTTTCTATACAGAAGTTAATTCCATCAACTTTATTATAGTTAATTCTATTGTTTATATCTTCCATGGTATTCTTCTCATTTTTTTTCTCGGAATTTTGCATGCACGCTCAAACGATGTATTTTTTATATAAAAAGTTTATATATAAAAGTTCATTATGATTTTTAACTTTATATTAGTTAATTTTATCATTTATATTGATAAGTAGTTATAAAAACAGATAAGCCTTCGTCTTTTATCTTTCATCAACTGAAGAACATGATCTAAATAGCTATCACAAAGATTTAGAGGATCTTTCATCGAGAAAGAGCAAAACCTAGATGTACAAGACGCTTTCTTGATTGTGAATCTTGATCTGACAACAATCATCATCTTACTGAGATTTGTGAGAGTCTCGATGGACTGATAACTAGCCGAGCATCATCTTTTTCTTCTACTTATGTTTATATAAGCTAAAATTTGAACTTTTAACCTTAAATTTTGAATTTGATTTTAGGGTTTTTTTATCGTAGTTTGTTTTTCATTCTTATTTTAACATTGCTAAGAATACGTAAAAAAGTTACTCACAAATTATTTTTCATTGGTAAATATATCGTTTGATTTTTTTCCGCACTGAGGCCAAATGATGAGGCTCGTGATGAAAAGCAGAAACTGACTTCCATGTGACCTGGTAGCACGTAATGGCTCTTTCCCTATTTATAGGTTATTTAGGAGAGTTAGGTAGGGATAAAATAAAATTAATTTGAAAAGAAAGTGGTTAACGGGATAAGTTGTTAATAGTATGAGAAATGTTTATATTTTTGGTATAAGGTGTGAATTATAGAAATATTTATATCTTGCAAAATGGGAGTAAAAGCTTAATCTTCTGACCTACGATACATGGAAGTACTTTTATTCATCTACATATTTCATTCATCATTCTTTAAACCCAACATTTAAAATTATCTACGTAAGATCGTACGGCTTACTCCACCTCTATTTATATAGACTTTCCATCTCTTAGTTATTTTTAAATTAAAAATTATCTTACCAATTATAGAGTTTTAATATGTTAGAAAATATCGTTTTAATTAAAAGCACTTTCTATTAGAGTTTATATAAAGATACATATATAATTTTTTTAATCATAAATATCCACAACTATGTACTACATCTGTTTCATATTGTAAGACTTTCTATCCTTATCTAAATTCATCAATTGATGAATGTATATATTTTATATATATTTCTAAATTTATTAGCATACATATGGATCTAGCCAAGTTTAGAAAGTCTTACATTGTGAAACAGAGAGAGTGATTTATGTCTTTAGAATTAAAGCTCAATCATAACTTTTAATCACATTGTTTGAACACCGTCACTCACACCAATATAATAAAGTTTGTGATCAACGTCACACTACAGTTGTGCTAAACATAAGATCGATCAAGGCTCTAGACCACTATTATTGGACACCCATATAGTCAAATCACTACCAATAATGTCAAATATAAATCTCTTATAAAATAGGAATGAATATCTAGTGTTCTAGAAATATTTGGTCAACGCTACGTTTTTATTTAAAATAAGTAAATTGCTTGATCTGTCAAATGACACATCGCTGTAGAATATTATTAAATCATGAAAGATATGTACATTTATTGATAATAATGATCTGGAAATACAATTAATGAAAAATATCATTAGTAATTTCATTTGTTGAAAACTATCATATATTTTTTTAAAACTACAATAAACTCGTGCAATAAATATTTGTTATGAATTATATGATCACTTAATATTTGATTAAAGAAATTTGTTTTTAAACTCATAATAAATATAGACTAGAGAGTTGCACGGTTGTTTTGTAATTTTGACATATACAACATCAACAAAAATTCATTTATTACAGATTTGCATAAAGTTATATGTGATGCAATTTATGTTTGTATGAAGTGGTTTCATTAAGCTTAGTTTTATAGAGTTTAAATTTTATATTAATATCAGATAATGTGAATAAATTATTTAATTAAAATTATCCTTGTAATATGTGAACTTGATATTATAGTGATTCTAAAATCAATATTGTTGCAAGGTTTCTGAAATTAGCATGTAAACATGATCTTACGAGTTCCGTAATTATTGTTTGAACTTGAAAACTCTTAGTTTATTAAAATATAGTGCAACATATAATTGATTATGCAAAACTATAATAGTCACTATTACCTAGTGGTTTGCTGTTATTTTATCAGAGTTTGTTTAAATAGACAAATTAACATATGCTTGATAGACGAACACTTCAAATGTTTAGTTTATATATGATTATATTAAAAAGAATTTATAATACTTTATTTATATTATTAAATTAGACCATAAGATTAGCATGGGTATATTGCTAATAAGCTCTTAATAATTCACCGTACCGAGAAAGGCCCTACGGAGAAAGGGAGAGAACATGATCAGGGGGAGAATAAGACAGTTTCTTGTCTTTCTATATTCTGCTACTGATCTCACATCACAATCGAATTGTACACTGTGCTAGTGATTGTACCGTTGGTTATAGAGTTTATCTGCGTTCTTTTATTCGAAGAAGATGAAAAATTATATGATTTTAGTAATAATTATTTTATAATATAAATAATAAAATAGACTACTGTAAAGTTTGAAATCTATATTACTAGGAATATAAAGTGATCCATTTGCATATAGAAATATTTTTTAAAACATCGTTTAATAGCTTGAAAATAATATGTCTACAGAGAACACAACCTTTGTGGTTGATTTCCATGTTGCTACACCCAGATATAACATGTCATGCTCGCCGTTCGTAGCACGCAAATAACTAATGACAGAGGAGGATTTGTTTTATTGTTTCGTGTGCGCTAGTTTTTATGTCGTTCGCTATTAGTTTTATCCAACACGCATCGTGTTGCATGCTGTATTAGAAAGTGAAGCGGCGTTAAGAGAACATCTAAATTTTATCATCGTATTATCATTTAGATCACTGTCTAAAATAGATTACCTTTTTATATCAGTTATCACCCAACAAAATATCCATATTATATTATCCATATATATTTTGTTAATATTTTACAATCATCTCCTGCTCTGGGGATTAAATGTTGACTTATTCAGACTTTCTCTTTTCAATCTAAATTATGTTTTATTTTTGAATGATGGCATAGATGACTGTTAACGTCAAGATTTGGTAAAAATTTCTTAGTGGATTCGGCTAAGTAAATGACACAATCATCCGATGGAAAGCTTGTCCAGAAGAGTCTGAATTCTAGGAGGAATCGTGAAGACCAATGCATAACAGTTTAATTTTATCTATTAGTTAGGCACGGTTTAGGAATTTTGTTTTATCTCTAGAGTTAGAGTCCGATCAATACTTATTATTTTCCTTTATTTATTAGGAAACATGTGTCGATTCAATAGAGATTAGATTTAGAGTTTGATTAGGACTTGTGTGTTTCCTTTTATCTATTAGGAAATGTGTACTTTGTCCGTTATAGACTAGTATCCACCCATGGGTATAAATATGTACACCCAGGGTTATTGTTTCAACTACAAATTTCAGTGTATCGCCACCTTCCTTCCCGAGGTTTATCACCGGCGGAAGTTGCCACCTGATGCGGGGCTGCTTCACTTTGATATTCGGCCAAATGGTAAGTCCTACGTTATGCCGGCCCCAGCAGAACTGTCTCGGTTCGGTATGATCTTCTGATCTGGTTGTGCGATTGCTAGTTACCGTATCAGTTTTAACTTAAGTTACTATCGTATCTTGAGTTGATCTGGTCGACCACTTTGGGTGATCTACGTTGGCTTGATATTTTCGATTTGACATTTCAATCTAATACTATCTCGGTTCGGTCTGATCTATTAGATTACGTTTATCAAATAGCTTATATCAGATTGATGTGTCTTTCTCATTGTTATATCAGAGTTCCAGCTGATAGGTTATCATTCATCGGCTCATCGGATTGATAACGATCTAGATCTATTTAGTATCTATCTTGATATTGCTAGGCGTAATCTTGAACTATCTCGGTTTGGTCCGATATCCTATGATTATTCTTAGTAAGCTAGGCTAGATATTTTATAGATCTTGATCGGTCATTAGTCGTTTATAACTAATGATCTTCGCCATCATTCATACTCATTATATTTGTATCAATGGATTGCCTTATTGCATTGTTTTTACACCAATCAGCTTTATTTATTTAGACCAGTAATTATTTTGTGCTGCATCGGCTTATAAGGATTACATGTTAGTTGTTTTTGGCTTATCATAGTAAAGTATTCACTATTTATTTAATTATTATTCAAATATATTCGTATCGATTTCAGCCAATCCAACCTTTCAATGGCGATTGTTTAGTCTATTGACTAAACACCGCCACATCAACGTCCAATCAGCTGGATTCTATGTCTATCGGCTCGTTAGCTGATTGACATGTTTTACTCTTTATTTTATCAGTTATAGGGTCAAACTGACTGGTACGTCTGCAATTTCTAAGAATTTAGTTCTTGCACAGAAGCGATCTTAGAAAGACTTTTAGACCTATGTGTGTGACATTCATCAATCAACTTCTGACATCAATGATGACCTACTGAAATCCTTTTTATCTCGCATATCATCTATTTTTAGTATATATAATTAAATAGATGATCTGTTGACTCAGCGTGTAGAAAGAAGAGGATCCATGCACGACTCCTCTCTCTTTAAAGTAGTAAATATTAAAAAGTAAAGTGGTGCTAATGCCAATCTCAATAAAAATTTCATAGATAATAAATATGGTGTTACGTAGATATTTTTGATGGCGTAATAAAATATTAATAAAGAGAGAGATAAAATAAATTTCATAGAGATGAAACCTTTTATATTTATCTAGACATGTTGTGTCTAACTATTTTTTTCGGAGTGAAACTCTCACGATGAGCTTCACCTGTCCCATGATATGAACCAAACGCACGCTATCCACGCGTGCCCGGGCAGGACATTGAAAGTTGGAGTCGGAAGAAGCCGGCTGGCCGCTCGCGGCCACCTCCGTTGGTCCGGTCATCTAGGAGGCGGAGCTAATCTAGGTAGGGGTGTCTAGCGACCCGATAAAAGAAATTTAGCCAAAGTTTGTCTATTTAGTTATATATATATTCTCTCAATTTAAATTTAGACATTCGTAACAGTTAGGCTAGTTTAAAACACTAACAACAAGTACTACCTTCGTTTCATATTGTAAGATTTTCTAACATTGTCTAAATTTATCAATTAATGTATGTATATAATTTATATATATGTTTAGATTTATTAAGATTTATATTTACGTGGTAAAACGGACGAAGTATTTGGAATCCCTTATATTTCGTTCAACATTCGCCCCTGTTCTCTTCATCCACTGATCTACCCCGCATGCAGTACAAACACCACAAGATATTCACTCCTCTTCTGTCTAGCCTCTAGTCTCTCTACCTGTGCTGAGAAAAAAAACATGGCGAGGAAGGCGGTAGGGGTGGAAGTGGAACTGGGCGCAATCGAAGAAGAACTGGGTCTGTATTCTCGGGAATCCGTGGAGACGCTTGCCATATCTTTGCTTGATAGAGCCATGTCCTACTTGTATGAGATCGATTCCAAGCTGAAGTGGCCGCATACGAGGGTGTTTTTCAGAAATGCGCGAGAAATTTGCGATGGCCTTCGTACTGATCTGACCAACTGGCCAAGGCCAACGCCGTGCGGCTGTGGTTACGAGGAAATCTTGAGGTTGAGGGCTGGGGTCGAGCAGTTCGAGGATCTGATCGAGGAGATCGTACCAGAGAAACGCGGTCGAAATCGCAATCCAACCTTCTCCTTCAAGATCCTTAAGGCGAAGACTGCCAACCGATCTGGGAATCCAGGTAGCCGATGTGCAAGATTGGGTGTCCAGATGCTAGAGAGCGGTCTACTGCAGCTGCGAGGTTATTTTCCAGTGGTCGGCCAAGCTGTGCTCGATGATGTCGCTCGCCGCCCCAGCCGGACAGCTCCTGATCGTGATCAGGATGTGATTGGCAGAGAGCGGGAGAAGGAGCAGATAGTGCAGTGGCTGATCAAGCGACCGTCATCTGAGAGCTCCGAGATCGTCGACGCCGGTCATTGTTAGCGAAAACACCAATCGAACACCTTGCGCACGGACTGCAGCTGTCCGGCACGGCAAAATGACAAGCACAAGCTTCTGACGAAACTGAAGAACTGGACGCAAGAAAAACAACAGCAAGAAGTTTCAGAGAATGGGCGAACTCGAGAGCGATTGCGGAACAATTTTCTAGGGTTTATATTCAACTGAATGCATAAACTTACAAGAGAATTAACGAGCTACCTGCTACTTAAACTCTAGTAAACAGAAAAGGAATCCTAGGCCTAAAATCGTGCCATCCCACGACTCGGTTTCTCCCGGATCCATGCAGATGCAGAATGCAGATACTTGCGCCCGAAGTTGCCGCCATCTCCCTCAACTTTGCAGCATCTTCGAGCATGCATAACAAACCTCCTAGCCGTTGGATAACGACTTGGATGCAGTGGGGCCACAGCTGAAATAACAGCAACAGTCATGTCCGGCTCGTTGCGGTTCTGGGTGTGGCCGGCATGGGGAAAACCACGCTTGCCAGGCTAGTTTGCCAAGATCCCAGAATTGTGTCGACCGCCTTCGACTTCGTTGTGTGGGTGCAGGTGCCTCCTGACTTCGCCGTGGACGCAATCGAGAAGGCGATGCTGGAAGCCGTCACGAGTTTCTCACCTCAATACTATAATTCGAAGCTGCTGCAGCATGCTCTCGTGGGCAAGAGGATTCTGCTTGTTCTGGATGGTACCTGGGAAGACAGCAGCGTGGAGAAGTGGAGAGCGCTGATGGCTACTCTCAGGAACTGCAGCAGGGGGAGCAGGATCCTGCTGACGACACGGATGCGGTCAGTGGTTGATATGGTAGAGGCAGCCATAGGATCTCCAGCTGAATGTCTCGAGCTGGGTGAATTGGGAGAAAATGACAGTCTCTTGCTCTTCAGAAGCCGGTTGCCTTCTCAAGTGTATTCTGAAGATTATGCTCATCTCCGGTTGATTGTTGAACAGATTGCCGACCGTGCTGGAGGATGCCCGCTCCTAACAGAAAAGGTTGCTTCATGGTTGGGATCACATTTGGAGACCCATCATTGGAATGCTGTCCTAAAGGAAGGCTGGCAGAAACTGGGACTTGAGGACATTTTTGCAAGTTTAAGGTTGAGCCATGATCATCTACCTTCAGAACTGCAAAATTGCTTCAGATACTGTAGTATATTCCCAAAGGGATACAGGTTTAACAAGGTGGAATTGGCAAACATGTGGATTGCTTCTGGGATGGTATCTTTCAGCTCATCAGAGCAAGATGGTACTGGCCTGCAGAATAAAAAGGATGCCAACTTGTTCAGTGAGGAGGATGTTGGGGAACAGTACTTCACTTTTCCCGTGTTCTTGAAACGGATTCTTCCGATGGAAATCTGAAAGAATATTATCTCCTGCATAGTTTGATGCATGATTGTGCACAGTTTGTCTCACAAAAAGAATGTGCAAGAGTGGATAACGATCATTTCCAACATGTCAAGCCAACAACATTACACTTGTCCATTGCATACTGTGGAAATTTAACAGCAATACCAGATTTGGGACATCTACGTACTCTTATTATACAGGGTGAATCTTGTCTTGACGAAGAATCTGAACGTGTGCTTGGAAAAATTCTTCATAGTTCAAAGCGCCTGCGTATGTTGTACTTGGATGTGCCATCCCTTTCTCATGCACTTGATAGAATCTCTGATCTAACTCAGCTCCGTTATCTCTTCCTGTATTCTTGTGACAAGTCCCATATTCAAAGAGTGTTTAAACTCTATCGTCTGCAAGTGTTCAAGCTCAATTACTTCACAGGTAAAGATGCAGACTTAAGTGGCATAAAGAACTTGTGTTCCTTGCGTTGTCTTCATGTTCCTGACAACATGCTATCCAAGATCCTTCAAATCGGGATATCAACCACACTTCAGGAGTTACATGGATTTGAGGTAGTGAAAAATGATGATTACAAGTTGAGTATATTGACAAACCTTCGGCGACTCAGCTTAAGAAATCTCCAAAATGTCAGGGATCGTGAAGAAGCAATGGAAGTCAAATTAAAGGACAAACCACACATGAGATTTTTGTCACTATCATGGAACAAGCACTCAAATGATCCAGACAATCTGGATCATCAAGTCATAGATTGCCTGGAACCAAACAAAGGAATTCAGCGGTTGCATATTTATGGATACAATGGAGTCCAACTTCCAATTTGGATTGAGGACTCATTGCCCATCCATTTGGTCTCACTTGAGCTTGAATACTGCATGAAATGGAGGACCCTGCCCTCATTTAAGGAGCTAAGTTCATTGAAGTATCTGAAGCTGGAGCACCTCTTCCAATTAGGAACTGTGCTTGAGGAGCAACATGGGAGCAAAGAATCAGATAATGCATTTCTACCCCCATTTCTCAATACACTGATATCAGGTGGTGTCCTAAACTGAAGAAGCTCCCTGCTTTACCTTGTTCCCTTGAGAAATTAATAATAAAGCATGTTGGACTTGCCGTTCTCCCTAGAATACAAGAGGTGTATGCTAGTACATGGAAAACATCATCAGTAGATTCACGTCTTTCTGTTTTGCACATCGAAAGCTGTGCGCATTTGACTTCTCTGGATGAAGGTCTGCTAGAGCAGCAGCAATATCTTCAGTGCCTTAAGATATTACTTGTGAGACATTGTGAAAAACTATGCCATCTACCAGCGAAGGGTTTCACAGAATTACATCACTTGAATTCCCTAGAAATAGTTGCATGCCCCATGCTGAGGAATGTCAAGACTGAAGACCATCTGTTTACTATGTCAGTTATGAACCTGGATATCAATCAATGTGGTCATATTGAGGCTTCAGTTCTCATGTCACTGCAAAACCTCACATATATCAGAAGGCTGTCATTGTTCGGCTGCAGTACAGAGGAACTTCCATCAGACGAAGTGTTCAGTAGTCTGAAAAATCTCAATGACATGTCAATAGCCAGATGTAAAAGCTTGTTATCCTTGGGTGGGCTTGGATCTGCTCCCTCCCTGAGAGCTCTGTCAATCCTGTGCTGTGACAAAATCCATTGGTCATCCTCCGGCTGCTCCTTCAAGCTACAGAATCTCAGAATTGACCGCCAAGCACTGTTGCTGGTAGAGCCACTGAAAAGCCTCACATACACCGTGAACCTGCACATTGTTGATGACTATGCAATGGACTCCCTGCCTGACGAGTGGCTGCTCCAGAATGCTTCTTCACTCTGTTCGATCGAGATAGGAGTTGCTGAGAATCTATGCACCTTACCTTCTCAGATGGAAAAGCTGGAATCACTGCAGAGCTTGCATATCGAAAGAGCCCCCCGGATTCAGATGCTCCCGCAGCTACCTGCTGCACTTAGTAAGCTGACAATATGGGGCTGTGACCCAAGGTTTCTGAAGCTCTATGTAAGGGATGTTGGTTCAGACTCGGGCAAAATTGAAAATATTGCTGATGTAGATATGAAGGCCTACTCTGAAGGTGCACTTGCCTTCTGTCCTCAATTTTAATTGTCTTGTGACAACCAACATTATTGTTTTTTGCTATCATCATATATATAATTGTTATTTACTCACCACTAAGCATCATAATTTGCACCCCTTAGTGCTCTGGTCACACATCTGGAGTAAATAAGTTTTATTTGATTTATTTCATCCTTTATCATGGTCACGCTTTTCTTGTTCCTCTTCTGTTCTCAATTTTCTTCTTGTCATGTGGCAACGAACATTATGTTTTTCATATATATATTTTTTCTTTACTCACTGCTAACCATACAATGTGTACCTTCCTCACACACTTTGAGAAGTAAGGTTTATTTGACTAATTTCATCCTCTATCGAAATCACAATTAGCATACTGTTCCTACCTCTTCTGTTCATCATGGTGCTGTAGCCCTTCAGAATGTTTATACAAGGCTCTGTTTCCCGACCTTTTTATACGAAAAAGTTTGCCCTGACTTATTACAGTAAAATGATTATAATATCATGTAAAGTTTTTCCTCAATTACATCTTCAGTTGCTTCTTCAGAGACGTTTATTCTTGCCATATTGCCATGCTAAATAAAATAGAAAAAATCTTCCCCCACGTGGACTCGTCTAGAATGGAGAACATTCAGCTCTATGTCACCTCTTGGCTCTAGCAGTTTATACGTGCTCTTAAATTGTGAAGCATTTTGGTCACTTATGTCACCTCTAGCAGTTTACACGTGTTGCATATCCTTAACGTAGAATTGCTCTTGCAGGCACGGGCTATAATGATGATCGGATTCAATATTTCGATGACAGCTCCAGCAATCCTTGCCAACCATTTGTTGTCATAGAGTAAATACCAATATAGCATGTCGAAACATATGTCTAAGACCAAGAATGGCTGAGCATTTGTCTGCAAACATTGCAATCTTGTCAGCATCACATGAATACAATTCAATTCTTGCTACTGGTAAAATGCAATTTCCAGAATGCGGTCAATGCAATGATACAGACTCTGCACTCTACGTCCTGGGAGCCCTGAATGATATGAACTTCGTAGCCATAGGTAATGCTGCCATATCAAATATTCAAGTCTTGAATTTGGCAAGCTCTTCTGGTGTCCTGGCAAATCAGATAATTCTTACTCAATTATTGCAATGTAGAAGCTAAATATCTCATCAATAAACTAGTGCAAAACTGCAGACCAAGACTGAGATGTCCTATTTTGCACAGACCGAATTGATCATATATTTCATTAAAAAAAAGCAGTGCAAAACTGCAAATCAAGACTGATATGTCCTCTTTTGCACAGACCGAATTGATCATAAACTATGATTTTTATCTTTTATTTTTTGCATCTTTAGCTTGTCTGGAATTTCCTAACCGGCATACATCTAGTATGCAAAAGACGACCACAAGGCATGCTTTCTTATGGCCATGCGAGATTATTTTTGTTTTGTTTTAGCGGAAGGCAGTGTGTGAATTGTGATTATCGGTGCATCAAATTCGAATTGATCACAGCTAGATCGGCATGCAGACCCAGATTCCATTGAGGATCCAGACTCCAGAGCCACCCGGGCTATATGTAGTATTGCAGTGTGATTTGACTGATGACTACACCAGTGGGTTCGGTACGAAGACATGAAGGGAAATACTGGGTGCACAGCTCCTTCGGAACAAAAGAAATTTATTGCTTTTTCAAAGAAAACTGTTTAATTCCTCCGAGCTCAATAGGCCCTAAAACTACGATATGTGGTTTGATGCTGGAAAGCATACTCGCAGAAGATATATGTATTTTTTTTATGAGAACACAGTACAACGCACGCTCACAACCCTCGTCTCCCAATGAAAGCATAAAGCCGTTAGAATCCTAGAAAATTCGTAGCAACGAGAAGTCGGAATCTAGAATTTCAGGTGCTACTAAGATCTTATGTAACCACTAGGCTACAGGCCCGTTCACGAAGATATATGTATTTTGTGCTAGGGCTGATAGTAGTTTTAATCAACAGAATTCTGTTAATTCATAACATAAGTTTTGTGATCAGTTTCTGGTTGTTATGTACTGGACTCAACTACTGCTCTGCATTTGAGTGGTGTTATATGAATGGAGCTAACTGTGGTAGTTGCACTGGACAACGTAGTATTATCGAGGTTTGTACTATGTTCATCATAACCTTCTTTTCTTTCCCCTTTTTCTTGGGCGTTTCAGAACATAAATGTATACGGCATGATGGCCATGCTACATAGTACATACATGTGCTGCTTGTATATCGACTTCAAATAAATCAACGTATTTACATTTTCAACGTGTGTTACGTTATGCCCTTCATTCCTTCGGTTTGGAAGCCTATCTCACTATTTGCAACTCAAATAAATCAGTAAAAATCCTGTAGCGTGTCAGATAATCAGCAGTGTTTGGTTGATTCGGTCACTTTAGCTTCACTCAGTCTTGGATTGTTTCTTCGACGACTGGGGAAGGTTATATATAATCAGCCCCATCAGCAAAACCACGGCACCAAGGATGAAAGATGAGCTTAACTCTGAGCCATGAGGGATGTAGGGCAACGGAAGTGAAAGGATGTAGATTGATATTGGCACTGCAACAGAAACAAACAGCATCAGCATCAGCATCAGTCAAGGAGATAGAATCCTTTGGCTTGGACACGAATAAGACCAGGCGTTTAGATGGAAAAGCAAGAGGGGGAGCAAAAGATGGGGGAAAAGAACACCTGCTGAAGTAGCAGTAAGTGAAGCAACCAGCGCAGATGACATCTTCACCAAATTGAGCAATGCGATATTGAAAGCCATATTCACCAATATAAACAACAATGGTAGAAATGGAGCTCCTCCACAATCTGCAAAAAGCTCTAGCAAATGAGCAATATATGTTTGCATTATGAAGAATGGGTAGACTCTAAAGCTCCTATACCACCAATCAAGAGTAAAATGTCAATTTCATAGGCATTTCACAACTCAATTAGTTAACACACGACAGCGCCAAAGAGAGTGGAAGAACCATAGAAGCCCACAGTTATAAAGTCACATGTCGTACTAATAGCAATTCAGCTTGCTTAAGGTTTTTTAAGGTCATGCAAATATGGAAATTCCAGGCAAGAAGCATTACCAATCAGGCTATCATCAACATTTAGGAAGCACTCAGCACCACCATTTAAATAAGCGGGAAGCTCAGCAAACTTTATTCCCCTCAAATTAGAAAGAAGTGGCAGAAGGAGAAAGACAAAAAGAGCCTGCAGATACAATATATCAAATACAAATGTAGGGTGTAAATTCAAGTTGCCTATGGTCGTGCAGAGGAGAAAAATAATGAAACTGCAAAGGAGACAGAAAATTTGTGTTAACTTCAAAAAATCACCTGAAATCCTGATCCAAACGAATTGACCACAAAGATATCAGGCCGCCTCCCCTGCAAAGACAGATATTCTGGTTATAAGGTGAGATTAACATTTGAACAGGAGGTTAGAAACCTATTTCTGAGTTGACTAATGGTGAAATTACAATCAGGCACACATAAACATAAATAGGAGAGCCCGAGTGAGACAAACCTTAAGACGCTTTGCACCATCGATAAAAACAGATTCCTGCAACAGAACGTTGTATTTCAGAAAAGTGAAAGAATAAAAATAATGAGCACTACAAGATAATGTAAGATCATAAGCAGATAAACCTTCAGAATTGATGCACCCGCTTGAAATGCTGATGAAGCAACCATCAGTGCTAGCCAAATAAACTTGACTTCAGACAGAAATTGACCCTCATTCGCTCCACTGCAAAAATACAGTTTTGAGATGACCAACCAGTCTGAATAATTTAGAAATATGAGGTAACTACTTGATATTGGAATTAGACTCACAACAGTTTTTAGCAAATAAGTGCTATTGTGTGGTGACCGTAGTGAAAGACACAAGTGCATGTGTAGCGACTTTTCACCAAACATATATGTTGTGTGACAATTATACCAGAGAAGTATCATAAATTGTTCAAATGGCATACCTTGCAACAGCAAGAATCACACCAGAAGCAACAAGGAAACAACCAATAATTTGTCTCATTGAGTAGGTTCTCCCCAAAAGCAGGGCAGAGAAGATAAGCTGCCACACCAGGAATGACTGTAACACATATCCAGAAGAATGTTACTCCCCCAGCAATGGATCAAGGTGCAGCGTTTGACACTGATAAGTGATAATCAAGTATTATTGTTCTTCTATATAGGTGATATTGCCATTATTAGGTTTCTAAATCAATAATCAAATAAAATTGTTACTGTAAATAGGTGTAATTTATATTGTTAGGACGTTGCAGGATTTTATTTTTTTTTTGCCGGGCCAGCCAAAGCAGGCCAAATTCCATTGAGACTGAAACTAGGAATTTACAGGAGATCACAGATCAATCCACAGAAAGCTGTCGAGTAGCCCGTTCTGGACATACCCAGAGGCGGACTTGCACACAAAGAAATTGCAGGATCACCAATCACTCTAACCTTAGGGTGGTTCGAGGATATATTGTTGCAGAATCTATAAGCACTAAAACATGAATTAAAAATTAAATAAACATAATAGTGTAACTTGACACAAAAGAACCAACTTACGTAAGTGAAAAGAGATGAAGGACTGGTTATAAGTAAAATTAGCAAAAGGAAGTACCTGGGAGAGTATAGGAATAGCAGGCCCAGGAAGCATAGCTGCAAGTTTCAGAAAAATCAACCAATTAATTAACGCAAAACAAACAAGAACTTGCAAACACACCAAAGCTGTCATGGTGTACAAAAACTGTGCTTGAACTGTAATCTCTAGCGTTTCACATACCAAGAGAGTGACCACTGTTTTTTTTAGATTGGAAAGAACATTACCTCCTGCAGACATGCCGGCAGCAAGCCCGAGGGCCTCCAGCAAGCCAATGGCGGCGAACCGGCGCTTCGGCAGCGCCATCATGTCCCGGGTCACCACGCCCGCGCGGTACCGCGCGTAGAGTACCGAGAAGTACACTGCGACGTACCTGCCATGTCGAAACCACACGGCACAAATTAGAGCAAACAAAAGAAAAAAAGAAACACCGGCTGCGAATTCCATCGAACACATCGTGAGGACCGACCGACCCTTACCCGAAGGTGGTGAGCTGGGCGAGGAAGAACGGGTACTGCTTGAGGGGCACGAGCGCGAGCTTGTACAGCACGCGGTTGGCTACGGCGAGCGCCACCACGGCCGCCGACGCGGCGGCGATCGCCGGCGAGGAGGAGGAGCAGGAGCTCATCGCGCCAAGGTGAACCGGGTGAACGCTAGTGCCAGGGCTACCTAGTCAGCCCAACGCAGAGCCTCGAAAGCACGCCCATGCACACTTGATGCCACGGCCCGGACACGGCGGCGGCGGCGGACGGCGGTGCCGGCGGCGGGCGGCGCGTGGGTTGCTTCTTATTGCCGTGGGAGTGCGGGGGGGGCCTCCCTCCCTTGGTTTTTTGGTATATTTTCAGTTTGGTCCCTGGGCTTTGGGGTTATTAAATCAGATGAGTCCAATGAGAGGAAGAGAAATGTTCGATTTAGTCCTTTGTGTTTTTTGTATTTGAATTTATACCCTTTGACCTTGAATTAGTGGAGGTGTTGGTGTGCGTGTTTGTATTAAGTATTTTGGCCTCCGGACTTTGACCCGTATCTGCCAGCGAAGTGGCAGCCTGATTTCAGATAATACCAGGGGCTCAAACGGAAGCTTGAATTAGGAGCAAATTTTAGTTGTTTCTTCGGTTATTTTAGTGTAATTTTATCTCGAATACGTACATTTAAAGGCTTACACGTTTGAAAGAAAGATTAAAAATGTGATAATTTACTCGATCGATCCTAAAATATAACCATCTTTTAATTAACTTTTCGAATTCAGTTTTTTTTTCACTTGCTGCTTAACCAGTCACAGTCACAATATGCTTCCGTTTAATTTTACCTAATTTTTTAAATGTTTACATGTCCAATTCTAAAACGTATTATATCTTGTGACGGAGCAAGCAGTGTGTTAGGGCTGTGTGAAAACGAGTGGTGAAGGAACATTCTTTCCTTGGGAAACAAACCTTTTGCAAAAGAAGGGTTCAATAACTTGGTTGATAAGGTTGGCATGCCCCTTTTTACAAATACTACCATATTGCAATTGTCGTTGCAATGATATTCTATTAAAAATATTATTAGCATATTAGAACTAATAAAAATAGTTTGGCATATAGTTCTTATTTACTTTTTCTTTAAAAAATAGAAAGAAGACAGTGGTTGGGTAGTTACTAGATTCATCACCATCCTCTTCACTAGTTTTATATGAGTATAGATAGATTATATACAAGTATAAATCACTGTAGGAAAGCTTTTGAGCTTCTAAATTGTTTATTTAAAAAAATTGTTTATCAGTATTTTAAAATTGACATATTTTTTCTATTCAATTGTACCCTACAATTGTTATAAAGACGGTTTTATTCGTTAAGCATAGTATCATAGATTTAATATAAGGGATATAAATATAAAAATTAGGATTATGTCATTTCAAAAGAACAATCTTTGACTTAAAAAGGAAAAGGGGTGACTATGGGGTAATTGCTTGGCTTTTTAATAAAAAGGTAAACAACAAATTTATAAATAAAAAATAATTTGTTAATAAAACTTATATAGATATATATTCTTAGCGATCTAACAGCCAAGGCTAGAAACTAAATTTTGTTAAAAAAATTCTAAAATCAACTCAAAATTTAAGGTTTTTAATTTAAATTTTAGTTTATAGGTAGAAGCAGAGGCGAACGAGACTGTGGTGTATAAATTTATGAACCTTATTCTTAGCATGATTGCCAAGAAAATGTGAGGAGATTCGTTTAAAAAAAAAGAATCATTAGACGATTGAATTACTTTGCTCTATCCATATTTTGCATCAAGCAATAAATTAAATTTATCCAGATAAAATTTTGTGTTTTCGTGCCGTGCCGTGAAAAATCATCTTGTTTTTGCGCCTTGTTTATGTACTACTTGTAGCTAGGATTTACACTACCATCAGGGCTGAGTTACCTTAGCACGCTGAAAATCTGCGACTAACTATGAAAAACCAGACAAACTAAAAAATTAGACTTTTTTAATTATTCAAATTTTATGAGGTTATCGTGCAGTTATCATTTTGATGGTGGTAAACCAGCTGTTTCTCGTAGACCAGAAGGGAAAAAAAAAAACAAAGTTCACACACGGCAAACATATACAAAGTCTAATCGATTTTACCAGGGTAATTACCCAAGTTTTATTTGCTTAGGTACAAATTATATCCCTCTCCCAATTAATCCATTGTTTATACATAATAATCAAATCACCTCTTTAATCCACTACCATGCACACTACTAATCCCATCATATCTCATCCTTAATTCCCATCAAGCTGCGTATGTGGGACCCACCTGTCAGCCATTCATCTCACTTGGGACCCACCTGTCAGCCATTCATCTCACTGCTCACTAGTATTTTTTTTTTTTTGACGAATCAACTCCGCAGCTGCACGACCCGCTGTCCATGGCGATGACGTCGCCGGCTCGACCTAGCATTGGACGGCGTCCCGCCACTTGAGGTACTCGAGCGCGGCGAGGTAGTGCGCGTAGGCGCCGGCGACGACGAGGAGGTGGAACAGCTGGTGGCTGTGGCCGACGAGGTCGAACCGCCCGGGGAACCACCGCTCGGGCACCCGGGCGGCGTAGACGGCGACGCCGAGCCCGTAGAGCGCGCCCATGGCGGCCTCGCAGCGCGCCGACGAGGCGGCCTCGCGCACCGCGCCGCCGTAGAGCGCCAGCTTGTGCGCGACGGGGACGACCCCCGACGCGGCCATCCCGGAGAAGAGCGCGGCGCGGAGCGGGCGGAGCTCGGGCGACTGGAACGCCGGCACCAGCGACGCCGACACGGCGGCGGCGCCGAAGGCGGCGATGGAGCCCGTGTAGAGGCGGCGGAGCCAGGCGTCGCAGAGGAAGGAGTAGTGGACGATGGGGAGGAAGGAGGCGACGATGAGCGCCGCGATGCCGGCGTAGTCGAGGCGGAGCGTCACGTAGTTGGCGCGCTCCGAGTGGCACAGGAGGAGGTGGCACGCCGTGCTCGCCAGCAGGCACGCCATCGCGCCGCCCAGGTAGGCGAACACCGGCCACCGCGTGATCGGCTCGGAGACGGCGGCGGCGGCGGCGACCTCGCCGGCGTCCTGCAACGCGACGGTGTTCTTTATCAGATTTGATTAGTATAGTGCACCGACAAAATGCAGTAACTGAAGTTTAGTTCATAATACGGCAATTATTTAAAGTAAGCCTAAAATGTCCAGTTACTTATGGGTGATCGTTTATCTTTTTTTAAAAGAAATGACATTTATAAATGAAAAATAATTTGTGAATAAAATTTTTATATATGTTTTCTTAGCGATTTAAAAACCAATGCTGGAAAATAAACTACAATTAAAAAACCCTAAAATCAACTTAAAATTTAAATTTTGGTTATAACCATAATCGGAAACAAAGAGACGGGGATGTACAAGTCTAAGTAGATCAAACTTTGTTCAGTCATAATGTTTCAAAAAATAATGGTAAAAACTAGTATGACTTATTAACAAAGTGCGTTGCATCCGTCATGAAACCATATTGATGGCCATAGTTTAAAAATTGCATTGGTCATCAATGACAATTATTTAAGATTGGAGTGAGTATTAAAAATTCAGTTACAGATTTAATTATAAACCGAACCATATAAGGATATCCATATTTGATATTGGTTTATAAAACTGAATCTCCTCACAAAAACTAAGGTCTGTTAGGAATACAGTAGTGTATTGATTCTTGTTAAAATCATAGTGTGAAAATACCAAACAGTGACTAATGACTAAAAATGTTGAATCATTCGGCAGTAAGTTCTCTAAACTCTGAAAGATAAAGTTACAAGATGGATGAAACCCAAATGGTTAAGCCAGCTAAACATCAACATTGGCACTAATCAATCTATCGGGAAGAACCATAATTATTGCCACACTCTACCTTTGTGAGACAATTATGGTTAGCACTTAGCAGTTAGCACAACGTGAAAAGATATGGAAACAAAAAGCTTATCAAGCTTAAGTACTTGTACTGCTGAAAGGAAAAGGTAAAGTGAACAAATCATGTACAAAAGACTGTAGCTAGCTTTTGAAACACAAGCACCCCATCATTTCCGTTTATACTTATAAGTCAAAATTTAAATTTTTATCTTTAAATTTGGAGTTGATTTTGCGGTTTTGCACTGAAGATTATTTTTTAACATTGCCTTTTAAATCGCTAAGAATACTTATATAAAACTTTATTGATGAATTATTTTTTATTTGCAAATATGTCATTTGGATTTTTCCCTGAAAACGCCCAAGGACTTACATCACAAATGCACTACATACAGTACACCATCACACCATCATTTAAAGTTGCCAACTAACTGAAAATTAATTAGGACGTTTAACCACCAACCTGAGATGGTGAGTACTCTGAAAGGCCATCAAGAAGCTGATCACAAGAACCACATGACACTGGCAACTACTATTATACTACCAGTACTTAACTAAAACTAAATACAAACCCAGAAAAACAACAAGTAATTACAAAACAGCTAGAGAAAATCAATAAACAAACAGATTAAGAAGTATAGTAGTACCTGCATGGCATGTTGCTGCTGCTGCTGATGATGATGATGGTGTGAGAGTGAGAAAGAGGAGGATGTGTTGGTTGGACAGCTTGTTGAGATCTGCTCATGTTGAGACAAATGTGCTGGATGCAGCAGGAGACAGGCTGCAAGTGCCTCATGATCCCTCAGCAACCCTGTCATGTTGGCCATCACCATCAGATCTCCCCAGTAGTGGTAGTAGTCCATGGCTGTTGCATTGCTCCTGCTTCTGCTGCTGGTGCGGCTGCTGCTGCCACCATTTGGGATCACCATTGCTGTGAAGATTGTCAGGCAGAGGAACAGCAGGAACCCTAACAAATGCCTGCAGAGTAAATATCAGGTTCAGCAATTGTGCCAACAGAATTGATGAAAATGAACAGTGTTTTTTTTACAGTAGTAGTTTCAATTATAGAATTTGGACGGTATCTCTAACTCTTGATACCTCTCAAGAACTGTAAAAGCTCTATGTTTTATGCTCCGAAAATTAAGAAGATAAAACTGGACGGTTTCCTGAGAAAGAATTGCATCCGGAGAAACTTACGTCCAAACGTTGAGAGTCTCGTTGTGGATGGAGAAGATGCTGAGGATGGTCTCCTTCATTGGCCACTCGCAGCGGTAGTAGCCATGGATGAACTCGTTGTCCTTGAGCCATTCAGGCAACTCCTCGTACCCAACAAGCTCACACTTCTTCTTCTTCGTCGTCGTCGCCGTCTTCTTCTCCTTGACATCGTCGGCACCACCACATTTGCATGTGCCACGGGAGGAGGAGGTAGTAGGAGAAGCCATTGGTTCCTCCATGCTCCTCAGCTCTTGGACACGACGGTGTATCCAAGGCTGGTTTGAGGTTGCTCAGACAGCCAAATTTAACAAGGCCTTTCTTGCACACAACAATGCAAGCAGCAGCAGCCACAATGTGATGCTCCACAAGACAAGGAAATACACAACAGAAAGAAATCAACCAATAATTCTGGCAACAATGGTGGTTAGCTACTTAGCTCTGCAAAGCTAAGGAGAGAGAGAGATAGAGAGAGAGGGGTAAGACACCTCTGTATCTCTATATATACACACATCTCTTTCTCTGAAAATGCATCTCCCTTGTGCTTGGTGGCATGTTGCACTAAGGAGCCAGAAAGAAGAGCTGCAGGTGCAGGCAAAAAAGGGATCAAAGAGGCTATATACTAATAATATTCCATCTTCAGACGGTTGATACTTGCACGTAGATGCGAAGATACCAATGGCTTGTGGCATAGTAGTTGTGGGTTGATGACTTGATGTGATAGAGAGAGGAGGGTTAGCTAGTGGTTGATATTGCTTGTCCCATGTGTATGTGTGTGTGTTTAAGGTGGTGAAAGATCTGTCCCATTTGTCCATTGTTGGGGGTTCTTGGTAGAGGAATTGGTAAATAAGTTGTGCAAGTTAGGGGGTGAAATTTTCTTGTAGGATTTGATTTCAGTGGAGTGGTGAACAATGACCATAAATGGTTTCTTCCAAGAAATCGACAAAAAAAAATTGATCTAATTTTTTTTCTTACTGTTATTTGTTTGTTGCAAGACCATCTTGTTTTTGTTGATGGAGTATCGTTACTAATGAACAAGAGACACACAATTTAAATTAAGTTTGCACTGGTAGTTGCCAAAGACACAATCTGTCTTTGGTGCCTTGATTGGTTTTGTCACTTTGCATTTCATGTAGTACCTTGTAGTGTTCGCTTGTTCTGTGCACAAGACTGTCCGAAGCGGACAGAGATCAGATGAGATCTAGCTAAGTGTTGCACATGTGTATGGCGAGTGTTCACAAGAAAAAAGTTATAAAAATATCTGCATATTGCAGTACAAATTTTACAGGTAGTACAAAACACATAAATTTGGTCAGATTTGCACATTTGCTTTGCAAAATTAGGCCATTCTTTTCATGGATACGATTATATCTAAATATGTTTAAAACTAGGATAAAACATTCATCTCTCAATACATAGCTTCATCTATTGTTGTTTTTTAAGTTACATATAAGACATAAGTTATCTAAGTAACTATGCATACATAGTTTTATCCATAGGAAACTCATTTCATCTCTCTTCATTAATACATCGACACATCATAAAAAATATCTACATGACATCCTATTTATTGTCCATAAAACTCTTGCTGAGACTGACCTAGCCTTCATCAGAATTACAGATCTGCAGCACTGAAAATCATCTGATAAATGCTCACTATTTACTGATACAGTCAGATAATTAATGAACGCTCATCTTACTCCTGCTATGGTGCTAAAACCGAGAGGACAATGTTGGCTTTTTTACCAAATACTCCGTCTGTTTCACCGTATAAGACTTTCTGTCTCTGTATGAATGCTAATATTATATATATATATATATATATATATATATATATATTCATCGATCGATGAATTTAGATAAGGCTAGAAAATTTTACCATTTACTAGCATATTTATATATAAATAATAATTTATAAATAAAACCTTTTATATGTGTTGTTAACGACAAAAACAAAAGTAAAAATAAACTACGATGAAAAAACACTAAAATTAACTTTAAATTTAAGGTTAAAAATTTAAATTTTGTTATAAATAGAAGCGAAAAGACGACGGTGCGAGTCTAGTTGATACTTAGCCTTTGTTTAGTTCTAAAAATATCACATCAAATTTTTAGACATTTAAATGAAGCATTAAAGATAGATGAAACAAAAAACTAATTGCACAATTACGGGAGAAAACTTGAGACGAATCTTTTAAGCCTAATTAGTTCATGATTAGCCATTAGTGCTATAGTAACCAACATGTGCTAATGATGGCTTAATTAGACTAAAAAAATTCGTTTCGCGGTTTCCAGCCGAGCTATGAAATTCGTTTTTTTATTCATGTCCAAAATATCCTTCCGACATTCGGTTAACGTTTAATGTGACCCCTTCACCAAAATATTTTTGCCATCTAAATCAGGCCCTACATTGAAAATAAAACTAATCGATTGACAAGTAAAACTGTCTTGTGCATCTCGTCAACTGAACTGAACTGTCTGTGCACAAATAAAACGAGCTGAACTGTTAGACGCATCCCATCTAAGCATAATAATGCAGGTATGGTATACTTTTTTTTTTTGGCTGCAGGTATGGTATACTTGACTTTAGGTTGCATGTACCTACAAGATTACTTGTTGAGGATCCATGTGAAGCATAGAATTCTCTTTATTTACAAACAATACAGCTGTGAAGTGTACGATGCAATAATCATGGTATCAACTGAACTTCTTTTCGACTAAGCTAATATAGTCCTAAGTAGTTTCCTTTATTGATCCTTAAAACAAGGGTAAACTCATTTTTTTCTTGCCCTTAAACTTTACCCTAAGTCAAATTTTCACCTTTAACTATGAAACCAGTTATTTTTCACCATTAACTACTAAATTTCATCTTGAGAATAAGGGTCTTATCTTTTCGCTTATGCTTATGTTTATAGGTCAAGATTTGGATTTTAAAACTTAAATTTAAAGTTAATTTTGGGGGATTTTTATTATAGTTTATTTTTTGGATTTTGTTTTTAAATCATTAAGAACACGTATGTAACATTTTCTTCACAAATTATTTTTCGTTTGCAAATAAGTTATTTCTCTTTTCTTTGGAAAAACCAAATGATGAATGCCAAATTTTCATAATGAGTTTTTACCACATCTAAGAGATAGCACTATTTTATACTATTCTAGTTGCTAACATGGTATAGCTTCTTCATAAACCTAATGCTCGGTATTGCACTCATATCCAAGAGGCCTTATAGGGTGCCTACTAATGAACTAGAGGAGTTGAAGAAACAAATCCAGGAACTTTAGGAGAAAGGATTCGTACAACCAAGCTCATCCTGTTACAGAGCCCTAATGCTCTTCATCAAGAAGAAAGATGGTAGCCAACGCCCAATAGATGTGTCTAGACTACATGCCTTAAACGAGGTCACGATCAAGAACAAATACTTCCTTCCGAGATTGATGACATGTTCGATCAACTTAAGGGAGCATGAATGTCCTCTAAAATAGACTTCCATTGAGGATGCCGGCCACTAGTTGAAGATTCTTTCATAAGATGCGCCCAAGATGACCTTATCCATTAGGTATGGGTTGTATGAGTTTATGATCATGGGCTCATGGCCTTCGGGCTAACCAACACCCCTGTCTACTTCATGAACCTCATGAAAAAGGTATTTATGAAATGCCTAGACAAAATAGCTAGTGTGTTTATCGACAACATCCTAAGGAGTAGAGGTAAATTCAATAGAAGAAAAGCACGAAGTACACCTAAGGTTGGTACTGGAGAAGTTTAGAGAACCCTTTCTAAAGGAGATTGTAGAGAAGACCCGGTGGTGATTTTGAGTGGCTTAGTGTTCGTCATCTCCAGAGTATAGTAAGAACAAACCCTAGTGGCTGAGGCTTGTGTAGACCACTTCCGGGGTGGCTCCTATCTTTCCCATCTCTTGTCATGGAGATTCAGAGGCTCGGTGGTTTGAGCGTTGAAGTTGGGCCCATCTCAAAGGGGATTAGGAAGCCAAAAGGTTTCCTAACCTTGGGTAAAAAATCATTTATTACTTGCCTCATTTACTTTATTGTAGTTACTTCGAGCAAGTTTATATACTAGAGATTATTTATGTAACTATCACTCTAGGTTTGCACATCTCAATATAAACTAGCTTCTTCGTGCACTTAGTTGAGATTAATTAAGTTAGGTTTTGAATTGTACAAATTGTTTTGATTTCCTCTTCCATATATAAAACTCGGTTTAGCCAAAAATATCAAAACCGTCTATTCACCCTTAGTCACCTTTCATGATCCTACGCTTGGAATCCTAGCCAGCTTGGAAATAGAGTCCAAGCTACCAAATCAAATCAAGAAGCCTCAACAAAGAGATGTGAAGGTCAAAGAGATCCAGAGACAATTGAAAAAGGGAAATACCATCAACTTTCAAAAAATGAGTTGGGAATCCTATGGTACAAGGACCAATAGTTCCTACCTACGGCAAATGACCTTCACTAGCTACTACGTCCATCCTAAAATAAGATCAATCTTGATATACCTTATTTATTCCAAAATAAGTTTATTTTGAGTAACCGTTGCATCAAAGTTTATGAAAGTAGGAAAGTTGTATTGGAAGTACAGATAAAGTGCAAAATAATTGCATTGGGACTTGATAAAGCGGAGAGTATTCTAGTTTTTTTATTAGTATGTGTGAGATGAGTGAAAAATAAAGTTTTTCAGAGAGATGGAGTAATTGTCATTCAAGCACATGATTCTGTGGATTCCATCCACCCTGGCAACAGCAAGATCGACCTAACATGACATGAGACAAGCTTATTGGTGACCATATTTGAAGAGGGATGTAGCATAATATGTGCCATATGTGACATCAAAGAGCATTCTCAACAGATACTCATCTCATCCTTCATCCTAAAAATATAGTATGTAGAAGAGAAAAGTTATTCCAGCAGATACTTTATCCCATCCTCCAAATAGAACATCCTCCATATTGTAAAGAGAAGCTCCATATTTGAAGTTTATCTCTCCTACTCCATATCTCAACATCAAATCTCAAGAGTAGAGAGCAAAAATAATATGAGAAAAGCTAGTTGCAAAATATTAACAAAATATATAAAGGCATCCAAATGTTAATATGGATGATCAAATGAGGATGAGCAGGTGGGAGTGCTCTAATACAAACTTACTGGTGGCCAAGTATCAAGTATGTACCATATCTTAATTAATGAGTTATTTAGGATTACAGGTAACATCTACATTGTGCATCTTCTATTATTATGGTAATACCATTGTAACCATTGATATGTTAATCCTGTGTGGTGTCTATATGTCAGCGTCTATAAGAGCAATCTTCGACAATGTACCAAAGAAGTACCAAAAAGAAACTGCTTTTGGATTTACCATTAAAACACACATCTAATAGATACCCAATCTTATTATTAAGTATCCCCACTCCTAATCCTAGCCCAAAAGTGGATCAGATTTGAGGAAGCAATATGCGTTCCCAATTTCTCATTCCGCACAAAATTTCACACCTACTGTGTGTGAAAGTGTGCGTCGCGCCATTTTTTCGGCCGAGTTATATTTTCCTCTATTTCATCATGCTCACACCTACAATGCGTAAAGGTGAGCTATTTTTATCTGTAATTGATGATATGTATGACTAGAGAATCATCTTGGTGTTCCGTTTTTCTATAGAACCGAAGAAGATCAAATAGATTATATGATCAATTCATATGATGATATGACAGTAAAGTGGCGGCGTACGTTATCATGCGGAAGGGGAGAAAAAGAGAATGACCCGACGACCTAGTCCCACCTTGCTTATGTGGCCAACCAACCAACTAACTATTAGGATCCAATTTTTGGGTCTCTATTGTAATTTTGTAGGCCCACTATTTTCTAGGAGTGCTCCAATATATGATTTTGGGACTTAATTTTTAGTCTTTCATTGAAGATACTGTAGTAACACTTCTATAAATAGTGAAATTATGATAGATGACGTAAAACTCAACATTCATTTCTCTTTAAAACTTTCTCTTTCTAAGTGTGTTTACGATCGAAAGATCATGTAGTTCAGTGATTACAGTAACACAAGTAATAACACCCTAAGGTTATGTGTTTAAAACTTTCAATTTAACAAAGAAAAATTTGCTACAAGACACTCGAATTTCACGCTCTCTGCTGTCTCTCCTGGAAACATGGAATATCCTGTAGTAAATTTTCTCATTTATAAAAGGCTAGACTTTGTCTTGGAAAATAATAGCACTTTCAATAGTATAGCCCACTACTGGCTCTAATTCATCTATAGTCAATCTAATTGTCAATTCATATAATAGTTAGCTATAAAATATTATACACACATTACGTCTTGAAACGTGCTACAGCTGGCTACGAAAGTATATTTCACTATTTTTTGTTTCTCCTCTCTTATTTCTTTAAAATATATTTATAACTGACTATTATTTTTTTAAAATATATTTATAAGTAACCTGCTCGACAAATGCCCCGCGAGTCAGGTGCACCTCCCGGCGCCACGTCACGCACAGCGCCATCCACCGTTCGTTAACCAAAATCACATGGCCCCACGTTCCTCCTCCTTTCCAAACAAAACCACTACGCGCACGCCATCTCCCGTACCCGTACCCCAATTTGCCCCCCGGCACGTCGGGCGCACCTAACCAGCCGCGACGTGGGCCCCAGATGTCGGCGACCTTGCTCTCCGCCCCACGGAACGGCTCCGTCCACCCAGGGAATCCCCCACCCCGAATATTCCCCCACCTCGCGTTACGATACGAATACGACTAGTACATTCCCCTCTCTCTCTCTCTCTCTCTCTCTCTCCCCCCACCGCCTCCGTTGCTTTCTCCGACGACCACCGCCACCGCCGCCGCTGACCATTCGCCGGATCCCGACCCCTCTGTAGCTGCTGCTGGATCTCTCTTTCTCTGTGGCTGGTTCTGGATCGATCGCTGTGATGGAGACCTCGCCACCGGCGGTGGCGGCCGTGGGGACGGTGCTGGAGGACCTGCCGGAGGACGCGCTGCTGGCGATCCTCGCGCTCCTGGCCCCGCCGGACGCCGCGGCGGCGGCCTGCGCCTGCCGCCGGCTCGCGGCGGCCGCGTCGTCCCCGTCGCTACCACTCGCGCTCGCGCTCCGCCTCGGGCTCCCGCCGCCGCGGCCGGTCCTCCCCGGCGGCCCCGACCCCGACCCCGCCGCGGCCGCGCGTCTCCTCCGCTCCCTCCACCGCCTCCGTCGGCTCCTCGGCCTCTGGCGCCGCCTCCCCTCCTCCGGCTCCCGGTACGGCTCGCCCCCCTCGTCCCTCGCGGCCTTCGAGTGGGCACCGCGCGGAACCCTCGCGGCGTCCCTCCTCGCGCCCTCCGCGCACGGCCTCGCCGTCGCCAAGTCCCCCTTCGTAACCCTCTCCATCGACGAATCCGGTGAGACGGTCGCCGCCATGGGGGACGTCCCGGTCTGCGTCAATTTCGTCGGGAACAACCACATTGTGGTGGAGGCCTCAGCGTCATCTGGGGATGACGAGGATGAGGCGATTGAGGGAGGCTCGCCACCGGAGGTGATGTACATGCATTTCGCTAACCGGAGGAGCCCTGGAGCAGGGAGGAAGAGGAGGAGTAAGCAGGGGAGGAGAAGAGGCCGTGTAATGGAGGCCGAGCACTTCGTGAGGATCGCAGATGCCGAGCCGACGGAGGCACGGCCTCTCCAAGGGCTGTGGAAGGTGCTTCCTTTGCACACAGAGCTTACTCCTTTGCTGTTGCATATGGTCGGAGCGCTAGCGTTTTCATTGGAATGGTTTATCGTCGTGATAGACTACTACTCTCATCGGCATGGCCTCATGGAGTGCTTGCGGAGTAGCTTTGGTTGCTCGAGGCAAAATTGCCCCTAAATGATGATATTGCACAAATTGATTGGGTTTCATGCTCATTTTTATATGGCTTGTCCTCTTTTAATGGCATAGCTTGAAAGATAAAAAGGTAATTAAGTTGCTGCACTTTTCATGGGTATTGTGGTGCAACTTCTATATTTTCATGCCTGATCATTGCTCATTTGTGTGGATCTGTAGTTACTATTGCTGGGCACCAATTATGATTTATGAGTAGTTGATCACTAGATTGCGGTTGTGTGCTAAGGGGAAAATGCCATTATGCAGCTTATTGGATGGGTTTTCTTATGGGCTCATGCATTGGCATGATGATCTTTTGGAGTTTGCTTCTGTGAAGTGGGAATTGCATGCATTGGTTGAAACTTAAACTTACCAGTAACTATAAAGAAATTGCATGCTCACATCATAGTCTGTGAATTTAGTTTGCCATTTTGCCCATTCAGATTGAAATTTCACCGGTACGAAACATTTGCCCGAATGTCTGTTTTGACTTTCTTACCATGCGCTTACCTTACCATGTAAGGGGGATTCGTTGGAGTTTATTGCGTTAAGAAAAGTCCTTCTGGAGGGGTACTTACTACTGTACTAGAGTAGTCATTAATTTATACTTCAAAATTTGCTCACCAGTAGTCCTTCTGGTATTCAATACTGTATTACAGTTCAGAAATATGGATAAGTTCCATCAAGCAACCCGTAAGTCATTCTGGTATGAAATTCTTGTCACAAATTATAACTAGTTACAGGCACCCAGTTCTTAGCCTTTTCTTTTATGTGTAGTCCCCACAAGCTTATGTCTTGCCATCCTGGGTTTGTTTAGGCAGGCAAGTTGGACTTTGTCCAATTGTTGGATAATGTTATCATCCAGAGTTATATAAAACCATATGAAAGCTGCAAGGAACTAGTAGTGCCTGTAACTGTATATAATCATGAGTGATGCTTGTTTTGGTTTACAAAGCATGATCCTTACTAGGAAACCTGAAAACCATCACAACATAGTGTTTCTTGTTTCTTCATTGCTTTTCTGCACAAGCAACCATTGCATTATAGCATTTCTATGTTATGGAATGTTATTCATTTGTGTTAACTCTGCCGACTGTCAAGCCTTAATATATTTGATTGTATGATTTATGCCATCTGGTTGCTTTTCAAATACTTGGTTTAGTTTCTACAGGTTGAATTTCCCCATGCACACAAACTGACGTTAACTTCCTTTCTATTCCTTCTTTTTTTGACAATACAGGGTATAAGTGGGAGTCAGACTCTTGAATTTTACCTGGTCACCTATGATGACATTGGAGGAATCACTTGTCGACAAGTTGCTGATACAAGAGGACAAAATTCAGGGTACACCCCTATCTTTTGGACTACAAATACAACATTTCTTGAAGAACCATTCTCTGAAAAGGAGCTAAATCATTATACTGGCCGTGAGCATATTCAAGTTTTGGGACCTGGCCATGCTGGAACAGAGAACAGGATTGTCTCTCGGATATTGTGCATCAATTCCAGTTATGATGTTGTTGATCCTCATCTCTCAGCTCACTTGGATGATAGGAGGAATGTGGAAGGAAGGATTTGGCTATATGAGGATGGAACCTTTGGGTTTGGATTCAATGGGAGTAATTCAATTATAGATCTGAAGCATGTCTCCTCTGATGGTTGTATTCTTGATGATTTACACTAAATTTGGGTCTTCCTGGTTTGAAATTGCTGCTAGGAACCCCTTGTACAGTGTTGCTAGGAAAAAAATTGATGAGTGAGGCATGTTGCCTCCGGTTGTTGTATTCTTTCTGACAGCAGACTAAATATCGGTCATTTCTGGCATGTAATTGTTGCTGGAATGCCCTTAACGATATTGTGGTCCCTTCTGGCAAGTAATTGTTGCTAGAATACCTGTTTGTACATTTTTTTCAACATTGAATCCCCAATAAATTAGAGTAACTTCTTGTGGGATGTTACGCGGTTATGCCCTTTGGAAGACGAATGCTATCCTTATATGTGGTTATATATCCTTGTCCAGAATAGGAGGTTTGTATGTTGTTACTTACCTGTCTGATGAAAGTATCTACGTTGCTAGTTGTTTTCTTCTCCTTTGCTATTCTGTTTAAGAATTTAAACTTAAGTGAACATATTTTCATGTGTGCTCACTTGAGCTATGTTTTCTTCATATCCAAAATAATATCTGTATCTTCTAAGACTTGCAACAGTATTACCAATCTCAGATGTTTATTGAAGACTGTTGATTTCAGCAGCGTAATATCTATTGTTTATTCAGCATTTCTGTACTATGAGGAAATACAGTATTATTAGATGCAGCATCTCTACAAATATTGTTTTTAATTATAGCTTCACTGCAAGCATTCCTAGGGTATGTGGCATTGAGCTAGCTTGCCATATTCTCATTAGATTTCTTCATTGTTAAATTTGTAACTCACGATCCAATATAAAGCATCATTGTATTTCTCCCTGTAAGTTAATTTGTTTTCTCCCTGGGGGTAACAGTAATTTCCACCTTTGTATGCTACCATTTCATGTATACTTGTTAATGTAAATGCCATGTTTTCAATACTAATGTGCCTTTGTTCATTCTTCTCCAGGTGGAAATCTTATTACCACAAGTTAATTTTGTGTAGCCCAAGTTTGTACTGTGGACTAACGGAAACCTGAAGACACTGTTGTTTACGGGTGCTTCCAGAATAAATTGGGTGAGCAAATTAGAAGTTTAGAACCACTAGCTAATGCCTGTAGTGATTGCCTTTTCCCTCCTAGAAATTGGTATAATAATATTGCCAGCAGAAGTTATGAACTAATCTGACTTTAAACAACAATAGGAACAATACAGAGATAGCAAGAACAGCCCGTGTACATATACTATTTCTATTGTTTGGCCTGTATGATCCACAACAATATAAAGAAAGGGCATGATAATATTTATTTTTCTATTTATGTTAGTGCTATTTTTTGGCGGTGTGCATTCACCTTAGGGGGCAGAGGCCAGGTGTTGCCTATTATCTAAAAAATGTTTGTGCTGTTTTTGTTTGTTACAGCGAGGCATGAAAGGTCCTAATAACATCTTTTGAATTGCTGGAATGAATCAATTAACACAGTATGATGAGTATGCTATGTGTTGATGTTGCTATGTTAAAGTGTTAAAAGCGCATCCCATTAATATTTCTTGTAGTAAAAATGGTCGCAAACTTGCAATGCCTTCCATGTAATGCTGCATATATATCTTAACACATCTTTTTTTCACTGATTCCGCATCAATATATTTCTCAACATTTAGCTGCACCATTCATCTTTCTGTCCATTCTTAGTATTGATTGTCCTAGAGAATACTTCACTTTTGTGCTGCCTATGGTCGGTTCCTTACCATGTCTTCATTATTCTTCTCTTTATATGCTAACTTACATGTGTGGTCCATCCAATCAAAGGCCCTTCCATCAATTCTCTGCTGTCCACGGTACAGGCAAGCATATAATAATCGTCGATAGGTAGAAAATTGTCATGTTAGTTGGTCAAAGAACAGTTAGTGAGGGTGTCAGCATAATCAAGCTGGGTGACTGCGAATCCAAGCAGCTGGGAAGTGACTGTCATGATTCATGATCCCCTAGAAAATTTGTATCACTTTAATAATGCCATACTTTTTTTCTTGGGACTGGTTCACCCACATTAGGATGTCTGAATGGACCATGTAAAGTTCAGGACTTCAGGCTGGCAATCTGATTCTGGTGAGCAAATAAGTTGATTGGTCCTAATGAACAAAGTAAGCCCCCGTTTGATTTATTGTGGTGACGTCACTTTAATCATCCATTATTCCCTTCTTTAGTGTTCCCTATGGCACAAATGGAACTTAAATAATGAAATAGAAAGAGGAAATGTTCTATCGTATCCTGGTGAACCCCTTATAGTGATACCATGTTATATGTTATGTTTATAGTAATGTGCTAATCTAGAAATGAATTGTGACTGATATCTTAAATTGTCAATACTCAATACAGCTGATAAAGACAAATATCCTGTAATTGTATCTTTTTAACTTAATTAAACCTAAGATACAAATCTTGAGGACTGCATCTGTAATTCTGTATTGATGATTTTCATTACTGTACACATTTTAAGGTACTGGACTTGCTTCATTCCTGCTCGAAAGCAAACTCTACCTTTTGTGCATAAATTTTGTTCAGTACTTTTAAAGCGTGCTGTATGGTCTGTTTCAGTACCAATTAATAAAATTGGCTTGGATCTGCACTGCTGCATCATTTCCTTGCCAGCTAATCGATCATTTTCCTAGCTAAAAGTTTAGATTGTTCAGAGTTGTTCTGTTTATTTATTTTTCTTCTATGACCAGTCATCTGAGCTTTCTTATGCTACTTGTTTTGGACAAATATCATCCATACTATAGATGAAACAATTAACCTACTATTTCCAGCTTGTATACACACGGACATCTCACAAGTAATGAGCAAAGGTTCAAACCAGATAAATGCTCTGACTCCAATATAACAAGGTTTTACATGCAGATACAAGACAATAATATTATTGTTCTCTGAATGCACATGACCTTCATCAGGAAAAAACCGCAAAGAACCGCACAAAGAAAGGCATGGTGCTCTGGAGCAAACGCAAGAAGACCATTATTTATCTCTGGAAATTTCTCAAAGGACTAATATTCTGAATCTTCATCCTCTACAGATCCAGATTGTGATGCCTTCTCATGATCATTCTCAAGTTGGCTGAAGTTTCCCTTCTCTTTGATCAACTGAATGTGGTGGTGCTTGCAGTAGAGCTTTCCCTCGTGTGCGATGTAATTAGATGGGCTGATGGTGCATCCTCCATGGCAGCACTTGAAGCAGCTTTTGTGATACATGGTGTTATTGACAGTAACCTGCACATTTGACGAGAAAATCAGGATGCAAAATCAAGAGGAACAGTATGGTCTGCAGCTCCTTATCTTCAAGAAAAGGGAAAAAAAAGATCAATAATGGAATGTCCAACTTGGACATTGAGCAAATATTGTCTTAGAACATAAAGCCAGATACAGCTTACAGCTGGTCAAGTAAAGGAAACTCCAAAAGAATAATTGAGATAGTTGATTAGAGTACAAAACAGTACCCTTTCAATTGGATAGACTGTCTTGTTGCATCCCACACATTTCTCTCTCGTGCCAGCAAATGCGCTCGAGACTTTCATAGCATTCTGCCAAAAATACAATCATGGTAAGCAACAACCCAATGTGGTAGTTGATGACAAAAAAAAGGAGATGAGCAGTACCAAATACATGATAGAAAACCATACGGTGCTGGCCATAGAAGCACTAAATTTTGTCAGTACTCTACTTCTCATTTCTTTTTGAAATGTCACCTTTATGTTAGCACAGTTGTCTCATTTCTTTTTCAAATGTCACCTTTATGTTAGCACAGTTGTCGCTTTTCATTGAAATAGTTCTTGCATGCCAGATCCATTTTTTAAACTTTTAAGTTTTGAATGGTCTTTTACCTCTCTCTGATTAGTGTCTACTCACTAGTATTTGGTATCTGTTAGGCTGTCTAAATTTCAGATTGTGTCTGAACTAGCTTCATCCTGGTCAGATCCATGCATTTTTTAGGGGGATTGTTTCTCTTTTTAATCAGTGCGTACAAGTGTTTATATGTAAACTTGTGACGGGATATTAAAGAAAATAACTAACTAGCAGGAAATACAGACAAATCTATTCTGCGAGACAAATTTTAAAATATTCCATACCTCATTCTCAACTGTTTTTTCTGGCTTGACAACCTTTGGAGTTCCTGAACCATTGCAGGAGGTGAGGTGTTACTACTAGTCAGGCTCAAGAACCACTGAATCCCAGTAATTTCATAGAAATGAATCCGGGAGGAGATGAGCGGTGAGTACCTTCGAAGCTCTTGTCCAAGCTTCCAGTCCTCTTGAACAGCTGATCAAAGTGAGGCCTGCAGTAGAGCACCCCTTCAAAGGAGTTGTAATTCGCGAGCTGCAACAGAATCATCATCATGCATTCTGGTAAGTTTCTTATGTCGCTTCTCTTCTCCCAGCATTCCCAAATGTAAAAAGAACTCGGAGAAAAAGCTCAAAGAACAACTCTTTTTTCGCCGAGCTTAAATTTGCAGGCTATCGATCGGTTCCAAGAAACTCCCTGCAGATTCCCAAGGTCCCAACCCAACCGCTGGTGCTGTGGTGCATCAAGGATGAGGAGGTACCTTGAGGGTGCCCTTGCAATGGTGGCACCTGAAGCAGGCCTTGTGGTAGACCCGGTTGTCGGCGGTGAGCTTGTCGACCAGGTACACCGTCTTGTCGCACGCCGTGCACTTGGTCGTCGTCCCCTGAAAGGAAGTCGCCATTGCCTCCTCCCCTCCCCTCCCTCTCCCTCTGCACCTGCTTGGCTTGTGCTTTCAGTGCCCAAGAAGGCAAGAACCGACCGACCCCTGAGCCTTCGAGCTCCTGATGGTTATATGGGAAGAAAGAAATGGTGCCGTGGTTTGGTGGTGGTGTCCTGCACTGCACCTGCAGTCATTGGTGATCCTGCAGGGAGGAGGGAGGAGGACAGCGCAGGCAAGCGGGCAGGACAGCTTGGGAGACAGGGAATATTGGGGGCGTCAGGCTGGGTGTGCAGGAGAGGAGAGTAGGGTGGGGGCCGGCCGGCCGGCCTGACATGAACGGGGAGAAGAGAAAGGCGTGGCGTGGTGGCGGTGGTGGTGGGTGTGGAAGTTTTTGCGGGGTGGCTAAGCAAAATCCAGCCAGCACAAAGTGGCTCATGACTGTGGGTGTCATGGGAGTGAGGGATAGCTGGGGCTTGTATGGAAGAGCTTCTTTCGGCCGTAATTTTTTCTAAAAAAGTTATTTTTGTTAAAAACTGTTATAAATGGTCCATAACTTCTGAGAATCTATAGTTACAGATTTTAAAAAATAAGCTAAGAATCCAGAAGTTGGGTTTATGAGCTTTTTTAGATTCTCAGAAGCTGGCTGTCAAGTAGCTGCTTTTTATAATCTAAAGCTTTCCAAACAGGCCTTTAGTGTTAGTGACAATCAATCATTAGAGAGGTGTCTCCTGGTTTACTACAGGAGTCAGGAGGGGAGAGGGTGGTGATGTTGATTAGGAGAGTAAAAAATGCAAAAGACATATTTACAAATAAAGATTAATTTGTAAATAAAATTTTTATATACGTGTTCTTAGTGATCGAAAAGTCAAGACTAAAAAATAAACTATGATGAATAAATCTCAAAATAACTATAAAATTAAGGTTAAAAACTTAAATTTTGGCTTATAAACATAATCATGATAAAAAAAGATGAGGGTGTAGGTGATGGGTGATTTTGGAACATGAGAATGCAGTTGAGTGAAAGGTGAAGGGCAGCTGATTAGCTGATTGCTACTGCATCTTGGGAGGATTTGGGAGGTAGTAGCTTATTAACTAGGCTTGTAATCTTATTTTCTTTCTTTAAGCTAGCTTGGTGATCTTAACAAAAGATTAAAACTGCTTTGAGGATCTAACCTGCTTGATTGGAACTTGGTGCCACACCATGTGCTCCTCCTGAACCAAGGATGTTGTGCCTGCAGCCTTTCTATATTCACGTCCTTTGGTTGCTTCCAGTGAAAGTGGAAAGTTATTTTTAGATTTTCACCTTTTTTCCTTTTGCTTTTTATGGGATGGGGTTTGCTTATGGTGAAAGTTGAAGATAATGGTCTTGAATTTCATTTGATTTTCTAGTTCATTACTAAGTTTATTCTTTTCTAGGTTGCATGTACTATTGTACTCTTTTCTCATTAATTTCCATGTTGTACTGCTAGATATTTTTGCATCAAGGAGCATCCGTGCATGGTACTTGCAGAAATTGTAGCACTATACCTTCCACAATAAAAGAAATTACACAGCTGAATAATCAATATCTACATTTCATTCATCAGTTTATTTTTGTTTTCAAGCAAGCCTTGAACTGCTCTTTATTTAATCTGGCAAACATATCAAGGTCGAGAAAACAAAGAATGGTCAAAATATAAATGTATGGCTTGTTTTTTTCCCCCGGGTATCCCCTTTTAAACATTGTCTGTGCAGGATGTCATGGCCTGGTCTCCTTAATTTTCTAATGTTTGGAAGGCTATCCTGGGTTATGTGTTGTTTAAGTATTTTCCTTAGATGCTGGCAGGGTACTGTGATGTGAGGGCAAACAAATCTTGCATTTCTTGCCAGTTTGGGTCATACAGAATTAGCATTCTACTTCTACTAATTGATCTATTGACATTGCAGGCACATATATATGCCCATCAGCCATCGAGTGTAATGCTGGCCAACAGCAGATTTTGTTGACAGGTCCACCACAACAGACATGAAAGGCCAGTCTTCATCATCAGCTCTTGGATTATGTTGCTATTGCAACCTTCATCCTTACTCATTAACTGTTTAATTATTATACACAAAAAAGGGGAGATTTTCATTGCATGTTGGGTGGCACGTAGACCTCTTTGTGGGGGGCCAACTCTGGTTTAATTAGTTTTCAGCCTTGTGTTTGCAGGTGATGATACACACATTTGCATGAGGCGGTGATGATCTTGATTTGATGAGTGTGTTAATGGCGAGAAAGATGGTGACATGTTGTTCTGTTGTGGGTGTGCTGTGGTTTCTGTCGGTAGGCCATGTAAAGCCAGCTTTCTCGCTGAAAAGAGATTAATGCTGCTTAATCATGTGTATTTTTTTCTTATTTTATTTTCAGGTATTAGCACATTTAGCTACAAATCCCGTGCAGGCTGTGCACTGATTTGATGGCTGGGGCTATTATTGCCTGACTGTCACTGGGTCCCAGATACAGCAAAAGGCTGTTATGTGCTTCTTAATCATTTAGGACTATATCGTATAATTACAATATCCTTCCTCCGGTTATTTGTCCTATCAAAAAATAACTAATTCATTGGTTTATTTTCCTGCATTTTATTCTGAGGCCTTAAATACCTGACATTTGTTCTTTCAAAAACTAAATAATTTCTCGGTGAAAATTTTTTGATGTTTAAATACAAGATTGGTGCAACATTAAAACTTTGACATTAATTTTATAATCGAATAAGTTTACAAAATCTAAGTCTATGCTTATAAAACAGTATCTTTAAGACAATTTTACATTAACATTTCTAAACTAGGCGTAGACCATTTAAAGTTTAAAAGTTCTGAATTTTGTATGGATTCTGAGGGATTAGATTTCTATTAAAAAATCATATGTAGCCCTCTGAAACAAAGGGATATCTCTTTCAAATTTATTTGAAATTCCTGGAATGCCTCAAAACATAGGAATTTTAGAGTTTTTTTTAACATGGGGTCTAGCCTTTTGGAAAATTTATTTTGTTTCTATCTCTTTTCTAATTCATATGTTTTTCTTGAGGTCGATCCAAACGGTTATTCACACAGTTTTCTGTGTTTCTACTATCCATAGAATTTTGAGTTGATATAGTACTTCAATCCTACACTTTTTCTATTAATGCATTTTGAGAATTATGCACCAAAAAAACCCTAAAAGATTTAACCAAATCTTCTAATCGACAGATACTTGTGACCACATAGATTCATAGGAGCACAGCTATTCTGAATAAAGGAAAAAAATATATTATATGCTGGATTACCACATCGTTTCCTATCACAAGAAAGACATTGTCTACGCCCTCCATTAAAAAAACAATTTCTAGTCGCAAGCACGTTCATAGACTATGATGCTTGTCAAAATAAATTACTGACATTCTCTACATCATCCATTAAAAAAACAATTTCTAGACGCAAACATGTTAAGGAAAAGGTACATTTTTAGTTTCTCAACTATAGATCTAGTTTTATTCATGTCCCTCGACTGTAAAACTGGATATGGATATGGAGTATTGATCATCTTTAAAACAATGCAAATTGAGTCTCTGACAATATTGAGAGTGGTTTTAGGTGACGTGTAGTCATGACTTATTTGATTTTGGTCTTCAACCTATATGACAATGGCATGGCAATAGAAGCAAAAAAATAAATAAATAAATAAAAGCACCAACAGGAGCCACATGTAAGTGAGTGTCCAATTAGAGAAATAAAACATCATTTGGACCCTACATCAGTAGACTCACACCATCACACCTTCCTCTTTCTTCCCTCTTTAACCCCTCCTTTCCCGCTCCGCCATCTTCTCTCCTAGGTGGCGAAAGCAGGTCAAAGGGAGCTTGTCGACTCGATGCATGTCCTTAATTTGGACCTGTCTTCGAGCTCCTTGCCCCGCCCATGGACACCCTCTTCCTCCACGGTGCATGACAGAGGTGAGTCTAGACTCTTAGTAAAGGAGTTGTAGTGAGCTTGCCAACATGCCTTCTATGGGCCTCTGTCTTCAATTTCCTTGCTAGCTCTCATGGACACTGCCTTCCTCCTAGGGGCATGGTAGTGAGGATGGCCGGGGTGAGAGAGATGGAGGAGAGACGGAGGGGGATGTACATGCCAGTGAGGATGGTCATGGTGAGAGAGGTGAAGGAGGAGCAAAGGATAGGGATAGGGATAGCAATGCTTGATGGGTTGGTGAAGGTTGACCTCAAGATACGACAAAAGAGGTAGTCACGTACATCACGGCACCCCCATAGCCATCAAGATCACCAACATCATGTTCCGCTTTCGGTGCAGTTGAGCAAGGAGATGAGTCATTGAGCTCCATGATTGTGAGCCTTGGACTGATCATCCCTCCTATCTTAGGGGTGGCGGCGAGGATGGGGCTTCTAACACAATCATCCAAGTAGAGAAGCGACGGTTCTGATGGAGCGTGGCAACATCAAGGGCAAGCAAGATCTGGCAGCACGACCACTGCCTACACCATCAGCATCACCGACTGCTCTCTCCATGATGAGGCCCAAGGGCGGAGCTGCTATAAGGAACAAGGGTTCCCTATAACCCGGTTGAAAAAAAATAGTTAGAATTTATCTATTTTTACCATATATGCATGGATGCACCCCTCTTGATCTAAATTCAAGCATCCGTAGCAGTTTAAACTCGATTCAAAGCATTAAAAACAAATGAGTGTCACCCGTCTATATTTTGTTGTAGCTCTGCCACTGACGAGGCCCATCCACACTGCCCTCCATTGTGAAGCGCTATGTCGGTCATCGTTGCCTCGTTTCCAATTTGCTCAGGTAGGCATCATTCCCGTTGTGTTCCACTTGTCCACACTGTCGGGGAATGACATTGAGAGAGATAGAGAGGGGAAAGACAACCTTCCGAGAGAGAGGGGGAAGGGAGGATAGGAGGGGTTTTGTGGATCAATACTTTTTTTAATTGGCATTTAGGTCCTGCTAGTTTTATAGTAATTTTGGCTGATTGGATGACCACATGTTACATAGGCACCATCTAGGGTGAAACTGTTTTCCAAACACCTAAGGAATATCAATTTACCTTGATTTAAATGAAACTGCTTTCTAAATACCAAAAGAATATTGATTTGCCTTGATTTAAATAATTTAGGGATATTGTATGCTCCGTTTTGCAGTCGAGGGAGGAGTTCGTTTTCTGCCAGTTCTTCTATACAGGCCAGGCCCAAGCCCAACCCCATCTGAGCCTTTCAGGCCACTCCACCCGGTCCCCCGAAGGAGACACGTGGGCTACCACGTGGCAGGTCGCAGCCCACACGTACATACCCGAAACGAGACGGCACCGCGAGTCGACCGCGACCTCACTGCGACGCGGACTCGCCCATCCGTCGCCAGCGCGGACACCACCACGCCGCCGCGTCTCGCCGGGAAGCTTCCTCCCGGCCGCCACGCGTACCGTCCTGTACGGACACCCCCTGCTCCGCCGCCTCACGCGCCTTCCCTTCCCGACCACCACCACCACCACCGGAGAGCTGCTGCTCACTCACTCCTCACTCGCTCAGCTCACCCAGCTAGCTGTCTATCGCGCCCATCGCGGTATAAAGGTGGCGGCGGCATAGGCGGCCCGGCCGGAGCTCGATTCGCGTCGTGTCGGAGCCTCGGAGAGGGTTGCGCTTCTGCAGCACACGGCGTTGCGGAGGACATCCGGAGATGCGGCTTCTTCGGCAGTCCTCGATGGGTGGAGGTGGCGGCGGCGGCGGCGGAGGGAGGGGGTTGAGGCGGGTGGACAGCTTGCCGAGGTCGCCGCTCGCGCTGGCCAGGAGCGAGTCCATCAAGAAGAGGGACACGAAGAAGAAGGGGTCAAGGAGGGCGCGCCTCCGCGCGGGGATCTCCGCCGCGCTGCGCGAGCTCCACCTCGGCGGCGGCCGCAGAGCAGGAGGACGAGGCGGCGGCGGCCGCGGGGACGGTGACGGATCGGTACCGGTGGCGGCGCCGGGCGTTGGGGTGGTGCTGCCGCGCGCCTCCCCTGACGCCGGCACGCGGGACGAGGGCGACAGGGGAACGGTGGCGGGGAGCGATCGCCGCCGCCGGAGCTGGGCGGTGGCGGTGGCCGTGGTGCTCGTCCTGGCGTGCGTGGTGGCGCTCGGCAGGGGTCCGGCCATCTGCTGCAGCACTTGCGCCGCCTGGTGGTGCGGCGGCAGGGCGACCGACCCCCGCGTGCCGGCGCGGCGCCCGCCCGCCACCGGCATAGCAGCGTGCAGCCGCCGCAAGCTGGTTGCTTGAAACAGTAGTACTCAGAGCGGAAAAAATCATATAGGATATTGCTCATTAATAGTTTTCTTTTGGGAATTTGCATGGATGATATTATAATTTTATAAAATTCGAGAAATGTTATTATGATCTATGTGTTATTGATTCATGCGGATCTCATTGATTCATGCGGATCTCATGTCTCATTGGATACCAATAGCATATCTCTAATTTTACTAAATTATAATAGTATATTTGTATTTTTTTTGTTTTTTAAGCAGGGCTCGTACAAAAATTAAATGCCACACAAAGAAAGGTCGATCAACTGCGGCAAAGCGGAGGCAAGACGCGCCGCCGTGCGCGCGCGCAGCAAAGCGAAGGCAGGAGCCACCTACATGCATGCGGCGGCCGGTAGCACCGCACCTATCCGGCTAGGACCCGCTGGAAATCAGTCGAGTCTTCCCAACGGGATTTTTTTGTTGTTGCATCTATCCTTTCGTCGAATCGTTCTCGTGGAGGGGTCCAGTTTCTCTGTAGTAACACTGTTCTTGTGTGTTAGCACAGTAAATTAATACCATGAACTTGTCGGAATGATAGTAAATTAATACCATGAACTTGTCGGAATACTATAGTAACACTATAGTAACAGTAATTAACACGGCTTATTACTATAGTAAATATTGTAGCGTTAGATCTCATCCATCCGTTTCGATCCAATGGTCATGAGATATACCAAATTTAATTTATTATTGCTCTCTGCAGTAGCAATGCTACTGTAGAGGATCTCATTCCCTCGTGGATATAGAGGATCTCATTCCCTCATGGAGAGAAAATCGTTTCTATGTTTTGAACTCTCTCGAAAAAGCTGAGTTGTCACGGCAATTAATATACATGGAAACTATCATTAATACTTCACTAGGAAGTGTCTCGGTACTACCCTCTTTGTTTTATAATATAAAATGTTTGACTTTTTAGTTGTAACATTTGATTATTTGTCTTATTAAAAAAAAATTTATAATGTAAGAATCTTGACTTCTTGGTTACGTTTGATTATTTGTCTTATTGAAAAATATGTAAATATCATTTATTTTGCGTATGACTTTATTATAAAAAAACTTTAAACATAACTTGTTGTTTTTTATATTTATACTAACTTTTTAATAAGACGAATGATCACAAGTCGTAAAAAAAAAGCCAAACCTGAAACGGAGGCTTACTAGTATAGCCGTTGCCGAAAGCTGGATGCTTTGGTGCGTGGCACTGTGTAGAGGCGTAGAGCACATATTTAGTACTCTCTTATTTAGGGCCCGTTTATTCCTAATTAATTAAAAAAATCGTCTCGAATCTTTAGATATCTAAATATAATATTAATATAATATAGATAAGAATAAAAACTAATACATAGTTAAGGGTTAAGGTAAACTGAGGCATTTAATATAGATAAAAATAAAAACTAATACATAGTTAAGGGTGAAGGTAAACCGGGAGATGAATGAGCCTATCTAATCCATAAGTGTTACATTAACATGTTTGTGCTAATGATAGGTTAATTAGGTTCAAGTCCATAATTAACCACGTGTGCTACAGTGCATACATGTGCTAATGATAGATTAATTAGGCTCAAAAGATTTATCTCGTGGTTTTAAGGCGAGCTATGAAATTCGTTTTTTATTCATGTCCAAAAACTCATATCGATATCCGGTCAAACGTTCGATGTGATAACCAAGATTTTCAATTCGCCAACTAAACGGTGCCTTACTCGGGGCTTATTTAGTTTGCGAAAATTTTTGGACGTTTCGGACGTTTGATCAGATATCGGAGACTATTTCGATGCTAACTAGAAAACTAATTCCATAGCGTGTCAAGAAAGCACGAGACAATTTTTTAAACCTAATTAATCTGCTATTGGCATATGTGAGTTACTATAGCAATCATAGCTAATCATGGACTAATTAAGATCAAAAGGTTCGTCTCACAAATTTCTTCCAAATTATCGCTAGTTATTTTTCAACTACATTTAATGTTCTATACATGTGTCCAGAGATTCGATTTGACGGACGAAAGCGAAAAATTTTTAGAACTAAATTTCATAATACAAGAGCATTTGTAACACAAGACACTGTCATGTTTCAATATCCTTCGTATCATCGAGAAACTTATACTAGATATCATTGTAACAATACAAATAACTAATCCATAAGAAATTTAATATTAATTCTTTCTTATTGTTTTGGGTGTTATGTGGAAATCATGTCTCAGATAAGATAGGGTACTTTTCTCTTTCTTCATTTATTTAATGCTATGAAAACCAGCCATAAGGCATTACTATTTTTTCTCCATCTCATAATAGACATATATTTTCTCTGAATATAATTTATTATAATTTATTCACCATCAAAATGTCCAACCACATGCACATGAGCATGTATATATGCACATTGGTAATTTAAATGAGAAGATGGTTGCAATTCTTTCTTAGACCGCGTTCGGCACCTAGACAAGTTATGTAAACCTCTCATTTTTCACAACGCACGTCTCTCAAAGCTAAACGGTGTATTTTCTGTAAAAAAAAAATCTATAGAAAAGTTTTTTTAAAAAAATATTAATCTATTTTATATTTTTAATAATTAATAATTAATTAATCATTTTCTAATTTATTACTATATTTTTCATGCCGGATAACTAGCCTACTTTCCTCTCCCGCATGCGGCCTCGGTCTTTGTGTTAGGAATAATATAGCTTTATATATAATTATATACTTCCTCCCAACACAATTAAATGACATTTAGGACCAAGAAATAACAAAGAATCCAAAACATCAAAACAGGAGGTAGTATATATTTGTGCCTTTTTTAATTTTCCAGCAGCTTTTAGTTTTCATACAATCTAACAAGTGCCTGCCTAATCTCACGACGTCGAACATGCTATCTGGTTTCAACTGCATTAACTCACATAAGTGCTACTTATTCTATGATTAGCCATAAGTGCTACAGTAACTCATATATGCTAATGACGGATTAATTAGACTCAAAAAATTCGTCTCATGGTTTCCAGGGAGCTATGAAATTTCAATTCCTAATTTGGCATTTATGGCTAATCATGCACTAATTAGGCTCAAAAGATTTGTCTCATGATTTCTCCTATAACTATGCAATTAGTTTTTATTTTCATCTGTGTTTAATATTTCATTTAAGTGTCAAAAGATTTGGTGTGATGTTTTTGGAAAAAGTTTTTATTAACTAAACAGGGCCTAAGATTGAAAGGAGGAAATAACGTTACACATCACAGCAGGAAGCTGCTGAGCCCGGCGAGCTGCCGGAAACTGAGGGAAAGAAAAAGGAACAAGAGAAGAAAAAAAATACTTTACATTAATCGTTATTCTCATGAAACAAGCCTGCTTCTAACCACATTCGAAGAAGGTTTGGACCTCCGTTTTCGCGGAATTTTTGAAAGATTCGCGCGTTCCGTTCCTTCGACAGAATCCAGCATATTGGTAGAACCGCTGAATCGAAAGCTTTTCTGAAATTCTTCTTGAAGTTCTTGCGGCTGTGCTTCACCAGTCTGGAAGAGCGAGTTCAGACTCTCCTGGTGTTTGGAAGGGGACTCCTGCCCAGGCTCTCCATAGCCGCCACACCCTGTTGGAGAATTGGCATTTGATTAGGATGCACTTTTAGCACTAACATGTCCGAAGAAATTACAAATCCAACTCAAAGAATATAATCGATACCCTGCTGGTACAATCTCTGAAGCAGCTGCCGACTCTCACCTCATTCAAGCCGTCATGTAACAGAAATCTCTCCTTTAGTGTTTGCCGGAAATAGCAAATCATCAACAGCTGCACAAGCATTTTCCACATTACTGTACATCACAAGCATTACATTATCAGCCTCGAGAATCGAGACTGATCAGTTAAAAACACTTGGCCAATTGAGACGCCTATGGGAACTAAAGCTAAAAGGGGCCGACTTCGGTGCATTTTACTGGTAATAAATTTTAATCTATGTTATTGATCTACTTTTATCGGATATCTGGGATTAAATTATACTACCAACAATATTAGGTGTAGTAGAAATTCGAATGGATAATATCGTCCTCTTTTGTAATCTTTATTGTAAAAAAATTATAAAATACTGCTAATCAAGTAATTAACCGAGTAAAAAATATCATTTTTCTACTGATAATATAATACTAGAAGTAAAATACACCGAAGAGTTGGCCAAAGCTAAAAGATGGTGCATTCTTACTTCCAGCGCTTCCATGTCCACGCAACAGTTTTCGTGAGCTGAGATACTTAAAAGTTTAGTAGCCTAACAAACCTGGAGGCATGCCAAATTGGGAATTGAACTTCTACCACATAGCACTGATTTTTTTTGTAGAAACAAAAATGTTTCTGTTATCGATAAGATTTTGCTAGATTGCTGGTGTGGAGAAATGTCTGCATCCATAACTGGGACAAGACATTTCAGTGTACATATTAGACCTTGTTTAGTTCCCAAAATCTTTTTTAAAAAACATCACATCAAATTTTTGGACATCTAAATAAAGCATTAAATATACATAAATATTAAAACTAATTACATAGTTACGGAGGAAATCGTGAGACGAATCTTTTGAGCCTAATTAGGACATGATTAGCCATAAATGTTACAGTAACCAACATATGCTAATGACGAATTAATTAGACTCAAAAGATTCGTCTCGCGGTTTCTCGGCGGAATCTGAAATTTGTTTTTCCATTCGTGTCCGAAAACCCCTTCCGAAATCCGGTCAAACGTTTGATGTGACCCCTTTAGCAAAAATTTTTGCCAACTAAACAACCCCTTAGTCTCTGGATTCTAAGCAGATCGGTTTGAACATCAATATCCTTTTAAGTATACTAGCTAATAAACCTGTACTAACGCTACGCAACATAGCCTAATCCAAATAATAAAAAGGTTAATTGTATTCATGTTATTACAAATTTGACTGTTTTAAAAAAATATCATTACTATTTGACTAATTGAAATGATATCATTACAATTTGTAACTATTCTATATACCACTGCGTACCCTTTGGTGTGTTTAGAAAAATCTTTGGACTAAATACAACGACACCTCAAAACAAAATATATATACATGGTAATCTTCACAATGTATTTGGCAAAGAGAGCATTAATATGGGTTTCACATTTGAAGGAGATAGAATAACAATACCCTAGGAGAGGGAAGTGATGTATTTTTTTTATTTCTTGTCGGTGGTCTTTATAATATAGCGCTTATACTACTTGCTATACTACTTGCAAAATGTATAAGTAGACTACAGAAGCTTAAATGCTCAGTTTATTTTTCAGCTTTGACTTTTAGATCGCTATAAACATATATATAAAAGTTTATTTATAAATTATTTTTTATTTGCAAATATGTCTTTTGACTTTTTTTCTAAACACCGTAAAGATGCCCGGTTACTCCAGCTCTATAAGGTCTCGTATGATTTTGAAATGTTTTTGTTTAAACTTTAACTATCCTCATAAATATTTGTATAGTTACGTTAGACGCCGTTTAACTGATAAAAAAGTATACAAATACTAGTGATATGGTTTATAATTGTTGTGCAGTTGACTTAAAGAGAGTTCAAGTGATCTCTCCATTTTATATTATAAGTTTTTTTATCTTATTTAAATTCATCCATGAATTCAAACATTTTCTTCGTTTCATATTATAAGACTTTTTAGCATTGTAGATTCACATGTATGTGAATAAATCTAGACACATACATATGCATATTTGAATTATAAATCTAAAAAATCTTATAATATGAAATATAGGAAATAACGTAAAATCTTACTAATAACGTAAAACGTGCGAGCAGACTGGCAGGTGGTCGCTCACACAAAACCTAGTTTAACCGGAACAGTGCCGCTGCCAGGTGGGCCCTCAAGCGAGCTTCTAGAATCCCCCACCGGCCACCGCCGCGGATTCGTGGATATCCCTCACCCTCAAAACGCGCGAAACGCGCAAAGGCAGAAGACGACGACGACGACGACGACGACGGCAACACCAACCGGAGAGCAGAGCGCGGCGCCGCAGAGGAGGAGCAACACCCACCACCGCCACCACAACGCGAGGAGGAAGGGGAGGGGGTGTATGGGGCAGTGCGCCTGCTTCGGCGCGGCGGAGAAGGAGCGGCGGGCGGAGGCCGACCGCGCCGAGTCGCAGGAGGCGCGCGCCAAGGCCGCCGAGGCCGCGCAGCGGAGGTGAACACTTCTTCTTCTCCTCCCCCCCCCTCTCTCTCTCTCTCTCTCTCTCTTCCCCTCGTCGATCGGTCGCGTTGCCGGAGACGGCTGCCTGTTAGGAGGAAGAATGGGAGGGCGGCGGCGGCGGCTGGAGCGGTAGGTTTTATCGATGGGGGATCGGATCGGAGGAGGATTTTCTTCAGGGCTTGAATCGGGGCGCCGCGGGGTGGCTGGCTTGTTCGTTCTTGGCGTTGACTGGGATGGATACTCTGTTCGCTGGTGGCTCATTCCTGTGCCAATCTGTTTAGGCCCTAATTGATCAGATTTTAATATCATTCGCCATGGGCGGCTGTGCCCCCTTTGCATTAGTGACGATTAGGGTTTATCACTTTGTTCATTGAGAATGGATGAGAATGACCTCCTGATTGCACAACTCGGAGCTCAAGAACTTTCTATGGTGGTTGGGTTACAACTACTCATGCGTTTGTCTATGATGCTTGTTCTTTTACAGGTAAAATGGTATTTATTTACTCAAGTTGCAGAACCGATAACAGCTTTATATTGTTGATTCTTTTGTTTGATCTTTTAGGGCTTGTTCAAGTGTATGTCTGTTTAAAGTCCTACCTACCTTTTGGATCCCCACGATAGAGAAGAAACATCTACCTTTTGGCATGATCTCCCCTGCTCTTTTTGCTGTCCATATGTTGCTTGTCTTGTCAACTTTCAAGTAATTTTTTTTAATTATCAAGTTGAATTAACTTAATTTTGGATCGTGTTAATTAACATTTTAGTTTGTTAATGCAAAATTGTAACAACCGGCTTACGTGATATGATATTGTTTAACTTTTAGATAACTTAGTTCCCTCAGATAACTAATGTTTTGAATTGTAATGCTGCAGACTTGATTGAGTTGTGCACTTCTAGAGCAGCTTTCGCATTTTAGCAGAACATATTTCAATCAATTTTTTTCACCGGGTCATATTTCAAGCAAATCACTGATGTTTCGGATTGTAATGCTGCAGACTTGTTTGAGTTGTATACTTGACTAGTATTAGAGATGCTTTGGAAGCTCCAGATTTTTTTTATCCCGTGACTCCATTGCTTAACTTGTTACTGTGGGAGCTCTACCAAGCAGGCACTTCGAGAGTATGTGGGCTCCTCCTTATTTGGAGGGTTAGAGCTGAAGCAAGGAACAAGTGGATAGGGGAAGCCTATAGCAAAGGGATTTTAAAAAAAAAACTAGAAGATATATTTGTTCTTTCTGGAAGTTCTTGTGGCATGTGGTTTCTGGTCATGAATGTGTTCTGCTTCTTCATTCTTTAATCTTCCATTTCCTTGTATCCTTGAAAACAGTTCACTTGTTCCCTCCTAACTTATTTATTCGTTCCAGAATCCAGATTCCAATTCCAATAAGCTTGGTTTCTTGAAATATTCAGTGGGTGCTATTATACTATTTGTAATGCCACAATCCTGGGCATGTCTTGAGTGGATGGGACCCGTCAAGACTAATGGCAATGAAGAAGTTTGCTTTTTGATCCACTTAAGATATACTCTGTTCAGAATCATTTATTCTGATTCTTTAATATTTTTTTGGCCCAGATTTGCTAATGATAGGTCATATGTAGGATACACTCCAGTGCACTCAAAAGCCAAAACGTATAAATATGTTGGATTTATCATGTCCATTCCCTAAATATTAACATTTACTACACATTTGGAGACCGGAATATTCAATAACATATTAACTCCAACTGAGGTAGCTTGATCCCAATTTTGACTATAATTTTTGCTCAACCTGCAGACAGGAGGAGTTTGATAAATCGGCAGCTGGAAGAGCAGCAAAAGCACAGATGAAGGCCATGAAGGAAGCCAAGGCATCATCAAACCAAGGAGAACCAGTTCTTAAGGTATCATTATCCTCAGTTACTAGGTTGAAGTAAATGTTTAAACCCGATACTGTCCTTTGTTTGTTGAGAGTATTATTTATTTTAATCTCTTGATTGATGCAGTGGCAAATGGGATAAACTCTTCATTTATGTATACCTTGCATCCCTTGGCATGTAAGTCAACTATGTACACAATTGTTCTCAAGTACTCCCATTTTCCTCTATGGTGCTGTATGACATCTAGTGCGCCTAAGAATTATTTTGTTAATTTTATATGGTTATGTTTGATTACTGAAAAATGTCAGGGATTAATACGATATTTGATGGTGTGTTCTACCTACCATGCAGTTGGTAAAAAGAGCATTGCAAGTTGCAACTTTAGTTTATGTTTTGAGAACCCCTCTAGAGGGGGTTTACTAGGAACAAATGTCCCTACCTATTCCTGGAAAATTGTCAGTTCGTTCATATAGTTACTGCAGGTTAGGCAATATGATCTAGGGGTGGGGTTGGGGGGGGGGGGCTGACAAAATGGATATCAGTATCAATTTTAGAACAACGTGTGGAAGTAAAATTTCTTATTTCCATGTGTTTTGATCTATGTCCCTTTTCTTTTCTGCTATAGTGTTACAGTCTCTTCTATGGCTTTTTTTGCAGGATGTTAACGGTAAACGAAAGCTTGTTAGTTCTTGGTTTCTGGTTCTGGGAGGATGCAGCTCAGTCATTTTCTGATGTGTAGTTTTGTCGTAAGTGTGAATTCCCGTATCATGTGATGCACACACGCTGTTCAGACATATTGCCCAACCTGTGTGTTATTGGAATAGATCATGTACATTTCTGTAAGCAGCAATAGTTTTGTACAGTTTTTTCCCTGCTCTTTTTGGTACAGTCGGTGGGATTCGGGAGTATGTTTTTTTGTTCTTCCCCCTGAAAACGATCGGTTAGTTTCTAGAGAAGTAGAAGAGTAGCAGTATTGTTGGTACTGAATTCTACAGAAATTTGTCAACTGTTGTTTTACCTGTGTGGTTACCGTATCTTGTATAAAGCACCTCGTGCAGATTATTGCAGACATTTGGGTTATGTTTCATGTCTGGCTCTTTTAGTGCTGAGCTTATGTTTTATGCTATCGACGCTGTTGACTTTTAGATCATGTCTTATTTTTTTTTTCTAAATATGTAAAATTATATGTCATGTTTAAAGTTCTTAAAGTAATAAATCAAATCATAATAAAATAATTAATAATTATATAAATGTTTTGAATAAGAGAAATGGTTTACAGTCAATATTATCAAATGAAAAAAAAAGAGGGAATAAGTCTGTAAAAATAGTTCGTTTTCTGCCTGATTTAGTATTAATCAAGCCTTCAGGTGAACTCTATGGTCCAAACAAATAGAATGCTGTATTCAAAAGGTGTTATGGTCTAATTTGCACAAAATCACATGGGTTTTAGCACGTGACACGTAACAGTAGGTACCATATGGTCTAAGAGTTCTACAAAACCACGCTATTAACTAATTTAACTTGTTATAATAGCAAAAATAAATTATTAATCATACGTGACTATAACATGTACTAGCTGAATGTTTATGCTTTGTAAAAGATAAAAACATATTGTGTTATTACTAGAATAAATAGAAAAATATTTTTCATGAAATATGTGACCATCTTTTTTATATAGAAAATATCCATGCCAATTTGATTTTATATGGATATCTATCTAGATTTGATTGATTTTTAATATTACGAAGTTAAGAGAGTAAATTGTAAAAATGTAATATATAGGCTTTTATAGCAGTAAAGATATAATGTGTTAAAGAACTTATAAATATGATATAATTTTACATTTTAACTATATAACTTGTAATTGGTCAAATCTGTGGTTTTTTAAAACCCTATAAACATAATACGTGTGGTTATTTGCTACATATAGAAAAACCACTTAGTTTTTTGAAACTTGACCCATAATACCAAGAACAAATAAAGTGTTCTTTTTTCATGACGAGTGAAATACGATTTTGAACCACAAGTAAAATGGAGTTATCCCTTACAAATAATGATACGAGGCATTCCTCTTTGATTCTTTCTAAATAAGGAATGGTACTTCTGTTTGTTCAGATGTGTTCATGTGGGTACCGAAGCATACTTGAAAGAGGCATATTTCTGTATAAAATACTTCCATAGTGTTCTGTGTAATACGGACTATATTCTTTACAGAAAAAACCTACGGTATAACATTGGTCAATCTTTATATATATATTTCAGATCATGTGGAGACAATAATTGTATCTTTCTTACCCGGCACTGATACGGCTCCATTGACCTAATTAAGATGGCACTAATACCCCCATCATGTGCTTATAAGGCCACATTTAAATTTTAAACTTTAATTTAAGGTTGATTTTGAGGTTTTTTTATTATAGTTTATTTTCTAGACTTTGCTTTTAGATTATTAAGAACACATAAAAGTTTTAATCATAAGTTGTTTTTAATTGTTACTACATCTGTCCCATAATAACATCATTTTTCGTACACGACGTTTGATCATTTGTCTTATTTGAAAAATTTGTAAAGAACTTAAAAAAATTAGTCACGTATAAAGTACTATTCATGCTCTATCATCTCTGGTAAGAACAAAAATATTAATCACAAAAAAATTTCAAATAAGACGAAAAGTCAAAACATTGTATCAAAAAACTAAAAAATGTCTTATTTCGGAACGGAGGCAGTAATAAGCGATTTTGTTTATTCTTAACAACCATAAGATGAGGCTGACTGTTTCTGCATGGTGGGGCAATTACCATGAGATTTGCAAAAAAAGATAAAAAAAAAATAGTGTGCTGCTTGTAAGCTGCAACACCAAGGAAAGCTACAAGCACCAAATTACCATGTCAATGCACGCACGAGAACAATTTTGTCTTGAGCCATCCTGGCAGTATATTGCTAATGTAACATCTTAAAGAGATATCTTAGGCAAAACTTAAAGGAGAAAAATCACCACCTGTCTTACCTTAAGCTCCATAATTCATGATTTGGTACACATCTTATATACAACTATACAAGTTTTGTACTTATGGCATAATTACATCTTTTATTTCACTCAACAAACTTGAAAAGGTTATTTTTTTTAAAAAAGGTTTCTACAAAATCTTGAGTGAATAAAAGGTTTCTACAAAATGAAGATTTACTTAGATATATTATGAATCCTGAATGGTCAGAATAAAATGAGATTGGAAGACTGGTTAGTTAGGATTATAAGATATCCCCTCCCATTATCCAAAAAATTACTTAGTGTATTTCTATGTTAACTTAGGTTATCTTTTTGTTAACGGTTGAAACATATGGTTACTTTCCCAACAATGAAATATGTATGCCTAATCATTCTTGTGCTTTTGTACTTGTAATTAATATTATGTGAGACCATATCTTAGAAATACTATGCCAAAATTTCAGAAAAAAGTACTCGGAGAAAAGGAAATTGAAAAGGGTCATGCACTGTAGCCACTACCAAGGTACCAGTATAGCCAGAATATGTCGCATCTTTATATGTACTTCTTTATACTCCTCATTTTTCGTAACGGGATAATGTTTTGACTATATCTAGATTACTGTATTAATTAATATTATATATATATATGTGTCTGAATTTATTAATATTCATATGAATTTAGATAATGTTACAATGTCATCACCATTTTTTCATAGTAACATTCTAACATAAATCGACAAGTTTCCTTAAAAGTTAAAACTACATACACATGAATACCAGTGAAAAAACTTATAGCACTTATAAGTAAAAAAACCCATAAAGGTTATACCTTTTGCAATGATAAAGCATCAATTTTCCTTACATAATTACCAACTTAACAATGACAACGAGAGGGTGTTATTGTCTTATCGATAACCCTCTCCACTTCTCAATTTTCCATGAGTGGTGGTGGCCAAATGGGACAAGACAAAATCGGGGAAAAAAATCTAAACAATACGACTAAACCGAGAGATCTGATTTATTTAGAAACGATATATTTACAAACTAAAAATAATTTTTGAATAAAAATTTTATATACTTGTACTTAGCGAGTTAAAAGACAAGGTTAAAAAATAAATACGATGAAAAAACAAAATTTTACTTTAAATTTAAATTGAGAATTTAAATTTTAGCTTAAGCAACCGTGAAAAGATAGTGATGCTATGCTCCACAAACTGATCCTTTAGGAAAAAAAAATATATCTGAAGACCACAAATCCACAGTCGGACTGAGCAGGCCGTCCACATTATAGCTTACCCATATTTATTAACTCCTCGTTTCGTTCTAAAATATAATAACTTTAAGGACTTAAATCTTACAACAATATTAACAATATTACTTCTTATAAATAACTTTTCATTCAATATAATTTTAATTTTATCTCCATCTGCTGTCTTACGTTCATCTGTTTCTTATTTACTACTTTCTCCAAACTTTTTTATTTGACATGGGCTAGCGCAAGAATAAACTAGCCAATATCGATTTGCACACAGAGGGAGTAAGAAGTAAGTGACACTATATGATTTTTTTAAATATTAATCCTAGCTAAATAATCTAAAACTATTTATATTTTAGAATGAAGATAATATCATATTTTAAAACACCAACATAATCAAAGTGGTAAGTACCAAACCATCAAATTTTAACAAAAACAAAATAAAACTACACCAAGAAGAAAACATGAGGAAGAAGAAGAGAGAGAAAATTGGGATAAGAATTAAGAAAGTCTTAAAAACGTCTTCTTCCCCGAGACAAGCCCACGGGGCGTCCTCGTCCTCCTTCCTCCTTCCTACTGGCCGCTGGAGACTGGTGGTCTCCTCCCCTCCGGCCGCCGCCGCGCTCGCAGGCCACGACGGCCATGGAGCCCCGCCGCTCCTCCGCCCGCAGGTACACGTTCTCTCCCCTCCTCTCCCATAAAAATCCCGCCTTTCCCTTCGCCGGAGGGGGGGTCACAGATCCAAGAAGCTTCTTGCGGCGGCGGCGGCGGCGAGAGCCGGTGCCAGTGCGAAAGGAAAAGGCGGCGTCTTTCAACTACCGTCCCGGTTTGGCGCTTCGCGGCGTCCTTTCCCTTCCTGCCTTTTCCACCTGGGGTTGGGGCCCTACACCATGTGCGCGCGCGGTGGTGGTCGATCCGTAGTGGGTGGGAGGGAGAGATGGAGAGAGCGAGCTAGTGCGCCGGCGTCTCTTCGCCTTTCCCCCCCCCCCCTCCTCCCCTCCTCCCCGTGCACGCCCCTTCCTGTGCTCTGCTCGTGCTTGCAGAGAGAGAGAGAGAGAGAGAGAGAGAGAGAGAGAGAGAGAGATGGGTTCAGCTCCAGCAGGAAGGAGGGGCGATCCCGTGGCATTCTTGATCGTCTCTGATTGATGGTGTCTGGCCTGGTTGGTGACTTGCTGTTCTTGGCCATTCTGGTGTGCTGTAAGAAGGGGGCGGCTTGCTTGGTGGTATTGAGGTCGATTCTGTGACCAACCTTGTCGATTTTGCTGGCTCATCTGTAGATTAGAAGCCTGCTTCTTGTTCCAGAGGGAATGATGTGAAGCTCAGTTTTTCTTTCAGTTGTAGGCATAGATCCTTCACATTCTATCTAGGAATTGGGAGGTTTTCTCAATGAACAAGGAGAGTATTTATGCTCCGTAATTGTTTTTTTGGTGTCTATTGCTTCATATCTTGATTTGTAGCGGTGTTGTATTTTAATATTTACCCATGTTTTGAGGGAAGTAGTCAAAATTACAGCAAATTATGTTTCTTCCCCCCATCTTTCTTGTAGATTCCTTTTGAAAATATGCCGTGTCTTTTTAGATAAGTTGCATGATTGGGATGGGGTCAATTGATGAATACCCATCCATGATGTGGCCCTGGGAGGTTACCATCCACGGTGTGGTACTGTGGGCGCCGGATTGGGGGGATGAAAGATGAAAAACAATCATAAACCATTTCAAATTTCACTCTCTATGTCAGGTCCTCTGCGATTTGCATTGCTGGGTATCCCTTATCTATAGCTATGTTTATTTGTGTACTTATTAAGCTATATTTTGTTTTGTTGTGAACATCGTTATTCCTTAGTGATTATAGTAGTCATTGCAAATGAATTTTTGTGAGGGAGCACATCTCTGATCTTCCTAACTCTTAAGATTTGAGAATATTTCAAGCTTCGTTCTTTTCCACATTTTTGATTGGCTATCTTCCCCTATGCACTCATGTGGTTGTGCTATTAATCATGTGCTAATCATCTCCAAGGTTGTGGGCTATGATTTCATCAGTCTTTTTTTTCAGCTTAGGTTTGGAGGGAAAATAGTCAAAATTAGAATGCAATTATATTTTTTCTTTACCAATATGCGTATCGCTGCGGAACTTCCTATAACCAATGTATTTTTTATAAAACTTAGGTGCCTCACATAAGGTGCCCATATGTTGGATCTTCTCATATCATCACTTGTTTTATATCTGAAGTTTGGATAAAATAAAATAGAAGATACTTTTTTCTGTCTCAATTTTTTCTGAAGTGTTGTTATATGGCAGAATAATGAAATGCCTTCTATCATGATATGTTCATGATGATTGGCATCATGGTCATATTTAATATTCCAGAAAATGTATGGGACAAATATCCATGTATTTTCTAATTATCTTAAAAAAAATTTAGTTCTGGAACTTTTACCTCTATAGTTGTCTAGCATTTTGTTTGCCCAAGTGTTTTTATTCCACTGGAAGGAATGGTACTTGCAGATAACTTTGCACTTATTCCCTGCAAAGAGAGCTTTATTCTGTTTACGCCATCCCCATTCTAGTGTTTTTTGTGCTGTCTGTCTTGCAATATTTTCATACGTGTTTGCTTGAAAATATGGTGCCATGATACTAAATTTTCAATCCTCTGCTTCCTCTGGCAGTTGTGCATGCTTACAAATTCTGATTAGTAGTAAAAAAATGTTGGTAAATTCCTTATATATCTGTCATCCTTGTAGCTGATGACTGATGCAATTTTATTTTAATTTTCTTAATTAATCTGATCTCCATGAAGCTTTTCTTGTGGGGAAATTTCAATGAACTTATTTAACCTACTTTATTTCTTTAGGTTTCTGTTCTCCAGTGCTAAAGTTCCCCAACAGTGACAATTTCTAAAGCTCAACAGAACTAGATGATACTTGCATAATGTGGCCCTCAGATATTTGGCAGGCGCATGCAGGGTCATCACAGTCAGAGGGATCAGAACTGGATATGGAGAGAAACGGATGCAACCATAATTGTTGCCCATCTCCTCTCCAACCAATTGCATCAGGTGGTCAGCACTCTGAAAGCAGCGCTGCATACTTCTCTTGGCCAACATCTACTCTAATGCACGGTTCTGCCGAAGGCCGTGCTAATTACTTTGGGAACCTACAGAAGGGTGTGTTACCAGGACATCTTGGCCGCTTGCCAACAGGGCAGCGAGCCACCACCTTGCTTGATTTGATGATTATAAGAGCTTTCCACAGCAAGATCCTACGCCGCTTTAGTCTTGGTACAGCAATAGGGTTTCGAATCAAGAAGGGTACATTGACTGATACTCCTGCCATCCTTGTTTTTGTTGCTCGGAAGGTGCACAGAAAGTGGCTCAGCACTACACAGTGCCTTCCGGCTCACCTTGAGGTATGGATCATGCGGTTTAGGAATATATTTAGGTGATATGTAATTACATAATCAATTTTACTGTTTCATACACAGGGACCTGGGGGGGTGTGGTGTGATGTTGATGTCGTTGAATTCTCTTACTACGGGGCACCAGCACCAACTCCAAAGGAGCAATTGTATGATGAGCTTGTTGATGGTCTGCGTGGTAGTGATCCAACTATTGGCTCTGGTTCACAGGTTATATTACTTTTCATGGTTGAAGTTACTATTTTCTTGTTTCTTCTTGACAAAACGGATAGGTTAACACTGCAACTTTCTTTGACTATTTTACCAGGTCGGTTATTCTTGTGTTTTTATTTATATATTGCCTTCTTTGCTTAGAAGGGATTGTTTCTGTTCTTTTTTATTGCAACATTTTTTTTTTGCCTGTTCAGCACAATATTTACTTGTAGTTCTGTTGTACATACACATCCAACTTCATAAAATTGACATAGTTAACATGCAGTTGTTTCTTTTTTATTCTTCAGGTAGCTAGCCTTGAAACATATGGTACATTGGGTGCCATTGTAAAGAGTCGAACTGGTAATAAACAAGTAGGCTTCCTGACAAACAGGCATGTTGCAGTTGACCTGGATTACCCTAATCAGAAGATGTTCCATCCCTTGCCCCCTAATCTTGGGCCTGGCGTTTACCTAGGTGCTGTTGAGAGAGCAACATCATTTATCACCGATGATGTTTGGTACGGTATCTATGCGGGAACGAATCCAGGTAACATTGCTGTGCCAGAACAATACTTTATTTGTAGAGTCTTCATGTTTTGGCATATATATGCAGCTTGTAGCATCTTGTGACAGATCTTTGTTACAAGGCATTCACTACTGCCCATTGCTCCTTTGGCTGCCATCTACTTTTTGATGACATATTTGTTCTGTAACAAAATCATTTAATCTGCAGAAACATTTGTCAGAGCTGATGGTGCATTTATACCGTTTGCTGATGATTTTGACATAACTAGTGTTGTTACCACCTCGGTCAAAGGAGTTGGAGTCATTGGTGATGTAAAGGCAATCGATCTACAATCCCCAATTAGTAGTCTCATTGGTAGACAGGTCGTCAAAGTTGGAAGAAGCTCCGGTTTGACAACAGGGACCGTTGTGGCATACGCTCTTGAATACAATGATGAGAAGGGCATATGCTTCTTCACGGACTTTCTTGTTGTTGGGGAGAACCAACAAACATTTGATCTTGAAGGGGACAGCGGAAGCCTTATAATCTTAACGGGAAAAGACGATGAAAAGCCACAGCCCATCGGGATTATATGGGGTGGCACTGCCAATCGGGGTAGGTTGAAGCTCAAAAGTGGTCAGGGTCCAGAGAACTGGACAAGTGGGGTTGATCTCGGCCGGCTTCTGGATCTGTTGGAGCTTGATCTAATCACCACGAGCGAAGGACTACAAGGTTCGTGCTTTCTAAACATTGAAAACTCTGCCAAACCATGACATATTTAGTCCTTTATTTTGTAACAAATAAATCAGAAACCGTAATGAAACTCTTTGCTCTTTGCTACAGAGGCCCTAAAGGAACAACAGATTATTTTAGCTGCTGCTGCTGCAGCAGCTAATTCGACTGCCGCCACAGAATCGTCCCCCGTCGCTGGCCCTCAAGAAAACGAGAAGGTTGACAAGATTTACGAGCCTCTTGGAATCAACATCCAACAGCTTCCAAGAGACAGTACAGCCACATCCACTGACCAACCCTTTGGCCCCAGCGAGTTCCATGTCGACACTGTGGAAGGCGGCGTCCTCAACAACGTCGAGGAGCACCAGTTCCTCATCGGCATGTCCCCAGCGCGTGAGGAAGTCGGCCAGGACGCCAACGGCGAGCTGAACAGCAGCCTCGTGGAGCTGGAGAATTCGCCCGAAGACATCTGCTTCTCGCTGCATCTGGGCGAGAGGGAGCCCAAGCGGCTCCGCTCCGATTCGTCGTCGCTGGACATAGACCTGCAGAAATGAGATGCAGCTCTGCTGCTGCTGCTGCCTCCATCACCACCCAGCTCTGTATGGCCTAGTGAAAGGCAGTTCCATTTCTGTGCACCCAATAGAAATAAACTTTAATTTTCTGAACCTTATTGTGCCAGTTCAGGTTACAGATATCCTTATGTCAGGGTGGTTACCCCTGCAGTTCTTTCTTCTTTCTTTCCTGCCACTTACAGTAGTTTTTATAAGGAGGGGGTAATTGAATTAGATGAAGGTGCCCTATTCCTTGGCCATGTAATCTTGCCATTTATTGTAGGGGCAATATACTTTTGTGTACGTAGAATTGCATAAATCAGTGTAGAATTGATCTACCTCCAACTAAATGTTGACAGGTATGGTTGCTAGCACATTCGTTTGATGAAGACAAAATCGTATTGAGTCACAAACTATTAAGAATATATCTCTGGTCACAAATAAATGACCTTTTGGAGTGAAAGGATATATAGCCCAGTAGTTGCAGTGACTTGAATAGAGAATAGCTAAATTTTGACTCTCCAAATCAAAATTTAGTTCTTTATTTAGTTTTGGTAACTCAAATTTATAGAGCATATCTAAGAGACTATCTATCTCTGCTCCCCAAATCATGCCAAGGGGAGAATGACAAGAGGGTCCTAAGAGGGTCCTATCCACGTGAGATCCACGTATAGCAATTATGTTAGTGGGATATGACAAGTTAAATAACCACTATTTTAGAGAGAATTTTTTATGCAAAATTACTAAATTTAAGTATGGCAAGTGAGATAGCTATTCTCTTAGAGAAACTCTAAGGTTGTGTGTTCAAATCTCCTCCAACTAAATGTTGACAGGTATGGTTGCTAGCACATTCGTTTGATGAAGACAAAATCGTATTGAGTCACAAACTATTAAGAATATATCTCTGGTCACAAATAAATGACCTTTTGGAGTGAAAGGATATATAGCCCAGTAGTTGCAGTGACTTGAATAGAGAATAGCTAAATTTTGACTCTCCAAATCAAAATTTAGTTCTTTATTTTAGTTTTGGTAACTCAAATTTATAGAGCATATCTAAGAGACTATCTATCTCTGCTCCCCAAATCATGCCAAGGGGAGAATGACAAGAGGGTCCTAAGAGGGTCCTATCCACGTGAGATCCACGTATAGCAATTATGTTAGTGGGAGAATGAGTTGGTAGATTTGGCCATTTAGAACTTACGTTTAGTCATTCAAATAGTATGACAAGTTAAATAACCACTATTTTAGAGAGAATTTTTTATGCAAAATTACTAAATTTAAGTATGGCAAGTGAGATAGCTATTCTCTTAGAGAAACTCTAAGGTTGTGTGTTCAAATCTCTGTAATAACATGAATTTTAGATTGGGTTGTTTGAAGGGCTAAGTTTCCTGCTTACTTAGACTAGTTTTCAAAATTTTTAAAAAATGATTGCATATCCTATTGGATACAGAGGCCAGATAAAAATACCCTCTAAGGGTTTATTAGATTCATTCCACTATAAATTTGCTAGTTTTGAAATATATCATTACAATTTGACTAATTGGAAGATGTCATTATAATTTCAGAACTATTAAAAATATGCCACGCTATACCCTTTCGGTATATTTTTTTAAAAAAAATTAGACCATATTGACCATCTGTTGTTTACTATGGCTTTGGCATGTGCAAAGGGTAATTTAGTCCAAAAATGGCATATCCGAAATAGTTCTAAAATTAAAGTGGTATCTTTACAATTAGTCGAATTATAATGGTATATTACAAAACTGACAAATTTATAATGGCATGATCTAATTAACCCCTCTAAAAATGTTTTGGATAACCCTATGATTACTAGCCTATTAATTTGATTATTTATTATTTGTATAAAGCCTATAAAAGTATAGCAAAATTATAGCAATGTATAAATTATTTTTAAGACAAATCTACTTATATCACCTTTATAAAAAAATTGAACCAAAATATAAGAGAAACTGAACGTAAAAGTTGAAAAATGTTGGGATTAAACTCTGCCTTTTACGAGCTAGAACTCCCTGCTGCACAAGAAACTAAGAACATATAGTAGGGGGAAAAATTCAGTGGCATGGAAATGCATGCAAAGAATTGGAACCAAATTCAGTGGTATCTTAAAAAAAAAAAATCTCAAAGAATGGATCAAGGTATATTTAGTAGGCCATGAGTAGGTTATAATAACAAATTAACTCCAACCGATGTGCCAACACTAGGCTGCAAGAATCATGGCGTTTATGTGCCCTTTTCAAGGTGTTACTTTCTCTCTGTTGCTATAAGATAATGCATGTATATGTTACAGTGCCAAAGGATTAATATTGTAGGTTGGTTATTCGCATATTTTCATATAATTAAGACCATCGTTTTGTTAATTATTGGCTAGAAATATAAATTTATCACTACTTAGTCCCCTAAACTTGGTTACTCTAAATCTATTGTATCTACTCCTTTATTTTTTTATTTGATGCCGTTAAATTTTAGATCTGTGTTTAACCCTTTGTCTTGTTCAAAACTTTTATGCAAATACACAAAATTATAAATCATGCTTAAATTTATTTTAGTAATTAAACAAATAATAAGAAAATAATTAATAATAATATAAATATTTTAACTAAGATGAATGGTTAAGTATAGATAAAAAGTCAACAACGTCAATTAAAAAAAATAGAGGGAGTAATATTTTTTGGTTAAATGGACATGTGAGAGATTTGTCAAATATGATTGGGGAAGAATATTAGCATAACAATAGCATATATGTGTTCCTAGCTAGTTGGAGCAATTGATTAGATGGAGTAGATAAAAATTGTATACCTTGCTACATATTATACAGAAGAAGAAATAAAATACGTTTTGTTTCTTGATGATAGTGAATATTAATCAGGGTGGGTGATTCATGTTCTCCCAACTTGCTGTGGATGATGCCATGACGCCTTTTTAAAGCTCAATTGGCATGCATGCTGTCAGCAAGGCTGAGTCACTGGCTTATCCTCATGGCACTCACAGACTATACTAAATTGATATGAAACACACTGGAAAAACAACAAATGCTGTGCAATTAAGAAAGCAAAAAAGGGTTATCCACATGGTTTGAGAAACTGGTGGTTTAGTGACAGAAGAAGCAGCTCAGATTACTTGTTTTAGTGTGCTCCTAGAATGGCAGGACATACAGTTTGGGCTGAAGAATCACCTGTTAGTTGGAGATCGGCCACAGTATCAAAATCAGAAAAAAGTTGATTCAAAATTCGATGATCAAACTAAACGATCATCTCATGCCCAATCAATTGCAAACATCCGGTCCTATTTGGAACAAAAAAAAATGCTCATCCTTCTCCGGCACGGATTCGACAGTACGACCACAATTTTTCATGAAGATGAAGAGAAATTCCTAAGTCACACTGCGACAGTCCCAGAAAAAAAAAGAGAGAATTCATTATATGCTCCTGAGTTTGCCACATGTCTACCATTTGTGTTGTTCTACAATATGTTATCAATGTTTGCTTAACTATGATTTACCATCGCCATGCGATTAGTCTCCGTTAGAACCGTATAATTTTGTCCAAATGGGCCAAATGCCTCTGGGATAAATTTTTTGAAATATCATACTTTAAGTTTTTAGACAAAATTTAGAAGTTTAAAAACTTATGTCTATAATACGCATGCAGCTTAATTTTGAAAGTTTTTGTCACATGAGTATTTTGGTCGTATAGACATAATTGTACGATACTGATAGAGACTAACCGGACACAATGGTAAATCGTAAATATTAAGCAAAAGTTAATGGCATACCGTAGAACGAAAAATTAAAAGTCAGCATAAATGATAGAATTATACTAAAGTCAGTGGCATATTATAGATTTTCTCAAAAAATTAAGGTGCATGCACGAGCTTCTACCATAGTAGAAAAGAACACATGATTGCGAAGTATGTGTCGACATTTTCGCAATGTCACATAAATAAATCTCATATAAAAGCCTCATATGAAAGTGACTAAAGCCTTAGAGTATTTCAAGTGCAAGAAAACTAAACCAATGCCCCTATCTCGCTGTACTTTTTTAGGACCTTGAATCCACTTTGTCTAATGACCAAACAAATATAAATTTTAAAGTGCACACAAGTTGGGTGTCCCAGCCATGAAAAGCGTCGGCACTTTTAGTGCCCTTTCTCCAAATTTCAAATTCAAAATTGTTTTTTTAAATGAAAGTGAATTGAGTTCCCTTCCCCATGCTCAGTATAAGTAGAACACAGATGCACCTCCCCCAGCAAGCAAGTGAACCTGCAGTGAAAAAAAACACTACCAAAAGGAGAGCACAGAAGCTCTGCTTAGCTGCACTGCTGAGACTGATCGACGACGATGGGGCAGTACTGCTCCTCCTCCCGGCAGGTCGCCGGCCATGGCGCCGCGGTGGCCGGCGACGACGGCTTTAAGAGGTGATTACCACTGATTCCATGGTTTCTTGGTTTATCAGTTACTGTGTGGCTTTCTTTTCGGTTTGCGAGTTAAAGGTGAGCTTGATCTGAATGAATTCTGACATGGATGCAGCTGCAGGCAGAAGCAGCAGCAGCAGCAGCAGCCGCCGGAGACGGGGAAGAGGGCGGCGCCGCCGCGGAGGAAGGCGATGAAGCATGCCTACGACGCTTCCGGCCAGCAAGACCTGGTCCTCGTGGTGTCGCTGGACTCCATCACCAAGATCGGCTAGGCTAGCAGCAGCAGCTGCTGCCAGATTCTGACATGATCAAGAAGCTCTCTCTCTCTGTCTCGACTGGTATACGCATGCACCTCTTCTCTTCTCTGAACTGAATGAACACTGCCTGAACTAAATTATGATCAATCTTCTGAAAGTTAGTTTTGTTTTTCCACTTTTTTTGATCGTCTAATCATGCATATATAGTTATCATCAAGCTTTCAGTCCTCCGGAATTCACAAATAAGTTGAAGGTTTTTCTTGTATGAAAGTGTCTTTACAAATTTATGCGAAAAACACATCTTTAGAAATGCCAATTAAAAAGAACGAATATAGTGATATTAATAATATCATCATAGTCGCCAAAAGTGTCTCAGTTCACTTTCAAATGTAATACAACCCCATCCAATGACAACTTGGATGTTGCTGAAAATATCTTTGAGAGCCTATCATGGATAGGACAAACTTCCTTGAAAACGTTAACTTTCTAGTCTTGCAAATAAGAAGAAAACGTCTGTGCAACAGTGCAAGTCATATCCAGAGCGAAATAATAAATAAAGCCTTGTAATCTACTCACTTTGTTTTTAAATATATGATAATCAGGACTTTTTGACATAATTTTGAAAATTTATCTTATTTAAAAATTAATTTAGTGCTAATATGTAAAAATATTACTCATGCTAAGAGTATATTTAATGATAATATAACGAGGCACAACAAAATAAATGACACTTTCGTACTACCTCCATCCCATAATTACCTTATATTTTATTTTTCCGTGTCCAACGTTTGACCATTCGTCTTATTTGAAAAATTTGTATAAAAACTTAAAAAAATTAGTCACGTATAAAGTACTGTTTATATTTTATCATCTAGTAACAATAAAAATATTGATCGTAAAATTTTTTTAAATAAGACGAATGGTTCAAACGTTGGACATAGAAAAACGAAAAATGAGGTTATTATGGGACGGAGGTAGTAGTTTATTTTAATAAAACAAATAATCAAACGCCATATTTAAAGATCAACTATGCCATATATTTAAAATGGTGGTAGTAATAATTTGCTATGTTTATGTTTCTGCCCTGTAATCTTATCCATCTGGTAAAAATATTCGATGTTTAGCACAAGTAAAGCTTTTAAATTTTCAAATAATTAATTTAGAAGCAAGAAAGTTCACATACATGATTTTACTCGAAAATGCTATCATAATATCATAAAATAAAGTTTATAAATCTATTTTGATGTGAAATTTATCGTCAAATTCTAAAAAAAAAAACCAAATATGCTTTTAAGTATGATGGCTGGACCTTATCTTACTTATTTACAGGCTCTGACGGTGATCGGTGAACATGCCTTGTTGTCTACTTAATTAAGAAGGTTTACATATGCACCTCCAACCCTCGTGTACTACTAAGTTATTATTGTGTTACAGTAATTGTAGCCTCGAATTCGTGAGTTAAAAATTAGTCCGTAGATCTTTGTATCATGAATAATTCGATAAGGTCCTTGTATCCATCATCTATAATATTATGTATTAATTAATGGAGAGGTGTGTTTACTATTATGTTCTTGCAAGCAATTTGATTCTCTTGCTAATTAGGCTTAGACGTGATGGATTGATGGTATTGGTGCTCGTATTTATGAGTAATTATTTTTTAAGTTGTAGATGGAGTATATGTCGATAGTAATAAGATTTTTGGTTTTTCTAGAAAATGCGAAACGGTATTTTTACAAATAAAAAATAATTTGTGAATATAACTTTTATACATATGTTTCTACTTAAAAAACATAAGCTAAAACATAAACTATGATAAAAAATCTTAAAAACAACTATAGATTTAAGATTAAAAATTTTAGCGAAAAGATGAGGCTGATCTGTTTAATCTCAAGATATGCTGGCCCAACCGAGCTTTAAAAGTGCTCTTAGGTGTTCACCCTAACTTTTTTGCTTTTGCTTATAAGCCAAAAATTAAAATTTTAATAGAGTTGATTTTATGGTTTGGCTTTTGGTTTGCTTATGCTAACCATACATATATAAAAGTGTTATTCACAAATTATCTTTTATTTATAAATATGTCATTTCGTTTTTTTGTTAAAAGAAGACCAAAGCATCTGCCGATGCATGCCTGTAGTGTACACGTTCACTTAATATACTCGCTTTTATGACCGATCGAATAACAAGTGTCAAGACATATAGGAAGATCATTCTGCTGGTCACACTTCGATCCACACCCGGTGAAATGAAGAATCCTTTCTGTGATGGTCATTTAGCCCTCTCTTCTTTTAAAGGTTGAAAGAAAAGCTCTCACAGTGGACTATTGTACCACCTTATCTTCAAAATCCATATTGGTCCAGTCCTACATTGGACCTCTAAAATCCACATTAGTCTAACTCGACGAACGTTTGTTCGCGCTGGTACAAGACTAATGATACATAAGCATTTATAAGACATTATCAAAATGTAAGTTTACGAATACTCAAAAGGAATTGCAATATAACGGTGTATACCGTCGGTACGGTATTGTCATAACCAAATCAAGCGCATGACGTGGTTCCTCAAGAACCAACAAACCAATGTTGTGGTGTCCTTCGGAAAGATCCTTGCCTTTTTATCAAGACAAACGATTTAATTAGGGAAACATGCAACCATCATCATATGACCATGTTTTAGTTTTTATTTTTATTTTTTTCTTTATAACTTAAATAAAAAAGGAAATACTATATGATGGTCTATCATATAACCGGATAGCGATGGGATGCTTATGGTAGTTAACAACGTCCGGCCTCTATGCGACACCGTAGTAGTGTTTTGGCTACACGACGTTGCTAGACTGCTGGCGAAGAGCGCCTCGGCGAGGCTAGGGCTGAGAGCGCCACAGCCGCCCTTGCGGGCGAGCAAGGTGAGGCGGTTCATGAGGCAAGCGAGATCGATGACGGTGGACTGCGGCAGGAGGAAGTACACCAAGACGGGCTCGGCCTTAACGACCCATGCTTCGGCTATAGCAGATGTGCACGATGGGCGATAGAATCCTGATGATATTATTCATGATACCACTAGTGTTTGACATGATATTGTTCAGTTATCGTACATGGTATATGTGAGATATCATGTTACTTGGGAGGTACCATGTTATCTGGGCATGATACCTTAAGGTATCATATACGATATGTGTAAGGTACATTGTTACTTAGATATGGTATTCTGGTACATTTGAGGTTTCATACACGATACATGCGGTACCATATTACCTACAAGGTAACATGTTATTATTTTTTTGTTTTGACGATATACCGTAGTGTAGCAGCCCCCATACTCAAATTGGTTGAAATAAGAAAATATTATGTTGAAATAAAAAAGAAGTGCAAGATTAAAGTGTCCTATAAAAAAAATCCTATGGATGCAATAAACACAAGAAAACTACATGAATAATCATTTGGATCAAGCAAAGAAAAATATAGAAATTATAAGAGATAGACACAAAGAAATAATAGACCTCATGTTGAAAATCATTCAAAATTCCATGTTTCGAGGCATTCTTAAGAAATTTAAAAGAAATCTGAAAGACATTCCATATAGGAATGTTTTACGAAGGAATTTGAAGGAGCCATTCCTGTTCCCAAGGAAATTCGAAAGAGTCATTCCTCTGTTCCAAAGGGCTCTAAAAGGCCATATAGAACTGTTTTACATCGAAATCGAAATTTGAAAGAGTCATTCCTCTGTTCAAAAGGAGCCCTAGGCTGTTTATAAGTTAAAAGTTAAATTTTAGAATTTAATTTTAGACTTGATCTTGTGATTTTTTTATCATTGTTTGTTTTACCCTTGTGATTTTTTCATCATTGTTTGTTTTACCCTCTGTTCAAAAGGAGCCCTAGGCTTCCGATAGGCTTCCGATAACTGTTTATAAGTTAAAAGTTAAATTTTAGAATTTAATTTTAGACTTGATCTTGTGATTTTTTTATTATTGTTTGTTTTACCCATTTCGTTTTTAAGTCGTTATGAATACATATATAAATGTTATATTTTGTTTAAAAAACATGTTTTCGCTTTTTCATGTCATAAGAGGAACGATGGGAGCCCTAGTTTTTATGGAACTGATTTAGCGATGTACGCTGAACCATGTTTTCCCCAAAAGGAAATTTCACTCAATCACATGAAAGCGCGCACGTCACAGCTCAGCTCGGTAATGGCACCATTAACTTGCTCCAGAAATAAAATGATCATAAGCTAGATCAACAGAGCAAGCAGACACAATTTCACTGGTAAACTTTTGCGACTACGGACTACTGAAACTTATGGTACGTTAAACCACCCAATTTGCCCTGTCAAAAAGAATGCAGAAGCTGTCCTCTGATCTGATCATCCCATCAAACAGAAAAAAATGATAGGATTCCTCAGCAAGGGGCCACATATATAATAGTAAAAGGCTTTTCTGATGTGCATTCATACTTAACAGTTAACATCCACGTCATTCAAATACCAATCCGAAACATAAACCACTTTAGTCTGCAGAGTACTAAACAAACAGCTAAATTACTGGAACAGAAATTAAGACTTCCATTAAGTGATCCATCTCTTCATCACCCAGAATAGGGGTTGAGGAAATCTTTGGCTTTCAGCGGTACTGCAACAAAAGAACAATGGTTATCATTAGTTGGCTTACTACCCAGGACCAAGGAAGGCCTAAAAGTACTGGTAACTCGAGATTTTCGGTCACAAAATGTACAAACCACAACTAATTGGTAACATTAATAGAATGACCACAGCGCAGTGGGAAGAAATCTTCGATTTTCAACATGAAATCAAAAGAGATATCAATTTACAGAAGGAATAAAATGTGATAAAGAAGAATTCTAGCTTATTATAACACCATCTCATGATTCAACTGAAAGTCTGAAACAGGGCTACATAAATATTGGTATAGGCATTGGACAACACACAAAAATAACAATATAGCTAGATAAACTTTGAAGAAACAGACTAAGAAGAAACAGACTAAGGCCGCGTTCGTTTGATCACGGATAAGTTAACTTACGCCGGAGCAAAAAAACATAGTAATAGATTAGTACATGATTAATTAATTATTAATTATTGAAAATATAAAATAGATCAATATGATTTTTTAAAACAACTTTCCTATAGAAATTTTTTGCAAAAAATACACCGTTTAGCAATTCGGAAAACGTGCATGCGGAAAACAAGAGAGATAAGTTAACTAAGATGGGGGCCAAAAGTGGCCTAATTCCATAGTTTAGCAGTACCTGGTCCAATGAGCTTACACAGTAATGTCTACCAAAGATGTAGCAAACAGAAACAATGCAGATCAATATTTAGTACAACAGTAAAAATCATGGGGCTGACCTTGATGAAGCCAATGTCCTTGGCGTTGCTGCGGAAGCACTGTCTGCAGCACATGAGCCCGTACTTCCTGATCAGTCCATGAGGGTTCCCGCACACCCGGCTACCAAACACAACAAACGTGGGATCAATATATGTAACCCAAGGGATGAACTGATCATCCATGACTGCACACATGGACGAAACAGACCCAAGCAAGTAATCCCTATGATCTAAGCTTTTCTCAACAAAGGCGATTTCTTTAACCAAAATCATTACAGGGTAATCACATATCAAACACATTTTTTACGTCATGAATCCAAGTGAAGTAATCTGTTCTGCAGCTAACGAACCTAAGTCAAAATCGAAGCACTCTACCTGAAGAATTTACCACAACTACTACTCGTCTGAAATTTGCTACTCGTCAAATTGAGCTATGGAGTAGATCTTAGCAAGGACGTGAACGATTACATCAACGAATCGTCGAGCCCAACAACACAAGCACCCTAGTCGCCGTCGATACACACAACCAAACCCCGACGAAGATCATCTCCGGCAACCGCGCCTAACGCATCAGCAGCCGGCACAAGCGACGAGAGAAGAAAAAAACTAAGGTGGGAGAGGGAGCAGCAGCAGCAGCAGCCGTACCAGACGCGGGAGCCGGGCCCGTAGTTCTTGGGGTGGGAGTTCCACACGTTGGAGTGCCCCATCTCCGCCGCCTTCCTTCCGCCGGCGCCGCCGCGAGGTGGGAAACCCTAGCGCGAGAGACGAAGAGAGGGAGACGGGCGAGGCGCGCGCGTGTGCGAGGTGGCGGCGGAGCGGGGAGGAGGCCTTATATAGCAGCAGCAAGAGCTAAACCCTAACGGTGAGTCCACCTGGGCCGGCCCATTGGGCCTCTACTTGGGCCGGGCCTTTTCGTGTTGGGCCTCGCCTCCTCTCCTATATGACGTGTCCACCTCTTTGGATTCGTATCGTCGTCTCCTGCGCCGGCGATGTCGTCGTCGTCCCACGCCGCCGCCGGAGACGGCTCCGGCGAGCCTCCGTCGACGTCCGGGCCCGTAATACTCCTCCGTGTCATCTCTCTCTTGTCTCTTTGCCTCCGTCGGCGGTGGTGTCTCGTCGGCCTTGTGTTTACCCGCTGTTGGATTTGGATGGATGTGCGTGGTTCGCAGGGGAAGGAGAGGGAGGGTGGCGGCGATGAGGCTGGGCGTGAGGAGGAGGGGTTCGATCTGGCCGGCGCCTCGGCGGGGTGGGTGGAGGCGCGGACCAGCTGCCCGCACCTCCCCACCATGCCCGCCGACGACCTCGCGCGCGTGCCGCCGCCGGACTCGCCGTGCTCCAGGTAAAATTTTGCTCGATCTGCTCTTTCCAGGCGCCTCCGGCTCAATGTCGTGACCCTGTGCCTTGCCTAAGTTCAGGTTGTCTCCGAGCTCTTTTGCCGTGGTTCGTCCGCACGTAGTGCCCCCGACCAGTTCATTGTTTTGGTTGAGCAATGAGATGGTTTAGTTTACCAAGTAAAGATAAATGTTTAGTGCTTCACGATGAGTCGATGAAGATGATGTTCTGTAAGCCAATCTACTAGCGATAGCAGTTGTTTATTTTGGTTCAGTGTTTGGCGAAATCGTGTCATGCATGTGGGTTTTTCTCACCAGAACAAGAATACGACTGGTCTCAGTCGATAGCTTGGCAATTTGCCTAGGCCCTAGTGGCCGAGTAGAGGTTGACGATTTAACTGGCCAGCACTCAGCAGGATTTCTAAACCTACCTTGGAACATGCTGTGAGTTGTGATAACAATTGTTTCACAGTACTTCGAGCTGGAAATGTACTACTGGAGTACTGGTGCCTGGGAATGTAGTTTTCTTCACCTACTTAGCAACTAATTGCCAACAAAGTTTTTTTCTCACTGGGTGTAATACAAATGTCTGTTTTTTTTTTGTTAACTAAAATCATGTTATACTTATAAGCTATAAACTTGTTGAGGGGCCAAAGAGGTCAGCTTTGAGATGACATGTTTACCCTAAGAAATATCGTTGAAATAATCCTAAGAGTATGCTTCTAGATTAGACTGACTTGCTATTCTTCTCAAGTTCAGGATGTGACAAAAGTACCTTAAGAGTTACAACTGAGAGTTGTTGAGATTACTACGGAGATTCACTTGATGATTTACCTTTCCTTTGTCTACCACTTTATGTTCTTGTTTCTACATCTGGCTTACACAGTCATGTTGAGCTAATTACGTGTGCACCAAACCTATGATAACTGGCCGGCAAACCAGACTGATCTAGTTAGTAGGATTAATGTTTGCCAAGGTTAGGTGGATTAATTAAGTTGGCAATAGGAAAAAGTGGTGCATTAACTTAGTCCACTAGTCCACTGCTGTAGTGGGTTAACTTTTTCATGGATGAGGGTTAAAAAGCTTTGGCCTAGTTAACCTAACTCTCCTTCACCATTAGTATTTGGCAGATTGAACTTCTAACCAACCCCTTGATCCCAAACGAAACGTAACCTTTGTATTGTCATTTCCCAGTCATCGAAGTTAGCATGTGTCATGCTTTATTTTGCATGTTCCCAATTGAAACATCTGTTATTATGGATCTTCACTTAGTAACTGAGAACATCATCCATTTTTTTTATGTATGTGCTGTGTAAAATTCAAGGTATTATGTCCATTTATGAGCATTTCTCCATGCAGATGTCATCATCCTGCTGAAAACTGGTTATGCTTGATCTGTAAGGATGTTCTGTGCAGCCGTTTTATCAACAAACATATGCTGTACCATTATCAAGATACAGGACATTGTCTTGCTCTGAGCTTCAGGTAATTGTCAAAATTGCATTTGATCAATGTGCTCTTTGATCACACAGAATTTTTGGCAGTTCCATCTAAAATAATGCATTTGCATTGTCAGTAGTCAGTACAGTGCATTTAAATCGTCACCTGAATTTCAAGTGTTATAACAATGAATAGTTGTGACCTTTACTGGACTCTAGAATTGTTCTAGTTTATTCCTACATGCATGGCATCTTAGAAAACCAAATTTACAGCACCAGCCAATACTAATTATAAATTATACATTTATGCTGTTTTATGTCTCAAGTAGTAAACTAAGTTATAAAAGTCTACTAAAGAACAAAGATATTAAAATATTTTTAAGTATCACATTATTATGTTAATATTAATTCCTTTTTATTAAGTTCACTTCCAACCATATGCTGCCTCTCTCTTGTATCTCTGCTTTCATGGCAAACCTGTACAATGTACATCTCCCTGTTTACATTATGTCTACTTGATCTGGTTACTGTTATTTAGTACCATGTATGCAACCCATTGCAGTGATCTGTCAGTCTGGTGTTTCGCCTGCGACTCCTACCTCGATGTTCAATCCATCTTAGAACTGCGTCCAGTTTATGAAGTTGTACATCTGTTGAAATTTGGACAACGGCCTCCATTTCGATCACTTGATGTACTGGATTTGAGCAGTGGACAGAATGGAAGTACATCATCACTGTCCTAATGCTCTATATTATGTTAGTTTCTTTTCATGATTGAAGGTAGTTAAACTTGTTAAGGACAAGCAGTATCTTACTATGTAAGGTGGCACTTGTTAAACTTCAGTATGATATTTCAGATGAATGATCCTATTCTTCTCCTTTTATTACATTTCACATTCAAAGCTTTGACAGATAAACTTGGTGACGTAGTTTGTTATATTGGGTGCAAAGCAAAATGACAAGTGTAAAAGGTCTGTTCACCTTTGGAGATGATGAAGGCACTATAGTTTCATTGATATTGACATTGAAAAAAAGTATCTACTTACGAATTCTTTAGCTCCACTGACTGATGTACTTTATGTTATCCACTAAAAGGAAAGAAAAGTTTAGGTATATGTCATTTGACTTTTGGTTGGGTGGCAAGACTTAGGCCCATCAAACCTCTAATGGGAAAAATATATAGTTTGTGGCATTTGAACTCATTCAACTATCCTGTCTATCCCCTAAGGAAAAACACGCTGTGCACGTATCTTCTTTTTAGTGAACTAATGCACCATGTATGCACATCTTGTTTATGGAAACTGCATAATTTTTAAAGATACTCAATTTTCTAGTTAAAATATGACCTGTCTGGAGCACTGATGAGGGGAAATGCACACTTTTCTATCACACTGCAAGTGAAGCACGCTGTAACTTTCAGACCAACTTGGCACTTAGTGGCAGGCAGACTAGAAAATTCAATGCATCTACAAAATAAGCTAATAGTTAAAGTATTGTGCTTCTGGGAGGATAAATACTGACATGAGAGTTGTCGCATGGCTTTTTGCAGAATCATTATATGTACTCTTCTTTGAGTTATTAGTGTGATGTGATCTTTTGTTTGCACAAGTGATACTGATGTCAAATTACTAGTTGCCTAACATTGTCTGTCCAATCAGATATAAAAATTATCCATTCTTTCGTCTTCATTTGCTTTCCTGGTAACACATGGTGGATAGTCATGACAAGTGTGCCATATCATTATTTCAATCAAGATATCTTTTGTTCAAATCAAAGTGATACTCTGTCTCCAAATAGTTGGTAGCTGCTTTGGATGTACTGTGATATTTATATGGAGCTGCTATTTTTCTTTGTTTCTTTTGTTTCCTTGTTATATCATGTACTTCTATACTGTTTACAAGGCATTAACCATCTGAATACTTTTGTTTCAATTTAAAACAAGGAAGTATTTTCATCATACATTATTTCCTGTGTTGAGCACTTTTGTTGATAACCATACATTTTGGTGTAACTTTTTACTCTCAATCTGGTCTGCAAATCTTCAGAAATCATAGCACTAGAAACATAAATTACAATTTAAACATGTTTAATTCTCATTTCCTTCTGTAAATAGGAATATTAGATATTGTCTTATTGGCTTTGAACATAGAAAAACCTCCTGAATACTACATGCAAATGACAACACTTAGGTTGTGTTCATCATATTAATCCATTTTTCAATTTTGCGATAGTTTATACTTAATTTATCATTCACTGATGAGATACCTCATTTTGTGTGATCTTTTTCTTCTACTTCACTCACTCTCAAACTCACACTGAAAGTTCTCGCCCATATCTGAACATGGTAGTGGTTGAATAGTGATAACCTTCAACTGCAGTCTGAGCATTAAAAGGTAAAGATGAGATATGGTACTGTATTCTGCATGATAGTATCAAATTGAAGTATCTGTTGTATTATAGTCGAGGTGCTACATAGTACTTGATCAGGCAGGACATGTGTACATAGTTCACACTGGATTTTTCGTCATTGTTGCGAGCATTGCTTAGAGCACTTACCAAATGCCTCCAAGTGTTTGGTTAGATGTCCATATCAAGAACATAGCAGATGCTGCCATTATGCACTAAAGACACCCATTAACTGGTGTGTATCAATATCAATGGAATCAGATCCTCTGACTTCTAGTTGAACAGGTGCGATGCGCCTTTCGTCATCTGCTCCTTCTGATCAGAAATGAATGGCCAATATCTAGGTGAGCAACAGATCAGATCTATTTTTTGTTATTACCTTTCAAGTAAAAAACAGATGAATTTCTCGTCATCTTGACTCATGATGATTTTCTGTTTTGTTTGTATGCCACAGCAGAGGATATGAACCCACACAAGCACGCTTGTGCTACAATTCCTGAAATTTCACTTGGTTTTGGGTCGCATCAGGGCTGATATGGTGTCTGTTTCATGCCAGTGCATGTGGAAGTTGATACGGTTTTAGCCAGTTGTGCATGGGAACATGTTCAGGTGTCATTTTTAGGTTGAAGAGGAGGTTTTTCTGTATTGGCTAAGCATCTACCAGTGTCTTTCCAAGCACTCTGAACAGACAGATCCATTGCAATGTGATTGCATCAGGGTAAGAATGGGACATTGACGGCTGCAGCTGCATCTGCGCATCAATTTGTTTACCAGTTTTTTTACAATCTCAGCTGTGGAACTGGGACCATTGGCACTCAGCTTGCATGGCAAAGCTGGAAAAGGCTAGTGTGCTCCCTTTCTACGTGTCGACATGAGTTTTGTCAAGTGTGATATGTGGAGCTCTATGACCTAATCTATTGGGCTTTATCAGAGTGTCTTCTAAGAGCAAGTTCAATAGTATAGCCAACTAGCTACTAGCTCGAAATCATCTATAGTCAATCTAATAGTCAATTTATACAATAGTTACCTGCAAAACATATACTATCTTGTCACAATGTCATACACATTGTGTCTTGGAGTCTATAGCTAAAAATCTATAGCTCTTTTCTCTCCCCTCATATCTCTTTTTAGAATATGATTATATTTGGTTTATAGCCTGCTATTGTACCTGCTCTAACATGCAGGGTATAGGAGGAATATAGAAATAAAACTAAGAACATCAAGTTCATATGGAATCTTCATGTTAGGAAAAGCAGATGAAACATTAGCCCTTAAAGATTGCTTCGAGATCAAAGGTTTCTATGGGTTGATTTCTGGGAGTAACATATATAACATATAGGACCAACTTCTATCTATATCTTTTCGGAAAAAGTTCTTCATGACATTATTATTTTGTATAAAGACCTCTTTGTGCACATATATGATGGATAAACAAACCTGTCTGCATGATCATGTTGGTGGATGAACACGAGTGGGTGTACGACTGATATCTTTGTTATACATCTTGTAAGAGGACTATTTTTTTTTTCGCTTGATCATTGAAGTGGTTTTGTTGAATGATGACGCTGTGCCCCTAGTGTCCTGGTAATCTGCACTTGTGTGGAAAGCTACTTTTTAGTGTTGGGTTATGCTAGATAGATAGATGCAGGCCTTGTTTAGTTTTCAAAAATTTTCTCTAAAAACATCACATCGAATTTTTGGACATCTAAATAAAGTATTAAACATAGATGAACCAAAAAACTAATTGCATAATTATGAAAGAAATCTTGAGACGAATCTTTTGAGCCTAATTAGTTCATGATTAGCCATAAGTGCTACAGTAATCAACTTGTGTTAATGATGGATTAATTAGGCTCAAAAGATTCGTCTCGCGGTTTCTAGGCTAGCCCTGAAATTCGTTTTTTCATTCGTGTTCGAAAATCCCTTCCGACATCCAGTCAAACATTTGACGTGACACTTCTCTCAAAAATTTTCTCAATCTAAACACCGCCGCAATCGCAATATATGATGTCTATGATGAGTTTCACATTTGCTTTTGGCTGGCCAATAGGAGTAGTTGGTTGTGGAGTATCTCCAGTTAATTACAGTAATATTCCTGTAGGTGTATCTATAACTACACAGTAGGCTTTTCTATATGTTGGCCTCTGAAGAACCACTAATGTTCCATCACTAATTCAACAAGTTAGTTTATTTTCTTCTGACAGTATCTCTTGGCGCAAAACCAAGCATGATAGCATGTGCAACCTCATACAGCTAAAAGGAGTTGAAAGTTAATTCTGGTTATATAATAACACATTCATCATGTTTAGTTTTTGGTGCATGATCTTTTTAAAGGAAAGAAAAATATCAACATGCAGCTGATATTGTTTTGTGTGCTCAGCCAAAATTCTGGATCTAAATTCTTTTCTCCCTTTAGGATTAAACTGTTACAGCTTAGTTGTAGTATTTTTTTTTCAGTTTGGTTTAACACTGGAGCTTGAACATTATTCCATTTCCATAACACAATTAATCAACATTTTATTTCCATAACACATTATGAATGGTAAGTGAAGTGGGGTACCAAGGTAGAGATAAGAGATGAGTCAGGAATCATGATAGCTACAGTTCCCAACCTTTCTTCTTTCTTTTTTTTTATCTACACAATTCATTGGATGCACCGAAACAAATGCAACCAAGATAATTCAAGATCGACAACGCAACTTTCTCTTGCTTTCTTTCTTTCCTTTTTTTTTTATGAGGAGACAACGCAACTATTATGCTACTAGCTGGATAGAGATAATGCTTCTGGAACCCTAGCTTTCTAAGCATCTACAGCAAACTGAGCCCATCTTTTTGACCAAACCTTTTTTTATGCTATGCTTACAAAGCCTTCCCAGCCATTTAATGCCAATATTTTCTCTGAACTTTGTGGAATGGATCAACAGTTCATTCCACTATATCTGGATCTGCTGGAGCTTTTGATCTGTCCTAGATCCACTTGCTAGGTTTTCACCTGATGCCAAACAATTGGTATGAAATTCCTAGATTCTGTCCAAGTGTGGAAGATTATTTTTGTTATTTTTTACCTCTGGTTTAGGATACTGATATAGTGATCAGTATCCATGTTTGATCATTATATTGTAATTATATATTCAATTAATATCATTAGAGATATATAACTGTGTGAAAATGATTTTTATGTCAAATGTAGATGTTATCCTTAACAAATCTAATCTAGTATTTCTACATATAGGTTTACTACAAGCATTCGGGAACACCATTTTTCTAAGGATTGGTGGAATATAACATTTGCAGCTCAATGGAAGAACATCAGGATGTTCTTCTACCAGCCTACTCTATTAGAATGCATACAGCAATTCCCCTATATACACATGCATGTATATCAATAAGTATTTACAGACAGAAGACTCAAGTGGTTAAATTAATAGGTAGTTTTACAGTTGCTTGTACTTCCACTGTCAACCTTATGGCTAAATAGAAGCAATAGGAGCCATTGATTTACGAGTTCTACTAACAAGATTGATTCTACTGCCAGTAGCGAGCACCTTAGCATGTTTACTAACATGGGTCTAAATTATTTCCTATTGTCTGCTCCCTCAAGGATTAGGTACTATTCAGATTGGGGGTGATGAATGATGATGCCTGCAAATGCAAGCCCCAATCCAATTGCTGCCTGCCATGGCCCCCACCATGGATTGAGGCGATGTGCCTCTTCAACCCGGCAAGGCGTGCTCCACTGTCTGGGGGGCCTCCCTCACCCTCAAACCCAGGGTAGAAGAAGAAGATGAGATCAGATGCATGCAAAGAAAGATTCTTTCCTCCTCCATTGCTGCCCTATATTATCTCAAGTGGATTCCACATGTGTTGATCACTTGGAAGCATCCATCCATCCATCCATCTATTCTCTTGCATTTTCTTTGTTTTCTAAAAGAGGGAAGAACATGTACCACCTCTTCTACTGGTTAGTTACTGTACTCCCTCCATCCCTAGATGTTTAACGCCGTTGACTTTTCCGCTTATTCAAAAAATTTTGTAAAATATGTAAAGCTATATATATGCATAAAAAATATATTTAACAATAAATGAATAAAAAATAATTAATAATTATGTAATTTTTTTTAATAAGACGAATAGTCAAAACATGTATAAAAAAAGTCAACGGCCTAAAATATTTAGAGATGGAGGGAGTATTTGAGAAGATCTGTGATTAGTAGTACCTTTGTTAGTGAAATTCCCATTTTTCATGTCAAAGTGTTGAGGGTGTTGGCATGTATTTAGGCTCTCTTTTTTAGTGTGTAGTGTCTACTTATGTGTGCAATGATTTGGGATAGTTTCAGCCTTTCAGCTTCAGTCTGAGTAGACAATAAGAAATGGACACATTATGGGCTTATTTAACAACATGATCCAAAAATAACATTTCAGGGGGTTAATGGCATAAATGAAATGGTTTAGGGAGTAAAGTGAATATTTCTCTGAAAGACAGCTTCCATAAGAGCAAGTTCAATAATATAGCCGAATGCTCCAAATCATCTATAGCCAATTTAATCGTCAATTCATTCAATAACTACCAATTGGAGACAGTGAGAACTTAAACGGGGGCAAATGTTCTACAAAAAGGAGGTAAATGTGTACTGAATTAGCAAATATTGTTACTAATATCTGATGAATAGTCTAAATCCATTTGATTTAATTTATATGCTAAAACAAATTTATCCCAACATAGCGTTAACTAGGTTCATTCATAAGCTTTTCCTAGCATAGTTGTGATCCAAGCAAACAATGCCCAAATGCAACTTTGGCCACTAATTTATATGATGAGATATATTTTTTTTAGCCGGGTTTATGATGAGATATATAAAAAGATAAACTATTAACTTTGTGAAAATATTTTTCGGTAAGCATTTGAATGAAAGGTTTCAGCATAACCATGTCTAAATATTTATTTATAGTACAAAGTCAAAAGGTACAGATGCACAGTCATCTTAACATAGTAATGTGGAGGTAATAGTTCTGAAATTGATCTTTGATAGATGTCTTGATAAGATGGAGCACAGAAATCAGTTGACATAAAGTTTTTGGAACGAGCAAATTAGATGGAAGTATTGCGCTAATTGTCAGTCCTGTATTATCCACATACTACAGCTGGTATATACCTAGATTAATCATCTGAAGGAATAGTGTTCTTGATAAATGATTAAGATAAGTACATTGTCATGATCCTCCAACAGTGTGTATAAGATCCAAAGCAATTAAGTAGTTATTAAGAGAAAGAATGGGGTTTCTCACCATCTGCAGCGTTTCAACTACAAATGAAAGATTGGAACTTTGGAAGCTTTCAAAGGTAGGGGCTCTTCCAAATTTGGGATTTACTCTGGACCAACAATTATTAGTGCCCCTGTTCAGTATAGAATTAAAATAGTGGTTTTAAAATAAATACAGGTGTGATCATGGAATCTTCATTTGAGTTATGGAATGTAGTATAATAATGCTCTCACCTTCAATGCAATACTACCTTAATTGCGATGCAATGACCATTTCATTATTTGCAACTAAAAACCCACATGATCCCTCGTGTGCCTGTAATGTCTCACATTCATATGGGCCCTGAACTCACGCGTGTTTGAAATAAAAGCCTCGACTGATAGGAAAAGATCACTTACACGACATTGCAGTATAAAGAAACCTAAACCAAACCCAGCAAGCCGAGAAAGACCACTAACCCTGGGAGGAACCATCACACGTGGATCTGCCCCCCCCCCCCCCCCCCCATGGTTCAACCTTAATCAGACAGTAAAAAAACAAGACCTGCTCTGGCCGCCGGTTCACCGATCCAACCACCAGTTTTTTATTTATTAACACTATACTTAATTTATATTATTTTTTAAATATAATCATCACAAATTTGTAAAATATGTATAAATAAATCAATATATCGGTTATAATATTTTTAAAAAATAACTATAGCAAGGTAAACTAATAAATTCATAATGTAATATTGTTATAGGACAAATTAAAAATCGGTTTGACACTAAAAAAAATCGGTAAAAACCGGTTCGATTGTAGGGACGGCCTTTTAGCGGAACCGACTTGTCAAGGTTGTTGGTTCCATTTTTTTCTGGTTCAACCGCCAGTCCGGTCTTTGTTTTTTACTATGCTTTGAGACTCCTGCATCATATACAATGGCCTGCTTATGAATACGTGTTTTAACCAATGGGCCAGTGAGTGATTTCGTTTAATCAACTCTAAAATTTTGCTCCTGGGGAGAGTTAAACCTAAGAGCTATTAGGTACTACTAGAGCACTACAAATCACTGGGCTGCATACATATTAACCAAATGTTGAATTTGTAAAATTTTAGCAGCAAACAGGAATTTACCGTTGATATAAACATACACACTGAACTCCCAGCTGTGCTCAAGCATACATATATATAATTAATTAATCCCAAAAGGAGAGATGCTTGTTGAGAAATTAGAAAAAAAAAGGTGCACATAAAAATGAATAGAGATAATCAACGAATACACATGCATGGATGGACCCATGTGCAATCTCAACTGTGCTTGCATGTATATATGTAAGAAATTATTGGTTTGTAGGTAGGTAGATCTGGGGATTTTGTTTTCTTTTGCCAAGCACAGGGTGAGGGACCAAGGTAGACCTTGACATGGCATCTAATTGTGCTGATGTGAGGACATGACACAATCATGTAGACACTGGCCCTTGCACTGAGTTTCAGGGATCACCCCAGTGACAGTGAGCATATTACACAAGGCATCATGCATCTGTTTGGATTGGTGTTTGTATTCTTGTTACATACTGAGAGTGCATATGACCATATGGGCAGCATAGTACAATAACTTGCACTGACATGCTTGTTTTTTGACATTGACAGGTGGGCCCTGCTGAATTTTTTCACCTTAGGTTGGGTGTGTGGTGTAAATTGTCAATACTGAAGAGAATTTACCTCAAAAGGTATTCTTTTTTTCCAAAAAAAAGAGGAAGTGAAATCCATTGATTAATAATAGTCTAAAAATATTGGATAAACATGCTTAGATGGATTCTTTATTAAGATTTTTTTCCTTACATGATTGACATTCTGGATATAGATTTGCACATGATTATGAGATGACTAGACGAAATATTTTGCTTGCCAAATTATGTCGTCTTTCTCTTCTGAGTCGTCTAATCCAAGAAAACATCATCACGCATGCTCAGCTGCTAGCTGCCTGGCCTTTTTTAGGACCCTTGTGCGGTTCCATTTCTATGGCATGTCTATCTTAATGTTCATTGTTCCTTTTATAAATAGTTTGATCTGTTTCTGGTTGATTGTAAAAGATTCTGATCGATTTTCTGTTCACCCCCTCCTTTCAAGGGAATGTTGCAGTGTTGATTTCAAGGCAATTTTCAGCTCATTTTGTCCAGCTATTCAAGTCATCTGAAACAAAATTTTGTTGTAAAATCTGTTTAATTAATAGTATTGATTGATTGATTGATAGGTTGGTCCTGTTTACAGTAAGATTAATCACATGGACCTGTCCGACAACGAGTACCTATGTCTTATGACAAATCTGTTCTTGTGCAGTCTACCTGATACTCCCCAAGTACAGCTACTTATATATATAGTCCAATTAAACATGAACAGTTCATATAATATCAGTTTACCCCCAGATCATGTAGTTCTTGTAATGAGGATTTATTTTCAAAACCTCTGCAATTAATTTGTACATAAGTAGGTAAGAAAATGTTGTTGTTTCTCTCTGTTTTTGCGTATGGTACAAGAGAGATTACGACAAAGTAACAAATACTTGCTGGAAACAAAGCAACAGTAATTTCCAATAATGCATGCAATGATGCAAAAGAATTTTTGTGGCATGAAGAACTACCACGTGTTCAACAAATTCATGCATCTGCGTAAGCCAGGTTACAGATATTTGAAACCTGGAAAAAAAATCCAGCTAATCCATGGGAGGAGGTGAAAGAGACATGCATCTGATAGGATTGAAAGCAATGAGATGGACAATGACAGGGCTGACACCATGGTCTGGAACTAATCATGCAGTGTTGGATTTTTCCATGCCCTGGCCTTGTCCAAATCCTTGGGATGAACAATAATACAGATCCCATTCAGAATGAACAGTTTGCTTGCAATTGCAGGCCTCACAAATCTGAAGAAGGAAGAAGGTGTGTGTGTGTGTGAGGGGGACCAACACATGTTATTGTTACCAACTACTCCACATAACTCACTATCCAATCACATTGCCCAATCTTGAGCTGCATATAAGCCAACCCAAGATCCAACTTCAATTCTGAATCTGATCAGGGATTGACCTGCTGGATCTGAATTCCTGCAGGATTCAAGTCAGATGAAATCTTGACTGTCCGTTCCACTGTAAGTAAGCGTTTAACCCTGTAAGGAATGGCAGGTTTTTTTTTTCTTTCTGCTTGCATCCTGCCGTTGTTGCAAACAGTTGGGCGGCTTTTTGTTATTTTAGTTTCTTTATTTCCATGTGAAGTTAAGGGAGATGTTCTGACTTTCAGAGACAGTATATTGTAAGTATTTAAATTAGTTGGGACAAGTGGTTATGGCAATCTTAATCTCCAATGCACATGTTAGCATGAGATCTGAACATAGCATTTCCTAGCTGTCTGTTCAGTGATCCTTCTGATGCTTGTGATCCAAACCAAAAAAAAAATTCAAAACCAATATGGCTACACAACCCCATGACTGACCAACAGTTTCAGTAAACAGCTGTAAAAACAAACCTGACATATCACAGTATGAACAGATCCATGGACCCTTGAACTATCAAACATATGAGATTTGTTTCAGTCCAATAAAAAGTAACAAAAAGTACCTCGAGGTACCGGTACCTAGTGGTACCAAATCGTTTCTGATCGTTGGATCTAACAGTGCGCATCCTACTCAACTAGATCCAATGGTGAAAAACGATTTGGTACCTTGAGGTACTTTTTTGTTGGATCGGAGCAAATAACATATAGATTTCAGCCCTTCGACGATCGAAAAATCTTCAGCGATGTGGCATCAGTGGGTGAGCATAGGATTTTTGGTGCTGCAAAAATTGAGAATATAATAGCTGGGGCTTCTTATCTTGGTCCTATCCTTTTCTTGGCACTACATAGGAGCATCTTTGGCACCTTTATCATACTTGAACTCCATTGGCCTAAGTGACTTGGATTTGTTTGGCAAGCCCACAAGGCCCCACCATGACAGTAAAACTAATGACAGGAGAGAATCTTAAATCCACCCCCCCTGCTTCACCAGATTTGATACATGCCAACCTGTTGCCCCTTTGCAGAACCAGAAGCTCTTTGCCTTGGCCTAGCAGTAGCCACAGCAGCAGGAGATCTTGCTGTGAGAGGAAGAAGAAGAGGAAGAAGAGGAGGAGGAGAGGTAGCTTTGGCCTTCTTCCTTCAGAGGAATTCAGAAGTAGCAATCCTTGGTAGAGGTGAGCACAAGGCTCCTGTGACCCTCCTCCCTGCTTACTCTTTGCTTCTCTCATGATTCTTTTCATCAAAGAACTGCACTTGAACTCTTTCATGGAGCATGATAGCATTTCCAAAAGTTTCGCGAAGCCTGTTTTTTGATATTGTGCTCCAAGATTTTCATAATTTCATCATGTTCAAGGAGGAGCTATTGCTCTGCCCTTCAGAAAGTGGTATAATCTTTCAGTTTGCAGAGGAAACTGAGGCTGTTCTTCTCCCTTGCTTCTTCTAGAGCATTTTAGTAGTCCTTTTTGAATCATAATCAAATGCAACACATGCAGACTTATGGTGTATATATATCCCGTTTCCTATTCCATAATTATGTCTGAAAACATTAAACATCGGTGCCGTTCAAGGTGCAGATTTTGTAGGTATTCATTTGAGACATCAAGTAGGGAATTCATGTTTGTTAAGAGTCACTCTGTTTCTGTGACAGCTGAACATAAAATTTATGGGAATTCCAGTACAGTAAGATCCATAGTTAATTTGTACAACCTTGCAAAAGTTATCTTTGATACAAAACCTAAAAAGTACAGCACTTCTTGAATGCCATCTCAAATTACATATAATTATTTTGCACAAATCAAATATTTTGAACGTTCTTCTAGTATCCTACAGAAATGTCAAAGTTTTTTTTTTGTCTGTGGCATCTACATCCTGCATTTTTTTCATCATTTTCTCAACAAAGAAGAACTTAGCGATTCTCAACATAACACATTATCAAGAAGAGAAGTCTCACTCAAGCTGGAGTCCCAAATTTTTGTTGCTCTACTGAAAACCAGTGTACTTGCAAGCCTATAAACACAAGCTGACAAACGATTGATGTTAGGTCACATTACATATATGCTTACATAGGATACTCATTTACCTAACTAATGCAACTTAAATGCTTCATGGTATCACCTGCCTGACTTAATTGCAAAGCTAGGTACTGGCTTTCTAAGAATGAGAAAATAGACTTCACTTGAAAGGTTGTGTTAGCAGCAGCAGACACTGTCCCCATCACAAACATGGAAAAAAAGATCAGAGAAGGAACTCACAAAACCATCCACGCAACCAGCAAGAACTTAAACAAATGCTTCAATAATTGCAGTGTAGATGTAGCAGTGTCAGCCATTGCCATTGTCTGCAACAGCAACCGTTTGTACTTACTTTGTCATCTTTCTCATGAAGCAGACTGCCCATGCCAGTGAGCTGACAAGAGAAAAATGGAGAAAGAACACATCAAGATGGCCATCCTGAAGCAGGAACAGACATTCAGACAACAGGTATACCATGTTTAACAAACCATGCCTGCTCAAACATAGTACAATCTTCTAAAATTCTGAAGTGCATAATTCTCTTTTTCGTCGAAGCAGGTTAACGAGCTGCATCGCGTGTACCGAATTCAGAAGCAACTGATGCTGGAGATGCAGAGCATCTCAACCCAGGCTCAAGCAAAAGCAGACAATAGAACCAAACCAAGATTGGAGATGGATCATCAACAATGGTACAGAAACTCAGGGGAGAAGAAGGCCCCCTTCGTCGAAGATTTCGACCTTGAGCTCACACTGGCAACTGGGGCTGGAAGGAAGCAGGAGAAGCCATCCAACTCAGACTCTGGAGCAACAGTGTCGTCGTCAACTTCTGCTGAATCAGAGCCGGAGCAGCGGTTTCCTGAGTCCAATGTAACCATAAGGTTTCAGAATGAGAGCAAGAGGCATGATGATCAGCTCATGCAGTCTCCTTGGCTCTATCAATGTTTAAGTCTGAAGATGGCATGATGACTTAGCTATATGGGTGGCTTGATGAGTGTTTAAAAGCTCAAAAATCTCAGACAAAAATTGGCTTCTTATATGTATATGTATATGACAAACTAATTCAGAGTAACTGGAGGGCTCAAAAGAGCGAAAGACAACACACACAAAAGAAAACAAGCAACATGAAATGCTACTCCAGACCCTATGAAAGTATAGTGGAAAATACACATTCATTTTTTCAGAAAGAGAAGAAGAAAATCCAAAGAATATATTCTTCAACAAAAGCTGCATCATATGTTCGGTCCCACTCATCTTACTGAAAATAACAAATTTACCTTACACCTCCATCACTGATTACAGTAAATTTGGTGAAAATTGCTTGGTTTCTGAGGCATGTAAGAGATATAAATGCCTAGTATCACTCTACCATCCAGACAAAAGGCCTTCAGGTTAAAAGGAAAAGAAATAAAAGAGAAGAGGGCAGGTAGAAGCCAAGTGGACACTATACACCACTAAAGAAAAGAAATAATTGATAGGGAGAAGTCCATCTCTATTTCTAGACTTCAATTGAGAAAAGCTGATAGTGATATAGCCAGCCGCATGCCCACATCAGTCCTTTATGCCTGTGAAGACTATCCTGTGGAAATATTAATAGATAGCCCAGTCGATGCATGGAGTTCATTCAGCCTCTAACTATGAACTCGTGGCCACATTAACATCTGCCTTCTTTAAGCTAGCCATGTATGTTATATAGATGGTCCACAGAAATGAGAAGGAATTGCTCACTAGTGGCTGCAGAAAAAAAATATAGTTCAGAACTGCTGCCAGATAATGTGTTCAAGTAAGTAGAAAATGTTGGGAAATGGATGTTACCTGTAAATGAACAGGGATAAACTTGAAAGTGATAAAGTCACAAAGTGGCCAGTATATGAGTCCACTTTTGATGGTCGGGATTAAATCCCTCTTCAGTCTTGCAATGATCTCTGGCATGGTCTCACCTATGAATCATATCAAACAAGCAATTAGACACAGGAGCTTGCTTGCCACAAAAGTTTCAACACGAAAAGTTTCTATGTGATAAAGATAGTGGGGAAAGTGTACTGCATGTAAGCTTATCTGAACATAGCTTCTCCCACCATGCTAAACAGTACATAGTGGCTATAAATGTATACTGCACGCAACCCTATCCTAAAATTTGATAGAATTGTGGTCCATAATGCATAGATTAGAGACTTCACAGAACTCAATTGAAATGATTACATCAAAAAGGTAAGAACATAATGAGCTATATATGAAAGAACTAACTGGCGGCGCTCTAAAGTAGCAACTTACCAACTTCACTTACATATGTTTGCTAAGTACATCGCTATATTTACATATTTATATGTTTTATACAATAATGTGTAACTGCAAATGGTAATTCGTGATGTTTCATAGCACATGATGATGTGCATAAGTCAATTTACTAGTGGGTCTGATACAGGTCCTGAATCATTTTATATAGTAATCACATGGATTCATGTAAATATATTTTGGTAGAGATTTTTCACCTTTAATTGCAGTTAGTGATAACTAACAGAACCTCAACGAACAATGCACATCAAGGTATACATGAGTTGCAAGAAGTTAAAGCTTCAACATGAGCAAAGCATATCAGTGTATCAAACCAGCCACATTTCATCATATAAAGCTTTGTTTTTTTTTTAAAAAAAAAGGACTGATTGTGAGTTGTGACACTATAAAGCAATCAAAGCATGGATGATACTACAAATAGTTATGACTTTGAACCTTTAATCACCTGTTGACCATGTTTGAGTGTTTGACATGGGAGTATTCAAATAATAGTTTCCTCAAGGTCCTGAACTAATCAGATAAATATGAACACGAAATATTACCCTCAGTCCTTTCCCACTCAAGATATACCTAAAAAACAAAGAGACAGTGTTCGCTGGAACCGCAAACCTGTAGTGACATGGATATCTTTGTGTTCACATAATGCAGACAGTGAGACAGAGAATTTATAGCTAAGATGCACGATGTTGGTGATTTCTACCCAAGACATTAATTGTTGCACCTTACAGAAACCGCTTTAACAGAATGGTTGCTGCATCAGAGGTGTACTAGTGAGCAATTTGGACCACTTGTGTAACACGTCTAATGAGATCTCATACGTTTAGCTTTACCCCACTGTTGAACGCCGATAAAAAAATACTACAAAAGATAGCAAGTTAATCATGTTATATCCTATATGCTGCAGTCCCAAGTCCCAACTCTCAATCAGTAGTTTATGTACTATCAAAATAAAGTAATCAGCAATGGTCAGCATAAGCATCATATAGTAGTAACGGTTAAGAGTTGCATTCTAAGATATAGTGATAGAAGCAAGTCACAAGAAGCCTAAATTGAATTCTGATCAATGATTTGCACATGCAAAAGCACATAAACATCAAGACATACATGCTTCTAAGAATCCATGTTTGTTTTTCTAAAAAAAGAATGTATGTTTGTTCACATAGGCGTATGTGCATCATACCTTGCAATCCTGCATTGTACGAGAAGAAAACTGAATTAATAATTGGTCCATAAACAGCCTGCCCAAGAAACATCTTCTTGAAGGTGTTCACGACATCCTGTTTGGGGAGCAATTTTGAGATAAAGTTGAACCAAAGATGCAAGGAAGGTCCTGAGATCAGCAGCCCATAACTAGCCATCCGCATAGTCCTGACTAGATCAAGTGAATCCTCAGAACCAAGTGTGATCATCTGATGAGGCAAGAGCAAACAAATAGAATCACATGACAAGAAACATATTAACGCAAAACAAAAATATTGTAAATTAAATATAGAAGCCTAAATAAGAAGAGTCAAATGATCAAAGTAGTGACCAGACACAACATGTAAAATTAATCATGTATCCTATTTCTAATATTGTTTCAGGAGAGCATCTATCTAGCTTAAGGTCCCATTTGAAAGGCAGGAATTTTCTTGAATTCCAGTAGGAATTTTCATAAACATGTAAATTCAGACATATTTTCAGGATGATGCACATCTGCACCATATTATGTAGCTAAAGGACATGTGCCACCCATTATTGGTGACATTTCTTTTGGTAGGTTACCTGTATTGATCATTACAAATAATGGATTACCACAAAAGCTCTTACAAGGATAATAAGCTGGATGATATGGTATTTAGTAGGTAATCAAGAATAAGAAACAGCTGGAAGGTTTTTCTTCTTAACCTTTATGAAAGTGCTACCCCTAAGAAAATTAAATTAAATTCCAACCAGCTAAAAATTGAATTAAATTAAGACCAATAGGATCAAAGGAAGCTACTGCTTCAGCAGTTCAGCCTGGAGAATGAGCCGGACTCAACTATATGCCCACCATATTTTTACACAACGAATATTTTATGCGTTTTAGTTAATTTATTATAATGTTTTGTCTGCTACATAGGTTGAGCATATGATTTCTTATATAAACCAGTTTGGAATTGGTAATACCTCGCGGATCAAAAAGTCCAACACCTTTCAGACTTTCACGTTTGCTGTATGGGCTCAAAAGTTTCACTGGCAACATTGGCCCGGTTGTGCAGCTAGTGCATAATGGCTTCGGGTGATGCTTTGAACTACAGGACAGGGATCAAACTTGTGCCACAGACGCTGAAGCCCACACGGTTCAACCACTGTGGTCTGTCGATTAGCTAACATTGGAATTGTGGGCGAGATATTCAAATCTCGCCCACAATTCTGATGCAACAGTAGCCACTGGCAGTGGTATGTCATGGGCATGAACCAATGCCCAACTGAGGCTAAGAGATCAGGTACATGGAGTTGTTTTGGGCAGCCAGAGGTATTTATTTAGAAGATTAGAACGATTAGTTGCTATGTTCTAGATTTCCCTATATCCTTTCAGATGTACTCATCTAGAACTTCTATTTAACTATATAAGGTGGCCATTATTATCTCTAGTGTCCATCCTCTTAGTTTAAGTATCCCTTCTACCCTGACAAGCCAATGTTACCAGGACATCTTCCTGTAAGTGTACAAATGTTTTGAGCTTTAGCCGATACTGCCGCACAATATTATTATTATTTTTAAATGAATGCAGACTCATTTGAACTAAAAAACTGAGTGCTATAAATACCACCAGATTTAGAACTATTACATTCCAACTACAAAATATGCAACACCTATAACAGTTCAAAGCCCAGAAAAATGCGTCATTTATCACATACATTCAGTGTTCTCTTCAAAAGTAGTAGTATGAATAACATTAATGGACAAGTAGTATGAATAACATTAATGGACACAATGCTTTTGAGAATACAGGAAAATCAGAAGGCAATATCATTGTTTTTGCCTTATATTTCTACAAGTTCCATTATCTTGAATTTGTACACAGCCAATACAGATAGTTGAAGAAACTATTATTCTGATTTCCAACCAAACTGTCCAATATAATTCCTACTGCAAGCTAATTTGCCAGGCAATATCAAACGAGCCAAACCCATATACCAGAAGGTTAGCAGATACATGACTAGTGTCAACTTATCATAACCAAATGCAAGACAGAGGCATTAGTATCCCGTCTCAGATTGTAGGGGAAGCATGATCCCCATTACTTCACCAAGTTTATCTTTTGAATTGATTACCTGTTCCTACAATCTTATTCTATTAATACCACTGCTGGAGGTGTATCAAAACATAATCTAAAACATTGTAGGCGCTCACCACATTGGCTACTATATGTTAAAGAAAACATGTAGCGCATTTCCTATGACATATAACACACAAAAGCTGATTCTTTAGCGCTTCTACAACCATAAAGGAACAACGCAGTGGCGCAGCACGATCAAATTTGCATTGAATACAAACATCACGTACTAAAAACAACAGTATTCCCTCTCATCAGGGAGAAAAGGAGGAGCCGCATTTTCCTGTTCCAAAATCCCACGCCACAAATTATCACAAACCAAGCCGCGGTTGCAGCCGTGAGGTGAGACCGACGAGAGGGTTAAAGAATCATGAATTTACGGGCGACCGAGCGAGGGAGAAGATACCCGGACACCCACCTGGGAGGAGAGGTCGGCGACGGTGAAGATGGCGGCGGCGGTGACGCTCTTGGTCAGCACGGGCCGCGCCTCGATCGAGCCGAGGTACCACGCGACGACCCCGGACCCGACCGCGCCGCCCCTCCTCCCCGCGTGCTGCGCGAACGCGGCGGACGAGGAGGAGGAGGAAGGAAGCACCGGCACGGGCACGGACACGGGCGGCGGCGGCGGCGGGGGCGGCCTGGGCTTGGAGGAGGAGATGAGGTGGGAGCGGACGTGGGACCAGGGCTGCGCGGCGGCGCCCGGGACGCGGCGGAGCGGGAGGAGGTGGCGGCCGCCGGCGTGGAGGGCTCCGGCGGCGGGGGCCATGGCGGCGGCGGCGGCGGCGGCGGCGGCGAGGGGGGAGGGGGTTGGCTGGTTGGCTGGCCTGCGTTTGCGGCGGGGGTTTAGAGGGTTTGGAGGCCTCGGGTCGGAAGAAGAGTGGAGGAGGAGGGGGGACGCGGTGGTGCCGCCACGTGGCAGTGGCCGTCCTCCAAACTTGGAAAGCGTTTTTTTTCTGTGGTCAGATTTTTTTAGTTTTCGATTTCAAACCATCAATCCAATTTCGAGAGATTTTTAATACTCTCTCGTTTCCTAAATGTTCGACACCGTTGACTTTTTTATACATGTTTGACTATTCGTCTTATTTTTTAAAAAATTTTAAATATGTAAAGTTATATATACGTATAAAAGTATATTTAACGATGAATGAAATGATATAAAAATAATGAATAATTATGTAAATTTTTTGAATAAGACGAATAGTCAAACGTGTATAAAAAAGTTAACAGTGTCAAATATTTAGGAAAGGCGGGAGTAGATGATGTTGTTGGTTTTTTTTCCTATAGGTTTGTTCTTTCATTTGTCTTGTCTTATTTAAAGAGTGTAAATATGTAAGTTGTGATTACAATATATTAAGAATAAATTGAATAAATAGATAAATAATAATTATATATATATATATATTAACCAGATGAATAGTTGAATGTATTGAAAGGAGTGTTTCATTAAAAAGTTATATTATTTTAATATTTCCCTACATATTTAAATTTGTATCAGACAATTATTTGTAGTAAATATGATTGCGGAAACCCTTAAATATGTTTACTATGCTACCAAACTATGTTGTACAATGGGAGTACCAATTTTAACCCCAACAAAACAATACACGATATCTAATATAAAAAAATGATTGATCCGTGAAATTCAAGTTATTTGTGTCAGCTTGGCACTAAAAATATCTATTTTGTGGAATAGACATTCGTGGTTTCTATAAAAAGTTAAATTTGCTAAGTATTCTCTCTACCGCTCATGAAAGCTGGGGTGGTCAAGCGAAAATATAATGAGTCTCAAGCGTTCTATGTTAAGAACAGTAAATTACAGCGTGATAATTAATTAATTAATTATTCAGATAGTGTCAGTTTTGCTTTTGTCATGCTATAGAAGCCTGCGAGGATAGTGAAAACAAAATTGCGATGAAAATTATAAAGTGCCATTGGCATTTGATATTTTTGACGGTCACGAGACCACAAAATAGCATTGGAGCATGACTGTTGTCCTTTTATTAAGGAGGCTTTGTAAATTTATCATTAGTTTTTTTTCTAAATTATAAGGATGTCACTGGACTAATAATTTAATTAGTATTTTTATGATTTTTAGTAATAGTTTTACGATAACGTTTCAAACCACACTTAAGCCATCCACTTATCGTCCTCTCTCCTTCGTAGAAGCTCGCTACTGATGTGTGGAGGCGTGAAACCACACTTCACCTTAGGAGCGTTGGGCACGACAATTGGATCCAATTACAAAAAGTCGACAAACTTAGATGTTTGTTTTTATAAGTCCTAGGACTAAAAATTAGTTCTAGAACTAAAACGTAAGTCTATCTTAGTCCTACCTTATTTGTTTGGAGGGACTAAAAGAAACTAAAACCTCATTAAATAACCTACTTAATAGTACACATCACACACGCATAGCTATAGGTCTAGAGCAGTAGAGTAAGTGTACTATAGCCCTTTAGTCGCTTTTAGCACCTTCCTTAGAAACTTATAGAAGTCTCTTTTAGTGCCTTATGTTTGATATTTTATGAGCTAAAAAGGACTCTAAACAAACAGCCCCTTAGAAATTTGCCATGTACAATGTATGTAAGGTCATCTTCAACCACAAGTGCTCAGATAGGTGCTTAAAATCATTATTACGCTAAGCATCACATTAAGAGTCTAATGGCTCCATGCTATGCAGCAACTAATACGTGTTTCAATACACTCCGTTTGATTTTTTTTATTTTTTTAATCTTTAACATTGTTGTCTGTTTGATTGTCTTATTATGTAAATCTGTAAAAAAAATGCAAGTCATGTTTAAAGTACATGTAATGATAAAATAGACAACAACAAAATAAACAATAAGATAACAATTTCAGTCGGATGAGTGGGCTCATTTTAGACACCCACGGTATTTTTTTTTTTTTTTTGCCGGGATGGCCAACGGCCATCCAAATTTCATTTAAGTAGGGAATGTACAATGTACAAGAGGGTGCCCAAAGGGCTAAAGTAAGAAAAAAGGCCGTTTAAGAACACAAGAGTATAACTATAGATTCAAAGAAATGAGCCCTTCCTACCTCTTATGTTATACTTTTGCAGGATTGTTTCTGGGTGTTCTGCAAATTGGTTGTCATTCCAGGAGTGACCCAAGTTCCAGCACCTTCTTGCCCTGCTGCTGTAACTGCATGTTGATATCCTACTGGGTTCTTTTTTTTCCCGTTTATGCAAGAGATGCAAGCACTCAAAACACATAAGCATGACTATACTCGCTAACTAACACTTAAAAAGACGGAGGCCAATGCTAAATCTCTGGCCTGACTAAATTTGTATTGAAAGCTAATCAAATTTGGCCCAATCTGCCTTCTTGCTATTATTGTCATTTTTAGAGGATTCTAGATAAATCCATCAGGTTGAGCCTCAATTTTCTTGAAGGTCTAATACTTTGGAAACAAAATGTTATAATGAACTTTTAAGACTCCATTTTAACCTTGTTCTTCAGTCTATCACAATCAAAACAAAGAATTGAACATGGCTGTTGCAGCAAAAAGGAAAAAAAAAAGAGGAAGGAAGGAAGAAAGAAAATACCCCTAAATTGGAAGTACCCACAAATAGAATGTTGTATTCATCTGGCTGATTCTTCTTTGCCCGGATTGTTCTTCTTAACACGACTTAACTTGTTACTTGTTACTGCAGAGGTCAACAAAATGAAGTTAACAACTCAGATGCTGTTGTTCATCATATCTGCCTTGTTTTCTGGAGCTCACATAGACACCTGCTCAAATGCACATGGAGAAGAAATAGATCACATTTCCTTGCTGAATTTCAAGAAGAGTATCTCCACGGATCCTCATGGAACCCTGGCCTCATGGAATGACAGCAGTCACTTCTGTGAATGGAGAGGGGTTTCATGTCGCAACAGCAAGCATCCGCGTCGTGCCACCATCCTGAACGTCTCTGGCCAAGGTTTGGCTGGCATGATCTCACCCTCTCTTGGGAACATGACATTCCTTACAGTGCTCAACTTGTCATACAATAGCTTTGCTGGTGAAATACCTCCTCTCGGTTATTTGCGCCGTCTCAAAATCCTCACCTTTGAGAGTAACTCACTGCAAGGAAGAGTTCCCGCTGACCTCGCAAACTGCACAAACTTGAGGGAGCTATACTTGCTCATGAACCATTTGGTGGGAGAGATTCCAACAGAGGTTGCATCCTTGTCGAAGCTCGGCATTTTAGACCTGTCACGGAATAACCTTTCTGGAGTGATCCCACCTTCGCTAGGCAATATATCAAGTTTGAGCGAGCTTATAACGACGGAGAATCAGCTTGAAGGAAGAATACCGAATGAACTGGGTCAGCTGTCGCGTTTGACAGTGCTAGCCATAGGTTCGAACAAGCTCTCGGGAGGAATTCCCCAAAGTATCTTCAATCTCTCTTCTCTAAAAGCAATGTCCCTGGAGAGAAATCAGTTGAGGATGCCATACTTGCCATCTGATCTTGGCACCACTCTCCACAACTTGCAATTAATCTACTTGGATTATAACCAGTTCGCAGGGCCAATCCCTCCTTCACTTTCCAATGCTTCGCACCTTGCAGAAATTGATTTGTCCTTCAATTCTTTTACTGGTCATGTGCCGGAAACTCTTGGAAGTCTAGGAAAACTCATGTGGTTGAGTCTTGAATTTAATTATCTTGTAGCAGATGACAAACGAAGCTGGATGTTTATGGATGCGCTGACAAACTGCAGCTCGCTCAATGTGCTTGCACTATACCAAAACCAGCTATCAGGGCAGTTACCAAGTTCTGTTGGCAACCTATCTTCCCAGCTGCAGTATCTCCTGTTGGGTCACAACAAAATTTCTGGTTCTGTTCCTTCTAGCATTGGGAACCTTCAAGGCATTACTAATCTGGGACTAGATTCCAACAATTTTTATGGCTCGATTACTAAATGGGTAGGAAATTTCAAAATCATGGAAAAACTATTCCTCAGCGGAAATAGTTTTGTTGGGCCAATTCCATCATCCCTCGGCAACCTTTCTCGACTTTTTAGTTTGAACCTAGAAGCGAATAAATTTGACGGGTCCATACCAGCAGCTATTGGACAACTTCAACACTTACAGCTTTTGGACATTAGTCACAATCAACTTAATGGCAGCATACCAGTGGACTTGTTCAACCTTCCTGCAGCAATCACTCTCGACTTGTCGCACAACATTCTAAATGGAATACTGCCTCGAGAAATTGGGAATGCAAAGCAACTCTCTGGGATAGACATCTCATCAAACAAGATATCTGGGGAAATACCAGAGACTCTTGGCGACTGTGAATCTTTTGAGACTATTATAATGGGAAATAACTTCCTTGCAGGAAAAATTCCTGTATCCCTTGCAAACCTGAAGAACTTACAGTTACTGGATCTTTCTCATAACAACTTGTCTGAAACTGTACCAGGTTTTCTTGGTAGCCTCAAAATGCTTCATACATTAGATCTGTCTTACAACTATCTACAGGGTGAAGTACCTAAAAATGGGATTTTCACAAATGCCACTGCTCTAATATTGACTGGAAACCAAAACCTTTGTGGAGGAATTACAGAGCTCCATTTGTCCCCATGTCCTGTTGAGCCTTCCAGGGAGAGGAGACTACCTCACTCTCGCAAAATAGTAATCCTAGTAGCCTGCCCAATGCTAATTTTGGCACTGATTATCATTGTGCTCTTCTTATGTAGGAAGAAACTTGAACAGAATTCTTTGATGATGCCTTCAGTTCTAGATATGCATCTACCACAAGTTTCATACATGGATCTTGCTAAATCTACCAATAACTTCTCCCCATCTAACTTGATTGGAAAAGGAGCACATGGCTCTGTCTACAGAGGTTTCATCAGTCACCTAAAAACAGATGTGGCCGTGAAGGTCTTCAACCTTGAAATGCACAGAGCACAACGTTCTTTTCTAGCTGAGTGTCAAACTTTGAAAGGTATAAAGCATCGGAATCTTGTCGGTGTACTCACTGCTTGTTCAAGCATAGACCCCAGAGGAGATGAATTCAAAGCAATTGTTTATGAGTTTATGCCTAATGGAAATTTAGATGAACACATACACTCACAGCAAAGCAATGAGCATGGTGTAGGCCACATTATCCTGGCACAAAGGCTGAACATAGCGATTGACATGGCAAATGCATTGGACTATCTGCATCACAGCACAAAACCATTGGTTGTTCATTGTGATTTGAAGCCTAGCAACATCCTTCTGGATGATGATATGGGAGCTCATATTGGTGACTTTGGTCTAGCGAAACTCCGAAATGATTGCGCCTCAGTATCTGCAGGGTGCTCAACTAGTTCAGTTGGCTTCAGAGGGACAATTGGATATGCTGCTCCAGGTTTGTGTCATACATTCATATAGAGTTGCTGCAATAAAATTTAGCATGGTTTCACTTCCACATAAGCTGATTAGCTGACCATTCTGTATTTCCAGAATATGCAACTGGTGGCCACATATCGACTGCAGTTGATGTGTATAGCTTTGGCGTTCTGCTCCTAGAGATGCTCACTGGGAAAAGGCCCACTGATGCCATTTTCATGGACGACCTTAGCTTAATCAGTTTTGTGCAAACGAACTTCCCAGATAAAATAACAACCATCATTGATGAGTACCTGCAAGAAGATGGAGACACCTTAAACAAAGAAGCCCAAAGTGCCTGCGATGGGAGAGTGCACGAATGTATACAATCAATGCTAGAGATCGGTCTTGCTTGCACACAGCAATTACCCAAGGAACGGCCTAATATGCAAGAGGTTGCTAGAAAGTTGCTTGCAACAAAGGTGGCATATCATAAAAGCAGCGAGTGCTGATTGTTCTGATGGAACAGTTAGGTCCAGCTACTTATCGTTGCATACTTTAGTCTAGATTTTTCTTAGATTTTGCTTGGCTTCTCTGCGTATGCTTTCTAAACTACTAAACTGTGTATTTTTTGCAAAATGTTTCTATATAGAAGTTTATCATCTTATATTTTTAAAATAGATTTTCAAGTTTGTAGTAGCTAATTCCATCGTTTACACTATTAAATAGCTATCACAGAAATCAAACAATCTTTCGTCTAAAAGCTGAAAAAGAATGCAGCCATAGGAAACAACAATATTTTTCATAGCATGGTTATAAAGTCCTATGAACTTTTTCTTTCACAAATCGCCCTTTTATTTTTCTTTCAGCAAATGCTCAACAAATTCAGAATATTCAAAAATTGACTGCATTGCATGTCTGCACTAGTTACGAGTCATCTATGTTTGAAACACATTAGCATGATACCATCCGTTAAAACAAACCCAAATTTCAGCTAGCAAGAATGCGTTCCTCACATTATAATCCCCAGATTAATCAGCACCAACGACACACAATCGGTTCAATACATGAAATACTGCATCAGAAACACACCTGAGCCAGCTGAAATAAAGCGCCCAATTTTCTCCTCTTCTTGAGCCCTAACCTTGCCAAACCTGCGACAACAAACCAAATCACATGAACTAGACGAGGTAGAAAAAATCCAAGAAAAAAAAGTGCCACCTCATGCGAAGCGATAGACCTCAAGTTAAACCCTGCCCAAAGTAGAACAAAAAAAAAAAACCAAACCCTCCTGGAGATCTGATAAGCCGTTTGCTTCAGACGCTGGACGCGCGAGCGCGAAGCAGAGAAGGGCAAGGGACGGGTGGCGGAGCGAGCCTGTCACCGCCTCGCCGCCCGCCGGCGCCGGAGCTCCGCGGCGGCGACGGCGGCCATGACGTCAGAACGGAGCTACGAGCTTTCGCTTTGGAAAGAGGCCCACATGGCAGCGTCTGATGCTCTATCTCTGTCTGTCTCTATTTTGGCAGCAATTCTATAGGATTTAATTCAATGGTAAATTGAAGGCTGAAGCCACCTTTTAATGCTAAAATTTCGTTTTGGACCATTCTTAAACCGAGACTACCGCCTTTCTAAAGTACTCGATTCGTTGGTTTTCTCTAGATTCATCTATGTATCAATATATATGTTTTGTATATTTATTTAGATTTATTAGTACACATAAATCTAAATCTAAGTGATTAGAAAGTCTTATAACGTGAAATGGAGAGAATATACCTCAATATTTTCGATTACATCGACTCACACCGACCGATGAACTTTTAAACTATATAGGCCTATTTGGTTGCTAGTCATCCCCAGCCGATATAAGTTGCCATACTGGTATAAGTCAAATGTTATCAAATTCTCAGCAGCACCATAGCAAAACTAAAGAAATTTGTTACTACACTTTTTTTTTTGCAAGATTTAGTTTGTTAGAACAAAATCTTGCCCACAAGTGTAACTGTAACCAAATAGCTGCTAAAGTTATTCAAAGTTGCATAAGCTAACACATGATAAATTGTGGCTGGCAACCAAATAACCTCCATATCCATATCTCTAAATGATGTTTGGGACTAGAGATGGCCAAACTCACGTCCCTGGTCTTACCCTGATTACAAAAGTAATTTCGTATGATGTTAAACTTGCTTCTTCTGATTTTCTTGAAGAAAAGAAGCATACGCCGTTGGGATAAAACAATTTACATGACATGACAATATGGCAAAAACTTGTCCCAGCTAACACACAAGATTTTTCAAAAAGGGTCGGTCTACTGAGTACTGACAAATTTTCCTTTCATTCATACCCCCTAAAATTTTTTGGCTGTAAACATAATTTGAAGCAAAAATTTCACAGCTCGTGTAACAATGTTAGTTCATCAAATGTTCCTGACAAAGTAAAACCATAGAGATCCCAGAGATAATGAGACGTGTACTGTAGTTTGTAAAGCAGCATAGCATCCTACACCGTAGCCTTCCACTGAAACCAAAGGAGAGAACAGAAGAATCAAAACTGATGACAACAAGAATACAAGAAGTGCGCTTTATTCCATTGTCAGACCTCTCTTAGTATCACTGACCCCCTAGTATCAAATCTGGAGGGATAATATTTATTTTTCCCCCTGCAGCAAGAAGAGACAAGAAGCAATCGAAATGCTGTGTCTTTAGTTTTGCGCCACAGCTATATTTCCATCCTACAATAAGAATCAGATGCTCATCCCCTCCATTATTGAGCAAAGAGGTTATTGATCATCCTAATCAGATAGAATGTATGTGGAAGATGGATCAGGTCAGGAAGTACCGTATGCGAAAATTCCTGAGGTCTTACTGCACAGCATCTAGTAAGGTAACATCTCTGCCATGTGGATATATAAAGTTCTAGCTTGAGATTAGTTCAGTCAGTCACCAGAAGATGTGCAATAAACTGAATCAACCAATCAATGGAGTCAGACATGTCAGTCACTATTCATATGGAGTTCACAAAAAGTCCTAAAATATCCTTCATAACAATAGCACCATTTTGCATAAAGACAATGTAATTGATTTGTTCTTGCTGTGTTCTTTCCTTTTAGAATAAGATGACACGTAGCGTAATTTGTGCTGTCTGATGATTCTACAAGTAGCAATAGTACCACCCCAGGACTGTACTTGGCCAGATTTGACTTCAGATTCTGGGAGCATCAGTTCCATGATATTTTTGTCCAAAGGAGTCCAATCAGGCTCAAAACCTCATTTTAGTTGCTCAACTAGAAGGCAGTGATCGCAAACAAAATAATTTGTAATCCTCCAGATAAGTACTAAACACAGTTTATTGGCAGGTTATCCTGTTCACTCATTCATAATCTACTGAGTATGCAGCATATTGGTAACTGCCCTGATTATGGTGTAAGACTGCACCAACAAAGCTAAAACTGACATATAAATACCAGGGCTGGGGAGGTAAGGTACCAAGCAAGAAGGAACTGCCATCAGCTGGTCACTACCAAGGAGGAAAGGTCTGCCAGTAGCACCTTTTTTGTGTTTCCCACCCTGCTTCAATGGGCCGAAGTGCAATTGCAAAATCGGCTGGTCTGCTCCGGTAACTAGTCATCTACTCTGAACCTGCAATGGCGAGATAGCGATCAAACTTTCATTTTGGTTGATTCCATCATAATGCTCTTAAGCATGACTGAGCTCTGATACTGAAGCACATATTATAATTTATACAGTAAAATACTTGAATTCTCACAAGCAAGACCATATCAGTTCTTTGAAATAGATGTATAAAATATGCAGGGAAATCAAGAACAAACAAAGCTCTAACCTTATGAGCCGGGTGCAGCCTTCAGAAGCAAGGTCAGCAGAGACAGCATTGTGGGTGCCACACCCAAGAACAGGGATCTACTATCCCAAAGGCTTTGAATGGGTCATGGAGGATGTCCCCAGCAGTGCAGCTTCATTCAGGCAGCTGTACTGGCTCAGGAGCGGCGACACAGAAACAGCGAGCTCTCCCACATCAAATGATGCCACTGCCTTTGATCACCCATTTGTGTAGAAGCATGAGAGGCTTTGAACTGGAAGAATCACTTAAAGATGCAGTTGTGGAAGTTCTTACCATTATGAAAGGTGCATGCATCCTATGAAGCAGTTGTTCTGATTCCCAGTGCGTAGGTGTGGCATCCACCGACAGATCAGGAATAAAGTTTGCCTTTCTTTTCTCCTTTGTTTTTCTCCATTTGTTGGCTAATCAACAGAAAACTCTCCCAGTTGGTACCATCTGTTATCTGGTATGCTCTGAGCTAATAATTTTAAGTTCGTAGCAAAAAGTTATCCTAACATTCACAAAAATAAAATAGCTTAAGGTTTCATTTCTCCAACTTTCAGGGATAAACGAACCTGGAAGATCCTAACAAACCTGAACAGTTTCAATTATATTTTCTTCATTTTTACATCTAAATAAATCTTCAACTTGGTCCATTTCAACTAAAATGGATGACCTACAGATATATGAGCTAGAGTTTCAAAATACTGGAAAAATGCATTGACAATTGAATCCAGAGAACATAAGCTAATAACATAGTTGAAAACCCTGTCCATTAACATCATTCTTGTTACAATAAATGCCAAAGCTGAGATTAAGAACAAGATGCTACCAAAGAAACATGCAGGTAGGTAACTAAGACACATTGAGGAAAGGAAGGTTTGCTTATGTGAACTATAAGGCAAAGCCATACTACCCATAAGGACGAGATTTTTTAACACGATCTGGACAAACAAGGTTTGATGCTTCATCTCCTTCAGTCTTCTTCTGAAACTCAATGCCCTGAAACTGGACTCTAGAAGATCGATACTGACAACCATAAGCTTTGCCAAAGCCCCACCCTAGCCCAAGACCAACTCCGCATCCGCCACCTTAAAAGAAAGAAGGAATTTAATTGAAAACTGAGATACTGCAGGACAGCAGGTGATGTAGATTAATACAGTAATGGATAAGCATTAGTACCGATGCCCAAGCCAAACATATTCAGAGGCATTCCTGTTATAGAAAAACAAGAGAACACATTATTTTCTAACTGTGAATGGATAAAACCAAAGAAAATGTGACACTAAAGAATTAAAAACATGGTAACTATAAGCAGAAGTCTTAAACCATTTCTTAGCATGTAAATTCACAATAGAACATAAAATGCTCCCAGTAAATTATTCATCAAGACCAAGCCAGTTACAAAAGCCTATCTCTACTAGCACATTGCCTGTAAGTTGCAACGGGATTTAATTTTAAAAAAATATCATAACATGTTGTTAACATTATTTTTTGCATGTGTCATATTTTAATTGTTACGTATATTTGTTATTAACATATGAGTCTATTAATCTCACGGTCCTTTTCTTCTCATAATAAGTAGAGTTAGTGGGAACGGTTAATATATGGAATCCACAATTATTTTTTCTTTTAAAAATAGAGTATAGATAAAAAATACAAGGAGTTGGTGATGGTTGCCACCACCACTAGCAATGTTTATAGTAGTATAGATAAGCTGGGACTAGAGAGACCATGTTCTCATAAATGGTTCATATTGCACAGACGTTGATGGCTGACACGTACAAACTGCTCGAGGACAAGGACTGCAAAATTTCCCAAGCCCAAAATTTACAAGATCACCTTCCACATCTGAGGAAACCAGTTTGTATTCAATAACAATGCATGTAGTCTGTGGCTATGGCATGGTCATGTTCGACATTGGATCAGTCCAACAACAGTACCTACAAAGGCTACGACTTAATCGCCAATTCAGCAATCAACTAAAACCAATACAAAATACTTTGGAGCCCTCATCAGCATACCCAGCAGAAATAACAGCATTCTATTGCATCACTGTAGTACATTGCAACGAGATTAATCAGTACTTAATCCAAAGAACTTCTAAGAGCCTTCAAACAGTACAAATATCGACTGAACCGCACGGAAATAGAACATATCGAGGGACAATGAATCCCAACCAATATTCAGCACTGGTCATCGATAAACGAGACTAGAAATGCACTCCACTAGGGTTCATACTTCACATCGACCAACTCGGAGTGACATCAGAATCCAAGCAAGCATAAGAAAATCTAAACCATACACCATCAAGAGCTGCCATGAGTTCAATTCGAACGGACTCAACTTCTCAGTTCCACCGACCAAACCCTACAGTTCCAACAATTCCAACTAGAATAAACAGTGCGAGGAATCCATGAGGCAAAAGGCGTCCTTCTCACCTCCGAACCCCCATCCCACGCCGAACCCGCACCCGATGCCGAACCCTGCACCACCGAAATCGAACATCAAGACAGAGGGGGGGGGGGGGGGGAACAAGGTTTCGACGGCCGGAGCGCTCACCCAGCCCGATCCCGGGGCCGGTGAAGTTGTTCACCACCATGGCCGGCCGGCCGCCCCCTCCCTCCCTCCCTCCCCCGCCTCGCGGCTCCTCCGCTCCCAAAGCCCGACGAGAAGCTGACGAGAGGCCAGCTCGAGAAGCCGAAGCCTAATCGATTTGGCGAAGACGACGCGGGTGACGTCACCATCTTCGTGGGGCAAGCTGGGCTCGAGGCCCATAGGCCCATACCCAATTCATCGGCTAAAGTGGGCCCATGGGCCAGGCCAGTCACGCCCATGGCTCACCGACAGGTGGGGCCGACGGTTCGGAGCCCGCAGCGGGGGCTCCCGCGATTTTAATATTTACCGTTGCCTCCCGCGGCGAAACGGATAAGGTTGCACTCGAGCGCGCCCTGACCGTCCGATCGGAGACAGTAGTGAGATCGGACGGATGAGGCGCGTCCACCTGGTCTACTACTACTACTACTCGAGCTGGCTAACCCTATCTCCAAACCCACTCGAAAACCCAGCGGCTGCTGCTGCTGCTGCTGCTCCGGCAATGTCGGCGACGGCGACGGCGATCCGCTCTGGCGAGCTGCTCGCGTGCTCGGTGGCTCTGCGGAGGGCGGCGCCCGTGGCGGCGGTGTCGTTCAGGACGGGGCGGGCCGCGAGGAAGGCGGGGCGATTGGCGATGAGGGTGGTGGCCGCGGCGTCGGCGGAGGGGGAGGCGGTGGAAGGAGGGGAGGCGAAGGGGAAGGGGAAGGGGAAGAAGAGGGCGGCGAGCGGGATCATGAAGCCGAAGCCCATCTCGCCGGAGCTGCAGGAGTTCGTGGGCGGCGCGGAGGAGCTGCCCAGGACGGAGGCGCTCAAGATCATCTGGGCTCACATCAAGGGCAACAACCTCCAGGTCCATCTGTCACTCCAAACTCTCTCTCTCTCTCTCTCTCTCTCTAAATAGCGTTTATTTGCCACTTCTTTAGCTGTCCGCAGGTTTCGTTCCTGGAATTTAGGTGTAAATTTGGTATTTTGTTTTGCAATGTACGAGTTGCTCTGCAGTATTGATATGTTACAAGGCTGTAATTTGTATGTATAGAATCTCTATTTGTGGCTGGTTTGGATTAATTATGCTCTAGATTCATCCGGTACATGATTTTGTTCTGCTGGTTGCAATGCTTCCTTTTTCCCATTTAAGTTGTTCTACCGGCGATTGAGAATGTAAGGTGTTTTAATTTTGTAAATCAAATTTCTTTAGAAAAACATAGCAATATTTTCAAAACCAAAAAAAATATATTCAAAGGTGGATTTGATTAATTAATTTGGTTTTGTAGATGTTGCTATGTTTTTTTCGATAAACTTAGTCAAACTTACGGAAAAACCAAAAATACCTTACATTCTGAAACGGGGGAGTAGCTACGAGTCTTGCAAGTCACTACTGGCTACTCCATATATCAAGAATGATGCAGTGGCACCTGTGTTCAGAACTGCATAATACGTGGTAGAGGGTGTCCAACGGCTACACTTGCTGCCATGGTCCGCACTGCTGGATGTGTGACCTATCCCACCTAGAAGGGATTCAAAAGTATCTGACTCACCAACTGCCTGTGTTATTTTATATAGGCATTATGCTAAGGAGTGTTGAGCTTAGGCTTGAGCCAGTAATCACCGTCAGATCATTTGAGGTAGACGCACCTATGAAAATAATTGAGCAATGAATACGTGCAGTATGGCAGGGCCAGCAAATAAATTATACTACCTCTGTTCCTTAAAGACTTTCTTTATATTCTTAGACAGATTAGTAGTGAGGAGAAATGACATTGGTGCCCCTCGTAAATTGTCATAGAAAGACTAATGGGTGTGCAGTTTACCGTGGACATTAGTTACGGATGCTTCATCAAAAAGGAAACATGCGACAATTAACATGCTAATTTTGTGGAGTGGGGAGAGGGTAAAGCTCCAAATAAAATCATTGTGGTACAAATTTTGAGTGCTTCAAATCAACTCTTTGCAGGACGGCGGTAGTAGATGTCTGTCAAGATACCTTCAGTCTATGTGGAAAATGTAGAACTCGCAGTCTAGTACTTCTCTGTCATATAACCAAAAGATTTTGTAACGATCATTGAATCTATAAGCTTACCTGTCTATGAGAAACACAATAGAATTGGTTGTTTAAAATTGTGAAGTTGCATATGCAGAAATCTGAATCCAATTTTTAAGCCATCATTACTATAGATAATAATTAATGAAATGAGCAAAATTAGGATTTTCTTTCATGTTTGGAGTATGCCCTGCACTTGCCAGATATGTAACACATTGCCCAGCTCAGTTATCTGAAAGCACATATCACTTGATCAGCTACACTAAAATATTAAGTAAAGATCACTGAATTACACTAACATATTTAATCTTTTGTACTTTTTTTACTTGTTCAGATCCCTGTAATACACACAATCCTATTATTTCATTGACATCAGATGTAGGCACAAAAAGGGAAGCATTTTGCACAATTTCTTTAAAATAAAATGAAAATGGAATCTTTTTAAATAATTTCCCAGTACTACATCACCCTGAATCTTTTGCATTAATAAGGATATGGAAGATGCAACGATGCAGTTTATATAGAGGAAGGGACAGCCCAGAATGCCAACATGCTAATATGATTTTGCCTTACTAATGTGTGAACTTTACCAAAAGTTGTCTCAGCTTTAGTATGAATTGTTATGCCCACAAAAATTGGCTGACATCGGCAGGGACCACGAGCACAAAATACTTTTGTTAGGAAACAAGTTAGTAATATACTCAAAATGCTTTTCTTAAAGTTTTTAATCAGGCCATCATTAGCTTTACAAATTGTATGGATTGCATTAAAAGTTTCTTCTGAAATCCTGTTAATTTGTCTTATTTAACTTGTGAAACTTATCAGATTATTTGTCAGTGTGGATACAAATGTGGTATATATGTACTATGTACAAAGAACTCCTGAGATGATTTTGAATCATGTCATGTCATTAGCAAGAAATTTACTACAGCATCCCACGTAATTATCAAAAATTAGCTGAATAGTTGTTTTTCTTCAGTGTAAGACAATTGTATATGTTATATCCGATAAGATAATCACTAAGATATTTCATTAACTATCTTAATTCTTGTTAGTTTGTGTATTGCTCCTGATTGGCCCTTATACCAGTCATTATAAAATTGGTGCTGTCCTGGTGCCTGAGGGCACTGCTTCCCCCTTAGTGAATACTTCCTCTGTTCCAAAATAAATCAATTTGTAGGGATGACTCAGAAGTTGATTATTTTCAGGACAGTGGTAGTATACCATATTGCCATGTTAAAACATCCAAAATAAATCACGGATGTAGAACATATAGAGTTGTCTAAACCTGTGAAAATCCCATAATCGTTATGTTGGATTTGTCAGATTTCTTTAAGGGGAACATTGGAATCCCTGGCATTGTTAAATTGCATTATAAAATACATCTTCATTGCATGATAGAACATTTCAATGGCTTGCCTTTGCAAGTTGCATTTTTTGTCTTATTCCATGTAACACATATTTTTTCTGAATCCATTTATTTCTGTGACCAGGATCCAAACAACAAGAAGATAATTGTCTGCGACGAGAAACTGAAGAAGATATTTGGAGGACGTGATCGTGTTGGATTTCTTGAAATTTCTGGGTTACTCAATCCTCATTTCCAGAAATGATAGGATTTATGTAAATCTTTGCTCTTTTTGTATTAGCTGTGACTTATATCAGTGTCTTTAGCTAAACCTGTAATGAATGGTGCCTTGTGCTGGCTTAAGAATGGTAAACGTGTTCTTTGTACACACATCTTCATCTAACATTGCCATTAAATGGTTTGTTGGCTTTTTTGTATGTCCTTTACCTATTCTTTTTTATTTTTTGAGGGTCCTTTACCTATTCTGTTTACATCACATTCAACTGCTATATTTTAGACCTGAGTGATGGACGTGCATCATCACATTTGACCATTTTCCATATATGACTATAATGCATTATAGATGATAGCTGAAAGCAAAGCCCTTGTCTGGTGATAATCAGGCTCTACAATTAGGAAAAAGGTATATTGTACTTGTCTTTGGCTTGCTAATTATTGCACTGCTGAAATGGAGACTATGTTGCTGATCTATTATTGTCTCAAACTGTTCATCTAACAGGAAATAATATCAGAGAGTTCTTTTGCACATGATTCTCATCAAGATCAAGCCCAGGAGAGAATCTCTTCCTTCAGTCGATGCAAGCCAGGCGTCGCATTCTCAAGCTGGTTCGTGTTTCTGACAAATTTGGTGCAGGGCACTGTTCCTTCACTTAGTTTCTGGTCCTGTGAAATGGGTGTTAATAGTGCCTGACATGCTGTGCGGACTTAATAGGCCATTCTTTGCTTGAACAGGTGAGCTGCTTCACATGCTCCACGTTGCGGCTCCCAGCATTTCCCATTGTTGTATTGTGTGTTTGGGGATATGATATCACACCCTACACATAGAGCGTGCGGAGAGGCTTGTTATGTCAAGGGGCAAAGTGATCATTCTACCTTCCCAGGTTCGTGCACCCAGATAACTTACCTAACATGCCTTTTCATGCTGTTGTCCATGTCATTGATCGATTTGTTTGCCTCAATCATTATCTGTCTGTGAAAAATTTAAGTTTCTGTAAACTACAGTTCCAATCATTAATCATCCAAAAAAAACTTACTGAAAAGATAAGAATCCATTCAGGAAAATTACTGTGGCCTCATGTGGGACCCACCTTGAAGTTTTGGGTACACTATTTTCACTGAAATTAGTTCAATTCCTTTCAAAAATCAATGTGCATCAGCTGAGTGAATCTGTTGGGATTCCATTGTTAAGACGTACGGACACTCAAATTATTAGAACCAGGGTGAGTGAGTAATGATAATCCCCAAATATATTATTCTATGGATTGAAATGGTCCTTTATTTATTTCAGGTACACTTGCTAATTAGTGAGCCTGGTGATCAGAGCACATGTCGGTTAATGGTGGTCGCTTAGAGACTGAACAAGGTCGCCGTCACCTTTCGATAGCGGCTGTCCTTTTTGAGAAAGATTGCTCACTTGTTTCTATCAAATCCTCAAAATTTGTCAAAATCTTGAATTTTCTCATCTGTACTTTGGCTATGCATTGCAGGTATTACTGGCACTCATTCATACAGTCCCATGCAGCAAGGTCAGTCTACTTTGTACGAATTTGATTGGAATTTATTGGGTAAGGGCATAGGACAATAGTGCACGCTTTGCATTGGTAAAACTTGAACTCATGAACCAGCTCAGAATTGGTCATTTGCTATTGGACGCCTCACCAAACCAAAGTGTAGTACCACTGTGGGATTGGACAGTGTAGATGCTGGTACCGATGGACAACTGTAGCATGGACGTTGTAATTGCAATGTTCTAGCCTGTCCGGTGTTGGGTGCTCTAGCACTGTAGTACTTAATTATTTATTTTTTTAGTACTGAGTTAGTTATATATATTTTTTAAAGAAATTAGTTAGTTGAAAATATTTTTTTGCTGAGGTTGGAAAAGGGGATCGACTCCGATGCATTTTAGTGGTAGTAGAATTCGTTGATCTATTTTTATCGAACGACTGTGATTAAATTATATTACCAATAATATTAGGTGTAGTAGAAATTTGAAGAGGTAATATCGTCTTTTTTGTTGTGATCTTTATTGAAAAAAATAAAATTACAAAATACTACTAATCAAAATCAAGTAATTAACAAAATAAAAAATATTATTTTTCTACAGGTAGTATAATTTCTACTAGTATTATAATACTATCAGTAAAATACACCGAAAAGTTGTCTAAAAAAAAGGCCTTAGTAGCAAAATGCCCTTACGAAGAGAGAGGGGGGTCGACAATATCGCTAGTAACCGTAACTTACCACTGTGGTAATCCCCCACCAAATTCAAATATATTTTAAAAAATAATTTATTTTTAATAAATTTTTCATTTTTTACCTCTTGAGTGTAATACTGTGTTCTTTTGAAGGTTATTGATGAAAGAAAAAAAATTATCTGATTTTCTGATAGCTATTTAATGATATAAACAATAGAATTAACTATTCTAAAGTTAAAAATATACTTTAGAATTTAGAAATATGAGATGATGAGCTTCTCTATAGAAACTTTTTTGCAAAATAATGCGCAGTTTAATAGTTTGGGAAGCGTGTATCCGTACGAAAAATTTGAGAAAAGTCTATCTAAAGAATGCAGCAGCGTTAAGATAAACCTGTGAGATTAGGAAAGGTGTGGGTTGGCTAGGGATAGGACAAGGGAGGGATGTCGCTTACCTTTCAACAAGACTAGAAAAGAGGTAAGTAGTGCCTATCTACCATCGAATCATGGATAAATCAATGGAAATCACCTTCAAATGTACTTCTAAATCATTTGTTGATAGGATGTTTTTTAATGTTAAAGTTTGTTGATTTCCGTCAAAAGTACTTTCGCATAATATTGATTTTATAGCTAAAGAGTGTTTTATGAAATCCATGGCCAAAAGTTAACTATGAAGACCTTGAATTGACTCTAGGAACAAGACCTCACAAAGGAGCATATTTTCACACATGTACGTGTGATCATAACATGTTTTTGGAGTGATCGTTTGGATTTTCCAAACAACATATTTGCAAACGAAACATAATTTGTAAATAAAATTTTTATATATGTATTCTTAACGATATAAAAGCCAAAGTTGAAAAATAAACTTCGGTAAAAAAAACTCAAAACCATTTCTAAACTTAAGATTAAAAATTTAAATTTTAACTTATAAGTATAAGTAAAAAAAAAAGACGAGGGTGAACTCCATATAATAATATTTTTCAAATTTCAATATGTAAGGAAGTACCTCATCAAGAGAACGTGCATCTAGCTGGTTTAATTCATGACTAATGTACGAAATCCAAAATCAAAAAGTCCAAGAAAGTTGAAAGTTATTGAGTGCTCCCAAGAGTTGTAAGGTTCTTTCTTTCACGTTTTATTTCTTTTTTCAAACACTTCATTCATGTACTGAAATGTAAGGCTTCCAAGCATATAGAGGCATAAACTGATGTCCGTACCACCCATATTTGATATAGGAAACACGAACATTAACATAGGCGAAAAATAGCATAAAGTGAGTTTTGATTTTTTTTTAATAACATATTTGGTATTAAAAAGAATCTTACTGTGTTTCAATTCTGGTTCAGTAAAAATGATTTTTTTTTTACAGATCATTTTATTCCTTCTTGATTTAGGAGCAAAAACAGCTCGGCCTCCTCACCTAATCTACTATTGTTTGAAGGCTAACATGTTAATTAGTGTGTACGTACGTTCCGACACTCTTTTCTTGTGTTGTAAAATGTGTCTTAAAGTTCATAATAGTCTTCTGTCCATAGAATCACTTACCTAATCCAATTGATCCAATTGGAATATTGGATGGATTGGGAGAAAAAATTACCACCTAATTGCACTGCTGACAAAGAAACTACCCCAAGATTTGATTGTCTTTGCTGTGCTTAGAGCTCACTCCAACATTTTGTTGACAAAAAATAGCTCATAAGGGATCCAATTATAAATCATCTTTTTTTCTGGCAAGAAAATGATGATTATTTGATCTATTTTTTTAAAAAAATAAACCCTTGCCATAACTCATTTCCAAATATTATTCGCTTTGACCCATCACCAATGGTTCCATGGCAAAGCTATGTTTTTTTTTTTTTGGTCACGGCTCCGCGTACAAACAGCAACCACATTGGCATAGTTTATAAAACAAAAATCTATGTTGGCATAATGCTAATATAATTAACTTTCATAGAAGCTATATTCATTAGGTTTACAAAAATGAATTATCAAATGTCATTAGATATAAAAAAATATATGGATATGTTTAACATCAGGCCAAGGTTTGAGAAAGTGCCCCCTTAAATATTCTCACAATAGGAACTTAGTGATGTTGAGTTTTGTTGTTGGTCCCCCATGTTTTTAGCATGTATTAAGCGGACACACTTATATAGCATATGTAATGGTGAGCATGTGTTTTCGGTGTAATAAAAATAAGTATTACTCTCTTCGTTCTTTGGTTTTATAATGTAAGACTTTCTAGTCTTATCTAGATTCATATGAATGCTAATGAATATATATATATATATATATATATATATAAATTATATACATTCATCAATTGATGAATTTAGGCAAGACTATAAAATCTTACAATACGAAACAGAGGTAGTACTACAGTAGTTTAGATTTAATTCTCACCATGTATGTATTGCTGAATATTTTGCTATAAATTTATAACAGAAGTGGAATTTTAACTGATAAACTAATCCGACTAAGAATAAATTGACCAACTGAAAACAATGGGCAAAATAATAAAAAAAACCAACCAAAATTTCCATTCTAGTAGAATCTAGGGAGGTAGCCACATAATAAAAAAAAACAACCAAAATTCTCATTCCAGTAGAATCCAAACCAGGCACAGTTTGCAGGAGTTGTTGGGTCAGCTGGTGGGGAATACCACATCCTACCCAACAGGAAGCAAGAGAGAAATGATGTGTGCTCACTCATCCTCTCATCCAGATCTCTTGCTTCTCTACTCCCCTTATTAAAGCAAATGCCCAACCCCTCCTCTCCTAACAACACCCATTGTCCCCCAACACATTCCCACTCCAAATCCCCCTCAAAAAGCACTCATAAACAAAACAAAACCAAACCAAACCAAAAACCCAATCTCAACAAAGCTCAAAGCAAATCTACCACCAATTCAGCCAAACCAAAGAACCCACGAGCACCAAACCATTGACCATTCCCTCCAACCCCTACAAATCGCAGCCACAAGAAACCGCGTGTGCACCTCTTGAAAAATTTTATCAAAATTATAGATGTATCGTCAACTTTCATCTCTCGCATTATAAAGATTGTGTTTTTTCTCTAGTATTATATGCGTGTGTCTTCTATTTATAAAAAAACCGTCAGTGTCACATGCATATTACTTACAGACATAGGCACATACACCTATGCATGAAAACTCACTTCCATATATAAATAAATAGATAGTGTATATATATATAAATAGTAGTATAAATATATATAAATAAAAAAGTAGTAGTATATAAATAAATAAATAGTAGTATTTATATAAGCACGCGCTCATAGAAAAGAGAGTGGGCAAGAGGGAGGGAGGGCGACAATGGGGAGCGCGACGAGGATAGTGAGGATGGCGCTGCACGCCTTCTTCAGCAACTACCACCCGGCGGCGTCCGCCGCCGCGCTGCTCGCGCTCCCGTTCTCGGCCGCCGCGCTCGTCTCGCGCTCGCCGGCGCTGCTGCTGCCGGCGGCGCCCCTCCAGCCCGCGCTCTCCCGGCGGCTGCGGCGGGTGTTCGTCGCCGCCGGGTTCCCGCCGGCGTCGCAGCTGCTGTTCCTCCTCAACCACCGGCTGTCCCAGTCCATCCTCTCCTTCTTCGCCACGCTGCCGCTCGCGCTCTCGTTCCTCCTCCTCGCCAAGGCCTACGCCGTGCACGCCGTCGTGCGCGGGCGCGGGCGGAGGCGCGGCGGCTCGGCGGCATCGGCGGCGTCGGCGGCGGGGGCGGTGGTGCCCCAGGGGATAATGCCGCTGGTGCGCGCGAGCTACCCGGCGATGGCGCGAACGCAGCTGGCCAACTTCGCGGCGCTCCTGTTCGCGCACGCGGCGGTGTTCGCCGCGCTGCTGGCGGCGTTCAACGCCGCGGAGGCGCTGCGCGTGGGCTCCGACGGCCGCGCCGTGCTCGCGCTCTCGGCGGCCGGCGTGATCGTCTACTCCGTGGCGCTCGCCAACGCCGCCGCCGTGTGCAACCTCGCCACGGTGGCTGCCGCGGCCGAGCGCGGGCGCGGCGGCCTCCACGCCGTCCTCAGGGCCGTCCTCCTCGTCCGCGGCGACGCCGCCACCGCCGTCGCCGTGGCGCTCCCGGCGACGCTCGCCACGGCCGCCGTAGAGGGCCTCTTCCAGCTCAGGATCGCCCGGCCGTACACGCTCAACGGCGGTAGGCTGACATCATCAATGGTTTGTGAAGGGTTCTTGATTGCATACATCCACTCCATGATCTGTGTTCTTGACACTGTCATCACCTGCATGGTGTACCAAACCTGCAAGGCCAGCCATTCTTGTGATCTCTTGGAGCTGGAGGAGAAAGGGGAATTGGAAGCCTGAATTTTTCTTCAGAAATTCTAATCACTAGAGCTTAGGGCACATCATTGCTTGATGATGATGATGGTGATGCTCATTGATATATATATAATTTTTTTTGGTTTTGGTTCATATCATTTTGATCCATCTTGTTAATTAATTAAGGGGTTAATTTCTGGTTCTTGGGGCAGAGATGCTGTTAGTGTTAGGAAGAGCATCAGGTGGCAGAGAGGGTCAACCTGTAATTAATTGGGATAGTAAGGTCTATAACAACATTTAGTACCAATGTGAATGGATGATTAATACTTTGGGTATGCATTATATACAATCTTAACATATTGCTCAAATTAAACATGCCATTTTGTTTTCTGATGCTTCTTGGATATTTGCTAGGAGTATTATTTTTTGACTAGGCACATACTTGAATTGACTTCTTAAGAGAGACTTGGCTAATTGGTCAGACAAATTGACCTTTGTGTTTTCTTTTGTGCTTGGCACTAAAGATGGATTCGGATTGAAATTTTCCGGGTCCGTACTTTGCACGGATTTTATGCGTACTACATTATTTGACATAATATGTGTGTACTACATTCATCATCCATTTGTTTGAATTTTTGAAACATCGCCGGTGGATTCACTAGTATGGATGCCCCACAACCATACCTTTTTCCTTAGCTAGAAGGATTTTCACCATAAATCATTCAAGCACATATTCTAAAATCAATTCCATGTTTTGACTCTTAATTTACATATTTCAGCCCTTCCTGCATCTTGAGTTTTATCTGAATTCTGATGGATAAGATTAAGATCCACACACACCCTGACATGTCACCTAAAGGCACCAGCAATTTGGGTCAGTTGTTAAGATCCTGAGCCCACCATTTTCCAAGTGCTCCTTTCCTTGATCCTAAAGCAAGGCCAATAGGCATAAGCATGCTACACATCTCTGTATCAGCTTGCAGAGGTCACCAGCCTGGCCAAAGCCCTAGTGGTGACTGATCTGTAAAAACTTCCAATTATTTCTACCTGCCTTTTGGTTAAACTTTCAGTCCTCCAATCCAATCCTTTCTTTCAGATCTGGGGGCAAAAAAAAATGGTTACTACCACTTGTCTCATGCAGATTCCCACTGTCATAATGCCTAGAAGAAACTTTGTTTGAGTAGAGACATGGACTTTAGGTAGTAGTACCATTGAAGCACAAAAGGATGGACCTGGGGACTAGGTTATTACATAATATGTATTGTTTGAGTAGAGACATGGACTTTTAGGTAGTACGAGGGTTAATAGTCTAGCGCGAAAAATATAGTTATAGATTAGTACATGATTACTGAATTATTAATTATAAAAAATATAAAATAGATTAATGTGATTTTAAAGTAACTTTTTTATAGAAAATTTTCGTAAAAATACATTGTTTAGCACTTCAGGAAACGTGCGTGTGAAAAACTAATGAATCTGGGTCGAATGGCCGGCCGTAGTACCATTGAAGCACAAAAGGATGGACCTGGGGACTAGGTTATTACATAATAAATGGGTGCACCAAAAGTTAGGGCATCATAAAGAAAACAAAGCTCTCGGAGTTACCAAATGGGAGAAACTGCAAAGTGGGTTTGCTTTGTTCAGTGTGACTATCCCTCACCTCAGTTGTGATATGTTATGCTGTCATGGGGATGGATACACATGAATTTTTTTTAAAGCTGAATTATTGGCTCTTTGCTATACATCATGTGACTGAGATTTTCTTAAACCTTGTCGCGTGATCCTGGCCGTTGGATCTCAATCCAGTGTTCCACTTGCGACCGCACAGTGATGGATGGTGGTCCTATACAAGGCTCCAAAACTCCGTAATATCGTGAACTCAATGTACATATACAAAATTTGCTTAAAACATAACACAAATATGGAATAATATCTTATCATCTAATAAATCCACTAAAATTCTAAAGTATAAGGTAAAATATGAATTATTATATATAGGGGTGTTCTTGGTCAAAATCCGGGACCACTTAGACCACCCCTAGAACCGTCACTGCTACGGCGAGGTAGCTGAATTAGGTCACCGGACTAATGGGGTGTGGCGCGAGAGGGGAGAGTTCGCCGGTTGAGATTAAGAGGAAGACCCTGGTGACGAAAGACCGACGGTAGACATAAGGACGTACATACAATTAGGATTCGTGGACAACTACAATTCTTTTAAAAAAAGGACTACTAATAATTTGATTTTTAAAATAATAATTCCAACTACCCGACGAGTGTGCAACCTGGTTTCCATTTCAAATGAGGTTCTAAAGGGAGAGAATATCAGTACATATTGTCACAGCATCTAAAAATTGATATGATGCTAGTAGGCAACGCATCATCTGATTTACTTGCAGTGATACTGAGATCATGGTCTGGTTTCCAACAGAAAAAAAAAAGGAAAGAAAAAATAGCTCAAAATTCAAAGATGCTATGCATAAATCCTACTTAGGTGAAGTTATCATACCGGGAGAGAAGAATCATTTAATCAAAGAAACTTCAGCTTCAAGTGTGGTTGAGAAAGCCTACTACAACCATGATGAATAAAATAAGTAAAGACACAGATTACTATAGGATCAAGCGTCTATGTCAAAATTTTCGTTCTTAAATCATTTATGGATGTTATGGCATAATGTTTCTTCCTTCCAAAAGGTCCAAGATCAACTGATCAACTAACCAAATGGTACGCTGAGATTCTGAGCAGATGCAGCAGTATTAGACAAGGACATTCTGGCCGATCCTGACAGTGATGTGCCTGAAATTTTTGCAGTTGATAATGCTCACCTGGAGATCAAAACAGCAGCATGAGAAGCTACATAGATTATTAAAAAGATAATGCAGAGCCTTTTGCCTTTAGGACAGAAACAAACAAATGTGCCAAAGTTGAGGAAAAGGTACTGTGTACCTCATGTAGTGGTGGGGCCACAAGGCTCAATGGTTGGTCTGAACAGCTTCAGATTCTATATGCATGAAGCACATGCAGCTAGATTGCTAGATACTGAGGCTGAAATTACCATGCATTTTCAAAAGCAAAAGAGAGAAAAGGTTGTCTTTTTTTAATATGAAACTCACATACTGATATTTAGTAAATCACAACTGCAGATTAGTATGACAAGAAATAGAACAGAAGTAGGAATAGTGACAGGCATCTGCACATGTAGCTCAATCTAATGCAGATGAAACAGGTAGAAAGTTAGAAGTGCATTTAAACAGATGAAATAAAACATGCATCTTGAATACATAGCAAAGCAATTTGGCATCAATGTTTGAGAAAGAATCTTAATGTATTCTCCATAGTATACCTTCTTATGTAGATTTACTCTTCTACAAATTACAACAAACATATACAGAAATACTGAAAAGCATCTGTACATTCCCTTCTCTATTCAACATTATTACAATGCAGGAATTTTCTGGATAACAAATTACAAAGTAAAGTTGTATATGGCCCATCCATCTGCAACATCATACGTGTGTATACAGAGCATCCACCTAGCTGTTGTTACATTGAGTATGCTTCAACTTAACAGCATGTACAGGCTAGAAAGGCTAGGTGGAGTTTTAGGAATTCTATGTATCTGTAGGAAAATTGCAGACACGAAACAGTTGTATTATGGAACCTCAAGAACGTTTGGAGAAGTGACTATAAGAATTGCAGGCATCCAATATTTGCCTGAAGAAATCAAACAAATACCAGTTTGCCATATCAGGGACCCAAGAAAGTTAATTGGACAGTATTACTCTTCGCTTTTGAATTGTAAGACCCCAATTGGCCTCTGGTTAATATTGTTGAAGTTTCCCCTTGCAAGTGACGCTTGATTACTAGACAAATTCTGCATATTCTGTTGTGAACTACTTGAAGGGGCCGCATTTCCCGCATTCTGGTTGTTTCCTCTACCAACTGGTGGTTCATGGTTATGTTTTCCTTCATAAGTTGTTATGACAGCCTTGGGGTCCGATGAAGCCCTCTCAATGTGCTTCCTAACATTGCATCCAGCATAGGTGCACTTGTAGTAACTCCTGCAGAAAAAAGAAAAGAAAGAAAACGAAAGGCACATATTACGGTTTATCAACAGAGCCATACGTAAAATTATAAAATAAGTGATGCTAGCTAATAGTTGATTGATAAGAAAATCAATAGTACTTGTTCCAGAATCAATAGGAAGTAATAAAAGTAGGTAGATTCTTTTCTAGGAGTTTAAAGTTTGGATGCAATCACATATATTAAATCTGCAGACACAGCGAGTGTTCTGTCATGCAGAGAAAAGGTCATTCTCTCTCATAAGCCATAAACTGTTAAAAAAAATCAAGTTAGAATAATCTTCTTTCTAGCTACTAGTATCTCTCCCTAAGTCCACACTAGGATCTCATTGGAGCTACCCATTTTACTAAATTCCACCTAACATGGTAGCAACGTCATTCTAGGTTGCTACAACGACATTCTAGGTTGCTAAAACGACAAGTTTTTTGGGACAAATTTTGGATCCTAAAACGACATCTATTTTGGGACGGAGAGAGTAGTATATTAGTCTTTGGTTTGTACCCATTACCATCATTTTGTCATGGATAGGACAATCTATACATATATTTTTCCATCTGCCACAGTGTTGTGAAGAGAGCTCTGCACAAGCCAAACTCGTCTCACAAGAAATGATTATTGCGGTGCACAGACGTATTTCAGAATAACACAGGATTCAATTTGTGAAATTTAACAGAAAGAGGTGACAAACATTCGACCAAAGTGGGGATAAAGCAGAAAATTAGGTATTGTGTGCACTGGTTTCCCCTGTCTTAAGCACATAACGTTGCTACAGAATTACACAATCTATTTACTATTTTGGCATGCCTGAATACTATTATGATCACATGGAGCATGCGGTTCCTGCCATGATCTTCCTCCAGGAAAAAAAAAACTCACAAAAAGAAGGAAACTTGACAAGGAAAAATGAGGTGGTCATCCTCCCATTTAGGCACGCATATGAGTCCTATCAGACTCATTTGTGGGGAAGAATAGCCCAAACTGATCTTCTAAGGGGCATGATGAAAGAATGCTACACAAAACCAGGACGCATGAAACTAATATTACATCAGACGGTATGAAAAGTACTTGCAAGATGGAAACAACAATCTAAGATCTGTGGTCTGAAAAGAAAAGAATGCAAGCGACATTAAAACAAAAAAAATGTTGAAACCACACTTAAATTAGAAAGTATTGAATGTAAGAATAAAAGAGGATCCAACATATGTCATAACTGTTGGAATATGTTTCCCCATAGATAGTAGCTTAGGATACACCATAACATCAACAAAGGAACAGCTAAATCCCAATTTTACGAGTGCCTCACCTGCTTTGGGACTTGGGAAAACCAGTATAACAGAAGAGTGTGTGTGTGTAAATATAAAGAGAACATCCAAGAAATGCCATTGGGAATCATCCAATTCCAAGATATGTCATCAACAAGTGCAAGTTCCATGAAATGTCATTGTACAAGCGATTGTCTCAAATATGCCATCACTGTTAGGGTTCTGTTAGCAACCCCCCATTAAGTGCTATAAGATGAACAATGCATTTCTAGGACAATGTCGCTTGTACGATGGTCTTTCATGGAACTCGCACTTGTCGATATCATTTCTTAGACTTGGACATTTGCCAAAATCACAAAAAAAGAGTGTGGCAGAGGTAACCTGCCTTGGATGAGGGTTTCCTTTTACCACCTTCTGCCCATACTTGCGCCATCTATAACCATCATCCAAAAGATCAACCTCGCTGGTTGTTTGAACAATAATCTTAGCTTCCCCTGAAGTCCTCTGTGAAGATATTTGTATATTCCTAAATAAGAAGGAAAAAATTATAAGAAAACAGCAGAGTAATCAGATAGTGGAGTTTTATTGACATCTGAAATACCTTTTTTTGCTGTCACTATCTTTATCATCTGCTTCATGTGGCCTAGATTCACCATCATCCATATCATCTCCATCACTTAAACTGGATAATTGCTCAGACATTCCATACATAGCATCCTGATCTCTCTTAATACCTGACAGACCAGAAGTGGTATCATTGGATTGCTCATTCTGATCAGCTGCTGAAGAGCTGCCATCTTTTGCCCGCTTGTTAGGTGGACGTTGGTGATTGTGTTTTCCTTTGTATATGATCTCAGATATCTGACCATCTTCTGCATGCTCTACCTTTTTCTTGACTGGACAACTGGGGTGAGTACATTTGTAATAGCTTCTTGGGCAATCACTGCCTTTAACCACCTTCTGACCATACTTCCGCCAATTATAGCCATCATCAGCAGGCTTGTCCACAGGGGCATTGACTTGATACCTCTGAGACGCCTCAGCAGATTGAAAGGCTGCATTCTCATTGTTTGCTGCTCCCGTCACCATATCTGAAACTCCTGCCATATTAACTGCTGAATTCATATGCTGCATAGCTTCAGATGATGTTGGAGCTGCTGAGAATGATGGTTGTTCAGTGTGATTGAACATTCTGAGTTGAGAATGGGTTGCTTGAGCTGTGACTTGGGCAAGAGCCTCCCGATGTGACATCCCAAATCCCCCCTGAAGAAATACAGGACATGTTTCGTCATCAGTAAAATTCTGATTTGCATTAATTGTTCAAAATAAGAATGATGGTCCAGCCATGAACATTGTTTAGCGAGAAGATTAAGTTGTATAATCGCTCATTGATTTTCAGCATCAAATGATCTATTACATAGTCTGTTCATACCAAATGAACTTACTTCAGGACTTGTTTTTACAAAGTACACGTCCAACTACAAAACATCCACATGGCTTTAGAGCATCACCTACTATCCATTGTGAATACTAAACACAAAAATAGTGAACTATTTTGATGATAGAGATGCTCTCCGGAGCAATAGGTGATTACAATAACCTCCTCAAACTAAGCAGCGTATTATTGAAGGATATTTTTTGAAGGGTAGTATTTGAAGGATCTCTTATCAAGTATGAATATATCAAGGTCATCAAAAGCATGAAACTGACAATACAGTTAAACTGGAAAGTTGTCCCATCACTAGTAACATATCATGCCCACTTGCCATTGTATCATGCACTAGAAAGTACAATTATTGATACTAACAAGGCAATGTGCCAAAACACCACTTGGTACACCTAAAAAAATGAAGAACCAACACCACTCTTTGTAGGTTGAGATTCTCTAATTGCCAAAGCACCGTACACAATTGTAGCAAAGAGTCGTACAAACCGGCAAACCTATGGGGCTGATCAGCACACTAGATGTCGTCACCTCGGTGAAAGTACAATCGTCACTTCCAGATACCTAATTTATAGTACCACATGATATTTGAAACATCACGGAAGAATGGTAAACATGGATCTTTCCGATAATCAGATTTCAATCACTTAAACGAATTTAATGACACCTATCAAGGTGATTAAGAGCTCACAATTATTAAACATGGTGCACAAATGAAGCATTCATTTTTCAATTGTAAACACTTGAAAATAAGAAGGGCTAATAATCTCTTATTCATTCGATCGAAGGTAGTAAAGATGAATTCAAGAACCTCTCGAAAGAGAGGGAACTAGGGCCCAAAAATCCAATCTTTCATGTACTAAAACTCCTCAAACTTTTAGCCTTTGCAGCGCGAAAAAGCGCAAGAAGTGGAGTTCCTCAGGCGGGCGTACCATGGCCGGCGAGAAGAGCATCCCGGGGGAGTCGAGAAGGCCGGAGGGGCTTAGCCCGGGGGGCACGGTGAACACGGACGCCGCCCCCGCCGCCAGCGGCGGCGCCACCGACAGCGCCGGCCCGGCCCTCGCGACCCCTCCCCGCGCCTCACGCTGCTGCTGCTGCTGCTGCGGGGGAAGAGGAGGAGGAGGCGCGAGGTTGCCGATGAGGAGCTGCGTGAAGCTCGTGGCCCCCGTGGCGCCGGACGCGGAGGAGGACGTAACGCCTCCGCCGCCGCCGCCGCCGTCGGGCTCGGACGGGAACAGCGCGGAGGCGAGCGTGAGCGGGCCCGGGCTGGCGTCGCCGGCGCCCGTGAAGAGCGACTCCGCCGCCGAGCGCGGCGGCAGCGCCAGCCTCGGGCGCGGCGGCGGCGGCGGTCGCGCGGACATGGTCGCCGCCGGTGCCCGGAGTAAGACCACAAAAAAAAAAATCGCTCCTTTGGCGTTGACTTTGGTTGGTTGTATAGTGTTCTCTCCCTCTCTCTCTCTAAACACTCTCTCTCTTCTCTCTTTCCTTGGTTTCTGGTTTGGGTGAGTCTGACTTTGATCCCTCTCCTCCACCTCCTGCAGCTGGAGGGAAGAAGAGGAGGGATGGAGGAAGAAAATTTTTGTTTCTTTTTTTTTTCCTCTTGGCTTGGTTTTCTAGAGTATTTCTTTAGGGTGAGAGAGGGGGGAGGGAGGACACCTTTGTTACTTCTAATCATGTTTAACTTGTATAATCTAATGGAGGAGAGACAGATGGAGCACTTCAACACCATATGTAGGTAGAGAGGGAGAGTGTCCCTAAGTTGCAACAACGAAAGTTTATTCATTCAATTAGAACATATGGTTAGTTTCATATGATTGAGGACAAAGGATATGCGTGATATTATCTTTACCTAAAAGATAATTTAATAAAGAACTAATTGATTCATTAATGTAAGTCATAGGAGTAACTCGTACCCTCTTAGCAACAATATTAAAAAGTGACTTTTGCTTTTCCAAATATATGTAAGTAATTGGTGCTCGTAGATTTTTATTCTCTGAAATGTGTTTTATTATCATAATACCTCTATTTTTAAAATGAAAATGAACTAACCAACATACGTACACAAGAATTGAGGGATTATAGACAAATTGCGTCATTTTGGCACAATAATTTTAATATGACAGCCTGACGTGACAAGGGAGCTCCAATTATGCTCTTGGGGTCTCTGTGGGTCTTCCAAATGGGGGACCTAGGCATGTTTTAATCGCCTATAATCCAAGAACAATCCTGCACTTTTGAAAGTGTTGGTTGCAAAGTGACAAAAGCGAGTCAGTATGGGCTTCGTCTGTTGGACCCTGCCTCATTGGCCCGTTGCATACTTCCAACGAGAACTACCAGTTAACATGCCACGATTTTTATGTGAATGAAAACTATTTGCTCTCCCCTTTGATAAAGTCAGATTGAATCATCTTTTTCGAGCAAGAAAACGGATGCACTAATGCTTTCGCGCCAGTGCGCTCAATCCGTCGCTTGTTTGAATCGATTTTGTTTTATGGAAAAAGAACTATTTATAATTAGGATTATAAATTCATCTTTTTTTTTCAAAATCCAGGAATGACTAGTAAAATTATCTTAGTTTATCTAGCTCCCCCGGGGAAAAAAAATCCATTGGTCAGCATTCTCAATATGTTACTTAGAAGATCTTTTCAATTACTTTTGGAGAAAACTATTTCTATCCGATTTTTTAAACCCTATAAAGAAATCCTAACAAAATGTCTTACAGATTTTTTTAATTTTCTCAAGTTTATAATAATATTTAAGAAAAGAAGTCCCGTCCCTTAAACTTTGTTTTAGAGTGAAATTCTTAACCACATTGCCTCACTTATTTAATCCCATATAGTATCTACTATTTTTAAAAATTACACATTTGCACATGAGTATAGGTGAACTCTCGTGTGCAACATTTCTTTTGGATTTATATATAACTAGCAAAATACTCATGCTTAGCTATGGAAATGTATTACAAGTGTTATAGGAATTTTTTTATCAACTATACTAATATCACTTGTTTGAACCAAATTTACAAAAGAATTGTAGAAAGCAATGTGGTGGTAGATTCACTGCCACCACCACTAGAGACATTTAAAGTAGTATATAAATTTTATTTGAGGTTTACAATATACTTATCGGAGATCCGTTGCAACACATGATATCACGATTCTACCATGCTTGTCTTTTTATTTTGTCTATGTTTATAAGCCAAAATTTAATTTTTTTAATCTTAAATTTAAATTTGATTTTGGAGGTTTTTTTATTGTAGTTTATTTTTTAATAAAAGATCACTAAGAACACGTATATAAAAGTTTTATTCATAATGTACTTTTTATTTACAAATATATCGTTTGATTTTTTAAAAAACAAAACCATTATTCGTTGATACAAATGGGACTAGGGGACCTTACAGGCTTACAGCTCTCAAACCATGCCGACCTCCAGATAACGGTAGTATGGCATAGCTAAACCATTCCTCGCCAATATATTGAAATAGTATGAACAACTATTCCTAATGTCGCCAATACCGTTTAATCCTCTAATGTTTATTGTTAGGTAATATTAATAAAATATTTGAATAAGAAAACCAATGTTAATTAGAATAATGCATGTCCTCATTGTTATTATTGAGTTACATGTAACGATTAGTTCAACCTAAAAGTTTAAGCTGATAAAAAAAAATTTCTTCCTATTTTAACATCCCCACTCAAGGCCCCCTCAAGTCTCATCGTGGAACAGAACTGTGTTGTAATTTTTATTTAAGTCCATAACAGTCATGGTTAAGCTCAAGACTTATGACTCTCATACCATGCATATTAAAGTTAGATGCACCGACTAGTTCAATTTAATCTGATAAGTAATACGGTCAATTTACTTTATATTCCAGTAATTATGTTTTGTTTAGGACAATGTTCTGATACCTCACACTACTGGCGGTAGTAGTATAGTAAATTTAAACCAAACTATATAATTTTAATAAGTATATTAAACATTTTATTTGAAACTTTGGTAATATATATTTACCAACTCATCTATTTTAACGTAATATATGACACACAAATTTATCATAATGTTATATATTTTAGTTTCAATTTTACTTATATAATTTTTTTACTACACATGCTACCAAGATAGTATAATACAATCAGATTACTTGGATATAAAGCAATGAACGACTCATAATCAATCGAGAGTATGTTAAAAAAGTCCTTTTGTTTACTTTTGTTCTAAACCAAGACGGAAACCAACTAGCTTAATTTCTCTTGTCCAACATGAACTGCAAACATCGATCTCCCTCTCCTACCTTTTCCTCCATTTGTCAAAACCATGGCGTTAATCACCTACCCAACCCCAGAGAGAGAAAAAAAGTCCAAGATGGGTCGTCATTGTGCGGCTCACGACGCACGGCAATTAATTAATTTATAACTATCCAAGAGATGACTAATCTGCTAACCATCCATCCAGGTCTACATTGCATTGATTGATAGAGAGCCAAGGACACTGGGGAATTTTTTTCTACATTCCAGACTGCCGACCAGCTGTGCATCCATTCATCCATCGAGGATAAGAATTAGGCTCTTCACGAAAACAATTTTTTTTTATCACGTCCGACGTTTGATTGGACTTCGATTTGAGTTTTCGGACACGAATGAAAAAACGAATTTCATATTTCATCTAAAAACTGCGAGATGAATCTTTTAAGCCTAATTAACCATCTGGTTGCTGTAGCACCTATCACTAATCATAGACTAATTAGGCTCAAAAGATTCGTCTTACGATTTTTATTTGCTATCATAGTGCTTTCAAACTAAATATTTTACTAAAAGTTATTGATGGTTAACGTTTTAAAATATTTACATGAACCATGTCCAAAATAATATGAATTATGAAACTAGAGAGAGTAGGATCCATGTACGATTAATTCCTACTTGTATAGAACATGTATTCGGTTGTATTTTAATTTACTAGTTAAAAAATAGAGAGTAAAATTCACAAAACTATGCTTATATGCTTATTAGAGACCTTTTGTGAAATTTACTCAAAAATAGACTGTTAAATGCAATAGTTTTTAAAGCTTACTCACCCACACCGTGTGCATACGTTCGAAATGTATGATTGGACAGATTATAGATTTTTTTTGAGAATGGTATTTTTACCCGATCTCTATATCCAATCGGATATATACAATTATGGACAGAATGGACAAAATATAGATAATTGATTATGTATGTGGACAAATAATAGATGATTTAGAAAGTTGTTCATAAATCATACTTTTGGCATGAATAATCCGCACAAAATTAAACCCAACAGCCATTAGCTAAAAAGAACGCAACCAAGTTTTTATTGAAGAGATTTTTGAAATGTTTGCAAGTCAATGATCCTTGAGGGATTTCAGGTCAAAAAGTGCAGCTCGCGAAGAATAAAATAATGCTTATTTGGAACTCGTCAACTTTAGCCAGGTTCATTTATAAACACCTTTGAAAAATCTTATGAAATTTAATTATTCGCCTCCCCACTCTCCACACTGACCTGAGAAAATAACACCCCTCCTGTCGAAATGACATCATTATTATTACACTGATAATAAATTATTTTCAACAACAACAAAAAAAGAGATCATAAGTTGATTTTAGTGTAGCACAGACAAACATCCATTGAACTTTACATGGATACCACGGCATGCAAATGACCTTTTAGTGGTTGATTTATTCAAGCGATGAATGAATCACAAAAGTGGTGAAAGCAAATGGGCCAAGATGAAGACATGCTCTTGTGTCAAAATCGAAGAGTTGCAATTGGATATCTCTCACATCTTTATGCATGCATTTGCTAGAAGGCGTAACAAGAAGAAAAAAAGATACTCCATCCGTCTCTAAATGTTTAACACCGTTAACTTTTTTATGCACGTTTGACCATTTATCTTATTAAAAAAACTTACATAATTAATAATTAGTTTAATATTATTTCATTTATAATTTACATATTTTAAAAACATTTTGAATAAGATGAATAGTCAAATATGTATAAAAAGGTCAATAACGTCAAACATTTAGGGACGGAGGGAGTAATAAAATTGCCATGATCAATGGGGTGATTGTTTGACTTTTTAGGTAAAAATTCAAATGCCAAATTTGGAAATGAAAAATAATTTGTAAATAAAATTTTATATTTGTGTTACCAGTGATCTAAAAGCAAATGATAGAAAATAAACTACAATTAAAAAAACTAAAATTAGCTCAAATTTAAGGTTGAAAGTTTAAATTTTGGCTCGAAACGATGAACATGATTACCCTTGTGCCATTGGCTGCTATGCAGCACGTGCCATAGAAACTTTTTTGCTCGGGTTGTTGGACAAATCTATCACAAAAAGGTGATTTGTCATGTTGCAAATCCATAAACAGTTGTTGGCTTTTGGTTGTCCAAGGTCCTTTGGCTGCATATGGTTTTCATATCTAATCAAATATTTCTGGCATGAATATCTCTTGTTTACTTTGTTTTTATTTTTTGGGTAGAATTTAGTAGTGGGACCCCTTGTGTGAGCCTTCTGCCAGCTTATTTGGATGCTACATCTTTTAATGCACGTACAAATGGCTTTTGTTGTGTCTCTATCGTTACATGCTTGCTAACATGGAAGAGGGACGATAGGAGAGAGAAAATGAGTTGTTTTATATAAAGTCAGCAAAATATCGACTATTGGCGCATAAAACAAGGAGATAGCTAAAAAAATCTGTTTTGTATGTGTGCTGGCTCTAATCAAAGACATTGACCAGATAGAATGCGAACGAGAAAATTAATTAATCTATAATTATGAAGAGTCAGCTTGAGATACCAATATTTGTATAAGAAGTTTTTTTTCTGCTGATATGACTTAAGATAGACTCGTAATACACTCTACCATTAAACTCACCATTGATTAAACTCTACCACTAAACGTACCCTAATACCGATAGCAACGTGGAAGCTTGATGTCCGTAGCAAGCTAGCTAGATGTTGGTAAAGCTTGCATTAGTCATTTGTTACAATGATCGTGTTTGCTTCTAGTGATACTCTACATAACTAGTAGCGACTTTTATAGTTTACTCCCTCTGTCAAAAAAACCAATTTCCTAATTTTCGTGTTCAATATTTGACCATCCGTCTTATTTAAAAAAAATTTAGAAAATTAGAAAAAAATTAGTCACACGTAAAGTACTATTTATAATTTATCATCTAATAAAAATAAAAATATCAATCGCAAAATTTTTTTAATAAGACGGGGAGTCAAAAATTATAGGTAAAAAATAAAAAATTGGTTTATTTTGAAACAGAAAGTATCACTTATGGGCACTGTCGGGGATCCATCAGGTCATCTCGTCTGTGCGAGCTGTCAGAATCAAACCCACCTAGAAAATGACACTCACACATCCAAAATGTTTCACCGTAGTTAATTTAATCGTTTATATCGCTAAATAGTTATTATAAGATTAGATAATCTTTTATTACTAGAAGAATACAACTCTAATAGCACCGAATTCATAGATGTTTTTGATTCAGATGGATGGAAGGCTTCAATATCCCCCATTTGAAACATATATTCGTTTGATTATTCACATGGATTATGTACTTAATAATTAGAGAGACAAGATGCAAAGTAGATGTAGCTCGACTGATTAGACTCATATCCCCAAGTTCAAACCATAAATCTGACATGTCTTTGAATTTATGGTTGATTATTCTTTTCAATGGTAGATGACTTACCCATCAGCCGTTGTATAACAAGATGTTTAGTTGGAGAAATGAAAATTTTGTGGTGTCACAACAGGCGTTTGACTGAATGTCAGAATGAGTTTTTGACACGAATGAAAAAACGAATTTCACGGCTAGCCTAGAAACCGCGAGACAAATCTTTTAAGCCTAATTAATCTATCATTAGCACATGTAGGTTACTGTAGCACTTATGACTAATCATGGATTAATTAAGCTCAAAAGATTTTCTTACATGATTGTAAGATTAGTTTTTATTTTATCTATGTTTAATGCTCTATTTAAGTGTCCAAAGATTTAATGTGATGTTATTAGGGAAAAATTTTTAGGAACTAAACATGGCCTAACTATGCATGTGAGAACATACAAGCATCTACCGTTGTCTGATAAACCTCACCCAAATTCCTGAACATTGCTTAGATCAGACGCCACCATTGATTCATAATTTCACAACCAAACTTCAAGACGCCGTAAAATTAGAAAGAAAGAAAACATGTAAGATTTGTTTTTTTTTATAAACACATGGAAGATTTTTACAAACTCTTACGCAGCAAGATAAGAACATCAGCTATCAGATGAGATGCCGTACAAGAACACTGTGACAGCGATAGAAAGCAACCTCGCTAGAATAACAGATAACCGCAGCAAAGCCCAGATTGAGAGATTTGTCCTAGTAAAAGAATATGGGGCTTTTACGAATTTGCCACTATTTTTTTTCTAAATTGCAAGGATAACACTCGAAAGATAGTTCTAGTGATATTTTTGTAATTTTCTAGTGATAGTTTTGCAACAACGTTTTAAACTAGTGATTACCTTGCAATTGTCCCAAAGAATATGTATCCTTCAGTTTATATTTTCAGCCAATAACATGACAGATTGCTCTCTTTTCCCTGCAGCCTGCAGGAAGCAGCTTTGGTGTAACTGTCAAAAGTTGCACCTGCAGATGCTATTAGCAGTGGTCATGGTTACATCAGAACAAAATCTATGGTTGACAGAATGCAAGAGGTTTATCACAATGATATTTTCACCTTAAGCACAATCCAACTCCACATTGAAAGTTGCTACCAATACCCAGAGGGTTAACAAACCCCTAGGGATGGTGCTTTAGGGTACAGGAACTGAGGGAATTTATGACAGCGAATTGACGAAACCCAGATAAATAAGAGCCTGACTGGGGACGAGTTTTGCGATACAATTCCTTAATGGTTGTGACTCTTGTATGTTTTTAAGGAATCCTTGTTCCTACATACCCAAACCATCATAACCGAAAGCCAGTAGTAATCACATGCAGGGATACAGGAGGTTACTTCGGGCCGATGTCCTTCAGCGCACAGATCTGCTCCTCTCCCATGGCAGACATAACAGTCACCACCAGGTCCTTCCCTTCTCCAAACCCATCTTTGATCTGCACAAGCAAAAGAAAGCGATGATCCAAATACTCTAAATTCTTATTGACACAATATTATGAAGAAATATAATTTGTTCATCAATGCAGTTTTGGACTTTTTGTGTTCATCGTTGTTTGTATATGAGGGGGCAATTTGTATCATGGTGGCATACTAAATAGAAATAGCCCGTGTATGGAAAAATGGCAATAACATTGATCAGCCTAATAGTAATATGTTCCTTGAATAACAGTGATTTTTGGACTTGCATCCAAAATGCTGACGAGTAAAACAAGCAAATACCAAAGGAGCTTTCCCCTTTTTATATACAAAAATGGATTGACAAATTCAGAATCAATTCATCTCTGAAACTAAAAAAGAACAAACTTTCAAAAACAACCGCTTTGCAATAGAAAGAAAGTAAGAGTCTTTCCAGTCAACTGATGTAAATAAGCTGCCAAATTGAGTTGACATTCTATTATCAATTAAGAATTGATACAAGCATCTAAACCTATTTCTAATGCAAATGTGAGAAGCCAAAACTATGTGCAAAACATGTGCTTACCTGACTAAGAAGGCTGTCATCAGTAGGGAGCCTCAGGTCATCCTTGGTGTTGCCATTTTCAGTCAGCAGACTCACCTGAGAATGTTTAAAATCAATACAACATCCACAAAATAAACATAAATGAGTCATGAAGAAAATAGTCAAACTTACAAATCCATCCTCAGAAATATCAATGAGCTGGTACTCAGTACGGTTCACATGCGGGACCTGTAAAACAGTCACAATTTCATATTTTTGTGTCACTGGAAACAACATTAACTGTTAAGTGTTGGAAGACATGTACTGACATCACAGTTGTGAGAAGATGGCACAATATCTTCAAGCTTCTTGCCAGTAAAGATGTCAATAGCAACAAAGTGGCACTTGGCGTGACCATGCTTCCCAGTTTTAGAGGTTGAAACCTCAACGACCTGCATAGTTGTTTCAAATGCATGACATTAAACATCAACAATCTAGTGAAGGAATGAACCATCACCACAAGGCTAGATGGAGAAGAATAAGTTTAGCCGTGTAAAACAGATCTTGGCATCCAAATCCTAAAGAGGAGACTGAAGGAAAATGGTACTTATTACAGAGACAACAAGCATAAAAGTAATTACAGAGCCATCCCAGCATTCCTAGACTTAAACAATTATAAACTACAAATGCACTTTCTCACATAGTCAGATATAATTGAACACTAAAATTCAAAGCAAGAATATACCAGGTCACCCTTGAGTACTACCTGGTAGAGTGCAAGTACCGACTTTCAGAGAAGTTTGCTGCCCTGACACTATCCCAAGAAGTGGTTCAAGAAATGAAATTGCATGGACCACCATGCAGAAATTACTATATGCAGGTACAGCATACACAACAGAATAAGTAAGTTACCACAACGGCTAAACTGATTGCAGTACCAAGTTGCAGAGAGTGTAGCTGTCCTCACATGGCACTGTCCGTAGTTGGTGAAACAAACCAAAAATCTGATTCATTGCAGCATGACCACGATATCCTGTATGATGCTAAACAGAACTAACTTGCAAGATAACACTCAACATGCAAGATACATTTGCTGGCACCTACCACCGGCATAATCAACTTCTCAAAAACCTGAACAAACAACTGTTGGCGATCCATTTACCAAAATGATTAGCAATCAAAACATACTGTATCTAACAGCAATATCTACTTGGGAATTCAACCCTACTGTAGCACCTACAGTCACATTGAACCAGAAAAGAAATGAACTTCACTTAGGATCCATCAGAACTAATAATAACGACGCATGAAACAAAGAAACAACGATTCCAAGACCACTGAACACATCCCAAGGAACTTGATTTTACACGGACCAGCAGTCGAGATGAACTGCCAAACTCGCACCGATCGAGACAGCGACACAACCAGTCAACCACACACAGATCCACCTCGAAGAGCTACTACGCCTAGCGGATCGAGATCTAGCCAGAAGGGCACCGAGAACGAGCGAGACACACCCCACCGCGAGGAGCAACCGAGCAGAGCCATGGAGCCATGGATGGATACCTTGCAGGGGCGGTTCTTGATGACGATGTAGCCGTTCTTGCGGATGGTGCCGGCCTGCTGCGGGTAGGTCTTGGAGGCGCCGGCGTCGGCCTTCGACTCGAAGTGGTGCTCCTCCGAGTCCGACATCTCCCGCTCCTCGCCCCCCGGACAACAGCCGCGCGCCGGGAAGAAGGAATCCCCCTGAAAAAAAAAATTTCCGAGCAAATTGGGGAGGCTCCTCCCGTCAGAGTTGAGTTCAGAGAGGATGCGCTGGTCTACGTGGAGGAGGAGGAGGAGGAGGAGGGAGCGCGGGGTTTAGGGCTTGGTACCTTGGGAGATGAGGTCGTGAGGTCGACGGCGGCGAGCGGCGGCGGGGAGGGAGAGTGGCGACGGAGTGGGATATATTATCGGCGTTGAGTTGTCGATGGTGGTGATGTTATTATGCAATTTGGCCCTCCGGTTACTATCACATTGTGCAATGGGGTATTACACCCTATCTTTTCGTTTTTATTCGTGCATATGGCACAAATTTTGAATTTTTAACTTTAAATTTAAAATTAATTTTAGGTGTTGCATCAAATTTTATTTTTTAGCTTTAAAATCTATATTACTAATAAATATATATATAAATTTTTTATTTACAAATATGTCGTTTAACCGATCATCTTCGTCCCTTTAGAAACTTTTATTACTTGGTCCCTCCGTTCCAAAGCGGCATTTTTTATTTAAATCTTATATGAAAATATAAATATGGTTGGCATAATTTACAATAGTATTTATCTCATTAATTTTAGGTTTTCTTTTAACATTGATATACGTAAACAATCTAGAAATGTTGCGTCTGGTTACCGAGGCAGTAAGTTCTTTCAACCTTCTACCGGGTAAATTTGGCTTTGTCGAAGTTAAAATGTAGAAACGCTTACATCTTTTATGTATACTAATAAACATTATTCAGGAGTGGTATAAAATAGGGGTAAGGTCTAAAAGAATAGATTTGAGGATGACCTAAAGTGAAACTTAGAAAATAAAAATATTGTTCAAAGTGCAATTTAATTGGGGTTTTATATTATTACTTCTATACCTCCCTGTAAAAGTGTTAGAACATTTAAAAAGACACGACCAATCCAATAAAAGTTATCTATCAAACAAAATATGTAAGCACTCCTAACTTTTATTTACGGAATTAAGGAGACCGCAAAATTAAATAACAAATGGTGATGATTAGTTAAAATAACCAAGTAGAAAAATATCTATAATTTAAAATAATAAATAAATGACAATAGCTGCTGTATTTTTAAAATGGAACGGGAAAAAAGTACGACCACTTTTAATGGCTCCAAACTGTAGCACCACTATATTTTTCTCTCACGCTTATACTTAATCATCAAAATTTTAACTTTTAACTTTTAAGAGTTGATTTTATGGTTTTCACCCAAGTTTATTTTCCAGCTTTGACTTTATGAATACATATATAAATTTTTATTTACTAATTATTTTTATTAAAAATATACCATTAGGTTTTTTTTAATAAAACACCCAAAATATCTCCTAATAAAAAGAAAATGGAGTAAGAAAAATAAGAAGACCTACCCAAGAAAAACGTTGTGGCAGCAGAGTAGTGTGCTGTCATAAATCAATTGCTGCTGCAACTTTGACGGGGAAGCAAACTTGGGTGGGGGGCGGGGAAAAATCTGTCAGGCGAGCAAGGGGCGTGTGTGCAAAAATGCGTCACGAGGCCGAAGAAAATATCTGGCCCGGGGGGGAGGGGTGTCCGCCGTCCGATCGCGAATCGGTGCTCCTCGGTCCATCCATCACACCTGCAGAATTTTTTTCTTAAGAATTAATATTATTTTAGTGAAAGATCGTAAAAGCAGTGACCAGGCAGGGAAACCGTGAATATAGGCGTCTGTCGAACGGGTGTATTTCGAACGGCCAGTACGTGACTGCAAAGGAGATCGGACTAATGATTTAGTGCGGCTGTTGACAGTTCGATAGACCTGGCTGGCTCAACAGTCGATAGGTTAGCCTGCCGAACATCAGTTATTCGACAGGCCCCAATCGAACACCCACCGTTCGATAGACCCTTAAATTCACGATTTTCTCTTAATGACCTCTACTTTTGTGATTTTTCATTAAAATAATATTAATTTAAAAAATTCACGCCTGCGCCTACTCGCGTCTCCTTGCATGTTTAAAGTCAGAGCCTCAGCCTTCAAACTCTGCACCTAACCTGAAAATCGAGTGGGGACACCTTAATAGAATTGTTATTATGCTCAAAATATTTTTATTTAATTCTATATTAGTAATACACTGAGTATTAATCTTGAGTGGGTCCACCCATGTTCTTACCCATGCCAGCTATCATGCATAAGCCCTGAACATCATTATCTGCGGTACTGCTCACTATACATGGGCTTCATCTTCACTTGCTATTGGACTCATGTGTAAGAAGCAGTAAAGCAAAAACAATCGTGCATAAGATCCTATTTAATTATGGGTGCACTAGTATATTAGTTAGTGCTTCTTTTATTTTTAAGGGTGTGTTTAGTTTATAAAAACAAAAATTTTTATCGAACGTTTGATCGAAAATTGGAAGAATCTTTCAGACACTAATGAAAAAACAAATTTCATAGCTCGTCTTAAAACCGCGAGAAATCTTTTGAGCCTAATTTATCAGTTATTAGCATATATGAGTTATTGCAAAGCTAATCATAAACTAATTACGCTCAAAAGATTCCTCTCGCGAATTTCTTCTAAAAACCCTTTCCACATCCGGTCAAACGTTTCTTTGGACGACATCCCAAAATTTTCTTTGGACGACCACAAAAAGGGCCTTCTTTTGGGGAAGCAAAATTGCTGCAATATCGCTATGAATTCAGATGGCCCAGATAACCGAGTCCTAACACAAGGGGGTGGTGGCGCAGTTGGCTAGCGCGTAGGTCTTATAGCTATTATTGCGAGTGATCCTGAGGTCGAGAGTTCGAGCCTCTCTCACCCCAAAACCCCCAGCGATGATGAAACGCTCAGTGGCAACTTTGGTCGCCACGTGTACACCTGATCTGGAGCAGAAACTATAGAGCACCCAAAAGAAAAAAAATGTAAAGAATTTCGTTTTATTAACCGGTGAGATGTCACAAAAAGAATAATTTAGTTACACATTAGCGTTATGACCAATACAACATACAATAGAGTACAGCTTTGTCGTACACGTACGAAAATACAGACACCGTCGTGACCTTTGTGAGGTTTTTTACAAACTGTGTGTATTCCCTTTTGATGTCTTGAGTTTTCCATGTAATCTTTGTTTTGTCAGGAAACAAGTAAAAGTTGATAGTTCATCTGCAGTCATCATCCAGAGGAGACGGCGTATTTTTAGCTCGTAAAACTGATCTGAAACAAGTGGTAGCTGGTAAGATAAGCATGGATAATACCGATTCCTTAAATTTTAGCCAGGTCTAGAAATCGCATGTTGCATCTACAGTTTCGTAACCTAAAAGAACTAGTGCCAGACAGGAACAATTGCAAGACTTCAAATCCAAACTTTAAGATTTCAAATCCAAACTTTAACACAAGCATAACGAACTGACAACAGTATGTTTAGTCATGCTAGAGATCAAAACCATGGAGTCAATGAATTTGTACAAGCACTTCACCAGATTTCTGATACATCAAAAGGCAATTGTTGCTCATGACACCATTCTACCTATAGTTTATAGCAAGCAACCAGCAAACCGTTTCTCAAATTTGCATATATGGTTCTCTACTAAAGATTAGAACACATAAAGGGATACAAAAGTTCCCAGCAGTACAATTTCGAGTCAACGAAAAGGATAATCCTCAGATATTCTCAATGCTTTCCTTGTCAAAGAAAAGTTAGAAGTAGTGTTAAGAAGATACCTTAGCCACCAATGTGAATCATAGGTCTATTTGCTGTCTTAGCAATATCAAACATCCCAGCATGTTTAGCTTTCTTCCTTTTAACCTGGGTACAGCAAGGTGGAGATTAAGCATGTCATCTTTGGCTAGTAAGCAAACATTGTATTTATAACTAATAACAATGAAACCCTATTTACTGTCGGAATGCAGAGTTGCCTTAGGTGCAGGCAGAGCAAACGATAGCAAATATTTATTTATTTTCTGTGCCATTCTAATGGACGCAAAATGGTGTTGGCAAACGAAAAAATGTATCCAGCTAACCTCTGCTTTACATCTATCCAATGTGGTCCAAACCAAAAAATGCATGCTGTTCCTTCCTCATTGGAAATCTATAAGCTAAGGAGATTTTACTGCTTTTTTGGTGCTTATTTCTGATGCCACTTTTATATTTTTGTCAAGAAAAACAGTCTTTTAACTTAACAATGATTTTCTTCTAAAATAAACTTATATTCAAATTCATATCTTAAAATCACACAATTGAGACAGAAAAAAGGGTTAAAACTCTATTGGTATTGTGTTCTATGAAATGAATAGGAGTGGATACAACTAGGTGGTGCAAGATAGCTATTTGACAAAAAGGAAAAATGTATAGATTACTCTTTCGTACATAAGATATAAACCAAGTTAATTGCTACACATACCGCAGCGCTTATTATCTCTCTGAGTCCAGCGTCATCAACACCAGTACGGATAGGCTCTCTCAGGCTCACCTGCAGAAATTAGAATAGTTGAATTCATTTATTTGTTTTTAGCATTTTTCACAGAAAACTCATTTATCTTTTTTATTCATTCTAGGACAATAATATTGGGCAGCAAAATAGAATTTCAAAGGGAGATTTAGCTTTTAAAGAAACACATCAAATCAACAACATTAGTTCTAAAATATTCCCTCCGTTCCATATTATAAAATGTTTTGGTCCTAGATTCATCCATGGATCAATTACTATGTTTTATATTATTTGTCTAGATTCATTAGCATCCACTTAGATCTAGAAAGGGCCCGAACATCTTATAATGTGAAACGAAGATAATTTTCAGTAATAATGGACCAATAAGACTTGCACAAAAACAATCAAACCTTACTCTGTAAAAACAGTTTTGTATATCATGGATGCTAGATCTGCCTTGCACTTACCTTTCACCTTCAGACCTAAGGCGCCGCATACTGAATACTTAACAGAAATTCCAAAAGCAAGAGAAGGAAACAAAGAACATGACTGCCCGTTCGATCATCCAAATGTTCATTCCTTCATTCGGTTCATGTTAAGGAAAGGATGATTAACATACATAGTGTGCTACATGCTTGGAACATCATGAGCGTTTTTAGTTACAGAATATATATTTTTGGACCTATCTGAAAATAAATCAAAATTGCAGATGAAAATTGTTGAGACATTTCAAGTTAGCATGATCATCCATGAAACAGTAACACTGCCTAACACAAGTGATCACAACATCAGTGAAAGAACAAAAATTCAACCTCATGGAATTGAAAGTAGAAAATTAACATATCAGCTCAAAATAAGGTAGGAAAATTTGCTGGATTACAAGTCAAGGGTTTTCACAAAGCAAACTATCTAGCATACCTCTGAGGGGCCAAACAAGCACACTTTCAAGTTCCCATCAGCCAATAATCGTAATCTATTGCAACCAGCACAAAAGTGTTCCGTCATTGATGTAATAAATGAAATTGTTCCAGCATGACCATCGATCTTGAAATTCTTTGCGGTCTCTGACGGGTGATCTTGAAGTCTCTCTACACCTTCAAAACGTTGACGCTGATCCACAAGGGTGAAAATAAAAAATATATATATTACTTGTAGCTTCTCTAATAAAATATCTACCGCATGCACATACACTGGCTAGGATGATAGATGCTGGCAGAAGAAAATGAATGTATAATGTACAAAGGAAGTGAACATTTCAGAGGTGTACCTTACCACTTTATCCATTATCTCTGCATAAGGAACCAGCTTCTTGACATTCCAAACATTACCATCAAATGGCATAAACTCAATAAATCTGACATTCACAGGCTTGTATCTTGTCATTTCAACAAAATCACAGATTTCATCATCATTCATTCCACGCATGACAACACAGTTGACCTGGCAACAGAAAGGAGAAATAGAACAAATTAAAAAGAAACAAAGGAAAGTAGTATATTGTGATGTGGACACAATTCCACTTTTGAGGTATGGTTAAACAACAGATTGCAGAAATTTTAGTATGCAAAAATCTGCATACCTTGACAGATCTAAATCCAAGTTCAATAGCAACATCTATCGATTCCATGACCTTTGAGTGCCCTTTACGCCTTGTCATAAACTCAAACTTTGCAGGAACCAATGTGTCCAAGCTAATATTTAGAGCATTGAGTCCACATTCTTTCAATCTTGGGAGCTTCTTAGAAAGAACAAGTCCATTCGTTGTCATTGCAAGAGTTTTCAGTCCCTTCAAGCCAGAAAGATGCAAACAGATATCTTCAATATCCTTTCTAATGGTTGGTTCTCCACCAGTTAACCGGATCTTATCCACACCAGAAGTAACAAAAAGATCAGCAACTCGAATGATCTCATCACGCGACAGGAGCTCCGAGTTTGGTGTAAGCTCAACTCCTTCGGCAGGCATACAGTACTGGCATCTCAGATTACATCGCTCGGTCAAGGATATCCTCAAGTAGTTGTGAAACCTCCCGAATGAATCAACAAGCATATCTGACAATGGCGCCTCACTAGGTGCAACCTCTGGCACATTAGCACAAGAAGTTGCATAAGTATTGGAGAGCCTATTGCTATCAGCAGCTTTGGTTGAGGAGCAAGTGGTCATGAAATATTGGAGCCCCACTCTCATAGCATCAAACTGCAAAATTTGGTTGGCTGTTACATTACAACAAAGAAAGAAACAGTTCATTTGTGACTGGAAAAGAGATGAGTAGCAACAAAAGAACGCTCCTTCGATGTGATGTGTCATACTGCATCAATACACTACTATCTCCATTCCAAAATGTAAGCATTTTCTAGGATTCAAATTTTGTACCACAACATAAGCATTTCTACACTGACTCATATGATTCCAATCATTCCAATGATTCCGGAGCCAATCAGATACTTAGAAAGGGAATCAAATCAATTCAAAATTAAAAAAAAATACTACTCAAGTGACTAAAAGGAAATCTTTTGACATCCTTAGTGTATACTAAAGGACCTAGAAATACTTATATTTTGGAGGTATCACTTACTACTACTAACCAAGACAGATGTGAATACGTTGTTGTGATACTGGACCAAACAAGTGACGTACTTTGTTGACCCCTCCACTCTCATGAGAAGCAGGAATTCCATTCATCCAAAGAAAAGGGAGAATCTCACCGTGCGATGAGGCCGCCGGCGGCGGGCCAGCTCGGAGAGGCAACGCAGCGGCATCATCCTCCTAATCGTAACCCGAATTCTCTCTCTCCAGCAATGGAACCAGAGTAGTCCTGCACGACGCAGGCATGAAAGGGAGGCAGAAGGGGATTAGTTAATCCAAGTAACAGAAGAGACAAGCTGCGGTTTGGGTCCCAGAAATCCCAGGAAAGCTCGGATCTTTTCTCTTCCCTCCACCATCACCACCACCGAAGCGAGAAGAACCAGCCCGAGCCCAGTGTGCCTCTGCCCCCAGCGGCTGATACGGCGGCGGCGGCGGGGGCGGCGAGCGGGGAGAATTAATATTACCTTACCTTAGGGGATTCCGGCAGGCGAGGCCGGCGCAGCCGTGGCACGGGTGGGGCGGGGCGGGGGATCGGAGAGGCACCGTGGTTCGCCGCAGTATGTATGGATAGAGAGCGAGGTGGTGGAGCACGCGCACGCGCACGTGAAGGTGAAGGTGAAGCTGCGGCGGCGGCGGCGATGGATGGGCTTTCCCGAGCTGCAGAGGTCAAGGAAGGAGGAAGGATCGGTACTCGGTGGCCAGCCGGTGTACGTCGGTGGGACCCACGGTGTGCTCTATCCAAATTTCTCGCACATTTTTTTTCCTACTTATGGTTCTGCCTACTGGCTAAATTTAAATTTTTAATCTTAAACTTAAATTAATTTTAAATTTTTTATTATAATTTATCTTTTGGTCTTTACTTTTAAATCTCTAAGAACATGTGTATAAAAAAGTTTTTATCTATAAATTACATTTTGTTTGCGAAAATTTCATTTGGATTTTTCTCTAAAAAGTCAAAAAAAAATCACCATCTCATACTTTTTCGTATTCCAAGACATAAATATCTATAGTTTCTTTAACAGATACTACCTTTATTTTTATTTTATAATGTAAGATTTTTTAGGATTTGATATATTCATATATAAACAATACATATTGATTAACAGATGAATTTAGATTATAGCAAAAATGACGGAGAGAGTACTAACCATTGTTTAGAGCAAGTTTAGCAGTTGAACTAACAAACAAAAATTAATATTGGAGCTTATATATAATAGATTAGCTGTAAAGGTCTATCCTTTTCTCTTTAATATCTATTTAATTAATATATTTATATTGGAGCATGCGTAAGCTAGCTTCTACATGAGAGCCAACCGTCCTTATTTATTATATTTTTTCTTTTCCACATATAAGTTTGTAGTTAACATATAGATCTCTATTATATTTGCTCTTAGCATGTGTTTGGTTACAGGGATGGGATGGGTTGAGATAGAGCTAATCTATTCCGGATCACGTTTTGTTGCTGGATGGGTGGGATGGGTTAGATCCGGATTTGAGAGAAATCCCATCAAAATGGTGAGACAGATCTATCCCCGAACAATTTGGTGATGCTAGAGTTTTTATATTGTTTACTAATGCATCATTAAATAGCTATATATAAGTTTGTGAGGGATATAGGTGGGTAACACACCGACTAATTTTCGTCCTAATCTCACACGTGCTCTTATATATTACCACCACGGTAAGTGAATCATGATAAACTCAAATTGTTCGTAAAGTAGAATATAGAGTTTAATATTACTTAATGAAAATTAAAACACTAGTACTTGAATGGTTATACAAAGACACAAACAAAAAAATCCTTTTACTTGGTAGGATAAAGTGAACATGTGTCTACGGAACCTACATACATAATTGGAAAATCGTTTCATAGGTTGTCACGTGCTAGACCATTATACGTGGGAACATTAGTATCTATCTTTTCGCTTCTATTTATACTTATCAGCTAAAATTTAAATTTTCAATCTTAAATTTAAAATTTATTTTTAATTTTTTCATTCTTAGTTTATTTTTTTAGTCTTGGGTTTTACATCAATAAGAATATGTCTATAAAAATTTTCTTCATAAAATATTTTTCGTTTATAAATATAATGTTTAACTTTTTTCATTAAAAAACCAAACAATCACCTGTTGGAATTTATTTTGGTTGGTACTAGAAGTTGTGCATGTGTGTTATGTGTAGAAAAATGAAAGTTTGATTGTTACGAGAAGACATCCACGTGTCCGTCGATTCATTGGATGGTTAAGAGAAAAACGGTAAAAAGCATCTACAGAGGCACCTTGCCACCAAGATGATCATGATTTTGTGTCTTCAGGCCATGGTATTGGCAGCTTATATGACTAGTGAGCATCATCTTATTTCGTTCATTATTACTCCCTCGCTCTGTTTCACAGTGTAACACTTTCTAGGATTATCTAGATTCATATAGATGCTAATAAATCTAGACACATATATAAATTATATATGTTCATCAACGAATGAATTTAGGTGAGGCTACGAAATCTTACAATATGAAACGGATGTAGCACCTCTCAAGCTCTTATCTACGTATTAACTTATCTTAAATAAAATGATTTTTCAACTTAATATTAGAATTTTTGGTCAAAGTTTTTTCCACTAGCAGTTTTGACCACTAATGATACACACATATATTACTAATATTCCATTTATTTTATATTATAAAATGTTTTAACTCTACCTAAATTTATTCATGGATCCATGAACATGCTTTATATGTGTCCAAATTATTTAACATACATATAAATCTACAGATAATATAAAGCATATATAATAATATTCAAATGATGTGATTATAGTGAACGAATTTTAATACTCATACTTAGTATATGCTACCTCCGTCTTTAAAATTCTAAAATTTAGACAATTGTTCTTCCAGATTTATACTCAGAACTCTTTATATTTTATCATAGAGTAAGTTATACATTTTGATACCATGACATCTATTAATGTATTTTCTAAAAAAGGAAAAAACGAATAGTCAAAGTTTACATATGAACAATGCTTGCTAAAAGAATAAATAAAAAGAGGAAACCAATTTTTTCGTGTATAGCAATATCTACTTCATCACGATTACTATTCTCTCCGTTTCATATTATAAGACTTTTTAGTTTTGACTAGATTCATATGTGTGCTAACGAATCTAATACATATATAAAACATATACATTGAGATATATAGATAAATCTAGGTAAATACAGAAAATTTTATAATATCTAATGGAGGAATATTTCGCAAACTCCATGGAATAAGTGATAATGGTCTAAGGCCTTGTTTAGTCCTAGAAACTTTTTCCAAAAACATTACATCGAATCTTTAGACATCTAAATGAAGTATAAAATATATATGAACATTAAAACTAATTACACAGTTATGGGGAAATCATGAGAAGAATCTTTTGAGCCTAATTAGGACATGATTAGCCATAAGTGCTACAGTAATCAACATGTGTTAATGATGGATTAATTAGACACAAAAGATTCGTCATGCAGTTTTCAGGCGGAATCTAAAATTAATTTTTTCAATCGTATCCAAAAATCCTTTCCGACATTCTGTCAAATATTCGACGTGACCCTTTTGCCAAAAATTTTTAGCAGCTGAACAAGGCCTAAATGACACGCGTAGCTTGCAAAGAATTATAATAAGTCCAGTGCCGTGCTCGTACAATGATTCTGCTGGGGAGGTTGACTTAGAAAATATGCACATTTCATACATCATTGCTTACGTACATGATTTGGATGATTTAGAAAGGAAGAGATCTTCTCCACAAGGATCGCACTCGTCGATGTGTTTTTATAAGTTTAAATTGTTAAACTCTGTATGTTTTGACTAACAAAGTAATTACTCGAATCGCATATTCTATATTTTAATTGTAAAATAGCTGAATATTTGTGCTTTATTATGGGCTAATTAAATACCCGTACTTTTCTACGAAGAAATATGAATTATAACTTGTATTTTGGAGGTGAAAAATAGAACTAACATGTAGGACTATTTTGAAATATTTTATATACTTAAAAAAGTGAGAGAATTTCCTATATGCCACTGAAATTATACCCAGTTTCTTCTATGCCATGCAAAAAATCAAACTTCCCTATGTGTCATTCACTTAATTTTTTCTTCCTTACGTGCCATTGCCGTTAACTTTTTCATCCATCTCCGTTAACTTATTTTGCTTATGTTCTTTCTATGCCACCACATGTCAAATCACCCGAAACATAGCATTGAAAATTGATATTTTCGAATAAAATTTATGAAAGAGTATATCAAGGCCTAGAGGGAGGGTGAATAGGTGATTTTTAAAAAAAACTAAAAAGCGGAAGCTAAGACTTTCGAAAGTTCCGGTCAGAGGCTTCAGAACTTCCGGCCTTTGAAAGTTCCGTTGATCTTCGAAACTTCCGACAGCACCAGATCTAGAATAAAAAATGAGTAGATATAGCCAACCAAATCTCAAATAAGCAAACCACCTCCAAGCTTTGCACAAACAACATCTAGAGTACGCGCGGCAACCAAAAGCAAAACTCAAATCACAAGTTAGAGAGATTTCAACACAAGTGTAGACGGAGACTTTTTACCGAAGTTTCGATCCTTGAGGGGATTGTATTCTCCGTTGAGGAGCTTAAACTTGAGCCGGGTTCCACAACCGTTTTCTCGGGGTTGCACTCGTGCACTCCCCCTCACTCAAGGTGTCTCTTCCCTTTCGGAGGTGAGACCCAACCTTTACAAAACTTTCCCAGCGCACCACAAGAACTTTGGCGGCTCTAGGAACGACGCATAGCCGTCTAGGTGTCCTCAAACACCAAGAGTAATAAGCTAGCAAAGAGATCTTGGGGATGAATCTAGTGCTCAAGAAATTTCTCATGAAGTCAACACCAAACACTCAAACCAACTCAAACCAACCAACTCTCACACACACAAAATCCAAATCAATTAGATCCGTGGAGAGAAGGAGATGAAAAAGTAAGGCTCAAAATGAATCTCAAAAAATCAAGCCAAGGGCCAAGAGAATGAACAATGGGAGCAGCAGCCCTAGCTTGAGGGGTTAGGGGTATTCAAAGTCAACTACAAAAAGTCAAGTCAACGGAAGTTGCGGTCAAGACCTTTGGAACTTCCTTGAATCATACAGAACTGATTCTGGCTCCTCCGGAACTTCCGTCAATCATGCAGAACCGATTCTGACCCTTCGGAAGTTCCGACAGTACCTTCGAAAGTTCCGACGGTACCTTCAGAACTTCCGTAAATTCCAGCACAACTTCAAAAAGATTACAAAAGATGCACTTTAAAAATATTTCCAAGCACCGGATTCATTCCTAGATTTCACTTGCGCACCCTCTTTATAGTACGACATTTCTAGTTGACTCAAATTCAAAGTAAATACACACGCCAACACGAATGTATCGATTTTTCTTCTCTTTTCACGTGAGCAACGCAACGACAACTTTTTTATGAGGATTATTTATACATTCACATTCACACACATCATTAGTCCTCATCATTTGATTGTCATTAATCACCAAAACAAATTAGGGGCCTAGATGCACTCTTAATTTGAAATTAAGACAGCAGAATTAAAAATTGATATTTTCGAATAAAATTTGAAAATTGATATTTTCAGATAAATTTGAAATGCCTCGTAACATAGAATTAAAAATTTTAAAAATATCAATTTTCCTAATTTTGAAGAGTACTAAAGAGCAATATTTGACCTCAGTCTCTAATTATCATAGCCAGGGTATCTTTTTTAAACCTTTTGAAAAATTTCAAAAACTAAAATGGTTTTAAATGTCAGAAAAAAAATTAAATGAGTAAACAAAGTGACAGAAATCTCTGAAAAATTCTAAGTAGGGAATTGATATTTTTCAAATTTTCAATTCTATGTTGCGGGTCATTTCAAATTTATCCGAAAAATATCAATTTTCAAATTTTATGCGAAAATATCAATTTTCAATTCTGCTATCTTAATTTCAAATTTTATTCAAAAATACCAATTTTCAATTCTATGTTTTGGGTCATTTGGCATGTAGTGGCATAGAAGGAACGTAAGCAAAATAAGTTAATGGAGTTAGATAGAAAACTTAACCACAGTGGCACGTAAAGAAGAAAAAATTAAGTGAATGATATAGAGGGAAGTTCGATTTTTTGCATGGCAAAAAGGAACATGGTATAATTTTAGTGGCATACAGGGAATTCTCTCTAAAAAAATAGATGACAGATTCACCGCCACCACCACTAACTTCTTTTAGAGTAGTGTAGATAAAAGAAAATATATTATAATGTTATCCAAAATAAATAAATAAAATTTCTTGATTGTTTCTTAAATCTTAATATTAGGAAGTTCAACGAGTAATTTGCAAACTATACAATGTGAATAGACGAGGTAACAAATCCATCATCACCGCTCACCGCCACCGCTACCTTATTTTAATTTAAAGGAGTATAGATAAAAAAGTGTAACCATACATTCATTATTTAAAGTGCTTTCACACAAAATGCATTACTAATTTAATGGCTATTTTTGGAATATATTTTACAAGAAACAAACAATCGAAATTAAACTTCAAAGATTTTTTTTAAAATATAAAATATCACATAAAAAATCATAAAGTTAGTATCTATTTTCAACTACCCAAATCCTCAGATTCGTCAACTCTTTTCTAATGGGAAGCAATAGTGTTGACATGGGTGATCACTATGTTTGTGACTCTTCAAATTAAATGCTCCGGTCGAGAAAGCAACATTTATGACTAATGAATCTTCAAAGGAAAATGGAACATTTGAGGCTGGCCTTCGATATGATCCAGTTTCTAGTTTTGGTAATGAAAAATCAGAACCTGGATTATCCCTTAGCTTATAAACAAAATTGATATGGTCCAGTACTAGGTCAGTTGATCTTCAGTTTGCTTTTTAGGAAGTTGATCCGCAGTTGCCTCCAGGAGACATGCATCTCTGAATAATGTTATATGTTGCATTCATAATTCTGAAGATGAAACATAAAGAGTAATGAAAGATCTAGAAATAAGCCTTACCAGATGCGTTGGCGCAAAAGGAATATGTTGCTGGCGTACTTGCAAGAACCAAAATGGCAGATTGACAACCAATTGCTACTCCTGTGTCTTCAACCCAGAAGCTGTCCAAAACACAAAGGCACACAGTTAGCTGTAACCAGGTAAACAATCCCTTGGCCTGTGATGGCATTCAGTTTGTACAGTAAAAAAATGCTAATATCACCTGAACACTAGTCGGTAACAATATGAATCTTGAGGTATATTGCACTCTTTCAGCACCACCCAAGAGCACATTATATGAGAAGGTCAAGTTCAAGCGTTGTCAATGCTTTCACAGATTCAGGTTGGGCAGGGTGCTCAAATGGCCGCAGATCAACTAGCGGGTATTTTTAATTTTGGTTCAAATTTTTGCACGCCATGTCAAGTGACACAATACAGGAAATATTGGCAACTTAAACACACCAACATAAGAGTCGAGCACTTCCCTACAGCCAAACAGCCACCATATTATTACGGGATAATTTCGTTCTTACCATAAAGCTCAAGTGGGATATTTAGTCCTACTGCCTGGCCAACCACAGATAGCCATGCCGGTAAGTATTGCAACTGTTGATCCTTTTCTGCTATTCCTTCAAGAAGTAACTTCATACAATCACTGGTTCCACAGGGATGCAGAGTGAACCATGGTCTACTCGAGTGGGGATGTTCCTAAAGGGGTTCAAGCATGGTTCAATTACACCAAACATTAGCCAGTTAGGGAGTGTAAAACTTTAACAAAGGGTACATAGTATAATCATTCATACCTCTCGAGTAATAAACGTCCACTTTGATTCACCTAATATTTTAAGTGAGTGAGAGGGAAGGTCCTCTTTTATCTCATCTAGAGTTAGCAGCTGGCCACCTAAGAATAAGTTGCAGATGTTGTCTGTCAACAGAACAGTAAAGGAATAAAATTTCACTCATGTTCTGAAATATGCATACCAGCATGATGACCCTGAAAGTATAGCACCGGAACTTTATAAGAAAAGCTGTAGACAACATGATAATCGTAAACATGAACATTATCACTAGAGCTCTGGACCTGCAAAGAGAAGGAAAACATAATTGGAGTATAGAGCATATGAGAATTTGAAAATGAAGTTTAAGATCTTAATTAAAAATTTATTTCGGTTGCTTTTGAGAAAATTATGAACTATCACTTGTACCTAAAACCTAGAGTATGGTGTGAGACCAAAATAATCTTTTGTAGTTATTTAGATCATGCTTTGTACCCCAAGGACCAAAGGCCCACAACCATACACTGGACCTGGATAATGTCCATCAGACCATCACTATCAATTGCTCATAGATATATAGATATTATGTACTTCTGTCATCACAAATTTTGGATGGCTTGTCTAAAACATAGGCTTTCGTATGAGACATTGAGTCCCTTATGTATAATCAATTCAAACTAATGCCTTACGCTAGCTATTTGGTAGCTTTTCTTATAGGAAAAGGATTCTAAAGATATGGAAATAGCAGAGGTTAAGAGCAAGTATCTAACCTAAACAGGTAACAGAAGCATAAAGTGAACAATGAATGCTGAAAATTTACCCAGGTATCATCCGTGACATTGTCTGCATCATTGAAGTCATTGCCATCTTCGATTTGTTCCTAGAGGATGATTCAAGTCAACACTAATTTGGAAGCTCATATTACTCGCAATACAAATACATAAACAAGGAAAGTACTGACCTGCCTTCCTCCATGATTGCGGTATACTCCTTCAAGAGCTAGGTAGCCCTCTTCCTACATAAAGAACAAGCAAGAAAATCAGTGATCACCATCTTGTACATAAAATTAATCTGAAAAAACAAAGAGTAGAGTTCACTCATAACTGAGCACAACCTCAGATTGAGCATCCATCTTGCAGCGAGGTTTCCATTGCCAGTCAGGAAGAGAACTGCCTACATCAATCTTCTCCCACTTCTCAACCAGGGCCTTTGTGGAGGCCACAAAGTCACCAAGAGACAGAGTTCCATCCCTAACTGAGGAGCCTCCCATCACAAAACCACTGAGCCAAATGCCAGTGCCCAACTCAGGATTAAGGATTTCACGGCTGTGTATTCATAGTCACAAATATTGTTACATATGAAATTTAAAGTTGATAGCACCATGTAACCAAAATGAAAATGCAGCAGAAATTAATCTAAACAGATTTTAATTGATTTCCAGATGCAAACCAAACTAACGATACCAAGCACACATTGAAGTAGGAGTCTAACCAGATTTTTCTATGTGAGAGTTATAAACTCAGAGCACATGTACTATATGCAAGAATGAGTACTGTGTTAAGCTCCTCCTAAAATATAGTACTCCCTCTAATTTTATTTATTTGACGCTGTTGACTTTTAGGTCTACGCTTAATTATTTGTCTTATTAAATATTAATTATTTTGTTATGATATGAGATATTACTAAAGACAATTTAAGCATGACTTACAATTTGGCATATTTACAAAAATAATTTGAATAAGACAAAGGGTCAAAATTGATCTTAGCGACTATATAGCGATCATGGTGACACATTGCTCATGCCATAACACACTGAAAATTGATCTTTAATCGGAATTCGAACAGGTTTACCTATTGAATTCAGATACAGCTGACTGAGTGACCGATTGAGATTCAAACTTCAAACCAACAAAAATGGGGAAGGGATTGGGGGATTTGAGAGAGGGTGATTCGTTTCAGAAATTTTTTACTACCTCTTGACTCTTGCCGGCGGAGAGACCTCGAGAGAGGGATTGGGGGCGGGACGGAGAGCCCGGACCCAACCGTCCGGATACTGAAGCACTGGAGCCTCCAGGGGGCCGAACCGCCAACCCCAGCCGATGCCGGCGTCGGCTCGTCTCGCGCGAGGTGACGAGATCCGACGAAGGCCGGACGCCGAGCAGCGTAGCGGCGGCGGCGGCGAGGTCGGAGTCGGAGGCGACAAGAGGTGTGGACGGCGGTGGAGTGGATCGCGCGGCACCAGCAACGTCGGCCGGCTCGGCTTTCCGTCGAGCACCTGTCAGGCAGGCGCGGGAGGGAGGGAGGGAGGGAGGAGGCGCTGGGCGTGGGCCGGGGAAGCTGGCGGTTGGCCCAGGAGGAAGGGAAGGTTTTGGGCCGGCCGCAGTCAGTGGCTGTTGGGCCGGAGGGAGGTGGCGGCCCGCTTGCGGGATTTTGGGTCGGATTCAGTTTTTTTTTTCTTTTTTATAAAAGGGATTTCGAGGAGTTGGAGCGTGATGGCTCAAACTTCGCGCGTAAACTTCTGGACGGGAGATTTGATAATCGAACTTTGGGTCTTGAATTTTGAAGGGCACAAGGGGAGGAGGGACTAACTGAGATTAGGGCACACTTAGGGGCTGCGTTTGGCAGCCCGGACAAGCTATTCAATTCTTCTTGTTTTTCACGCGCACGCTTCCCGAACTGTTAACGGTGTATTTTTTAAAAAATTTTCTATATAAAAATTGCTTAAAAAATCGTATTAATTTATTTTATAATTTTTTATAATCAACAATTAATTAATCATATATTAATTTATTACTACGTTTTACACGGTGGCCTTCTTGTCAGTGGCGGCAGGGAGTAAGGACAACGCGTGCTCCCATACCATAGGAGTGAGTGTTGTGGCTGCGGTGTGCCATGCATGAGCCACTATGGCCATTATCTAGGCTACGCGAACCATCGTGGATTGGGTGGCTACACTACTCGAGGAGAAGAAATAGGCGGTGACGGTAGGGCTCTTGCTTAGGGTGGGGACTACTTGTTACGTTTGTGCTTAGTTTGGCGGTCTAGAAAAGACAGAGACAACAATGGGCTGACAACTATAGAAATGGATTGACATCGAGTGGAAGCCCATCGATTGAATCCAATTGGATTCGAAAATATGTAACCAAGACTAATCGATCCAAATATTTTCTCAACCCGCCCTAGCCCGTTAGACTTTGTAGTCCATTAATTTCTATCCATCCAAAGCTCATCCGAGTGTGAAACCAATCTATTAAAATCATTTCAATCCAAACCATTAGCAGACCTAAGTATATATATTAGCGATGCTCGCTCCCATGATATGGCTGAGTACTGCCTATAGCGTATAGCATGTAGGCATAGCCAAGAGGGATGTGAGTAAGGATAAAACAGTCGTAAACTATATTATTATTTTTAATTATTTCAATGAAAACAGTCTACACGGTTAAAATTTTTATTTATGAATATAACATGACATAAATTAGAAAAAAAATAAAGTTTTATGAATAGAAATGTTCGGAAAAGATATAATTTTATGTTATTTTTATGGAAAAGGTATGATATGATCACGAATTTCTGCAGTGTCTTCACCCATAGATATGAGCTCCATAATACCTCGATGTATGAAAACTTCATGATTACTTTAGGTTTATCAGATTTAATGTTATTTCCATGAAACTTTGATACTATATTTAAAATTACACCTTGAAACAAATAATACTACAGTGATACCCTTTAGATATCTTGATATTCGTGTGATATTTCCAAGTATTATTTTTTATCATATAAAGATAGCATCAAGTATCACAAGTGCCATTGTATATCAAAGAGTATGGTCAATATATCCTAGTGGAGGTACTATAGTTATGATACTGTATCATTGATATCATCCAAGGATAGTCTTATGTTTCACGCATGACTCATAAGTACTGTATCATAAATCTCACAAAGTTTCAAACCAAGGGCCATGTCCTTTTGTTTTCACTTTTGTTTATAAGACAAAATTTAAATTTCTAGACTTAAATTTAGAATTGATTTTAGACTTTTTTTTTCACTATAATACTTTCCATCCTATATTTTTGGATTGTTAAGAACGTATACATAAAAAGTTTTATTTATAAATTATTTTCGTGCAAATATGCTACGATGAAGGTGGAAATAGGAGAGAATCCCAAAAAGTATTTTAAAAATCACAAAATAAAGTACACATACATCTCTCAGCCTTTTCCTGGAAAATATAATCGGTTGGGCTGTACTGTACGCCTTGAACTATTTATTGAGTGTCCTTTGTTCATCAAAAGATGTCAAAAGATACTGCAGCAAGGCACAGATTGATCGCATATCAGCTGGAAGATAAAAGCACTCAAATTAGGACACAAAAAATGCATTTTTAATGACATACAGTTGATTTTTTTATTTGCTGAGGAGTTAGTAGGTTGGATTGAATTGAAATTCCCTATAAAATCCGGTTTCCACCGCTGACCTTGCGTATGGTTTAGGCGAGAGTTTGTTCTTTATCTTTTTCTTGTGATTTATAAATATTTACTTGGTCAAGTTCAGAAGGCATGATCGATGCCATGAATGATAAAATCGACAAATAAATTAATTTATTAACGGAGGGGGGGGGGGGGGGGGCAAGGAATTAAGACGAGGCCGGGAGCAACGAACAGAGCCGTGTTCGTTTCCATGGATGTAAGTTAACTTATCCTGGTACGAAAAACATAGTAATAGATTAATACATGATTAATTAAATAATTATTAAAAAAATATAAAATAAATTAATATGATTTTTTAAAACAACTTTTTTATAATTTTTTTACAAAAATACACCGTTTAGCAATTCGGAAAGCGTGCGCGTGGAAAACGAGAAGGATAAGTTAACTTATCCATGGGTCGAACTTGGCCTAGAAATGGCCCAAGTCACTCAAGGTCAATTTTAGATCACCCGAATTCTTTTTAAAAAAAGAGAAGATGTGAGCTTAGATTGACCTCAGTGAAAACAATTTGAACAAAGTAGCCAAGTGGCCGTAGCTTATTCATATTAATAATAGCTTTAATATGGATATTCATATTTATGGATAATTAATTTTTTCAGTAGTATAACTCTTGACAACGAGACACATATGTTTTTTTTTTCTATAGTGTTTCGGAAAACAAATGAACCAAGCACGAAAAACACTACCTTATAAGTTTATCCAATTTAAAAATACGTCACAATTTCCACTAATATCAACCGGATTTGAATCGTGTAGTTGTACCTCTGATCTCTGATGATCGCTGCGAACACACTATAGTGGGATTCACCTTAAATAATTCATGGACTCATTGTTTCGGCAACTTCATATAAGCTTATATGTCAAAATTTAAATTTTAGATTTAAATTATTTTTTTGGAAGGAGGCCTGAGCCTGCTTTTTATAAAGCACCAAAGGTAACAATTTTAGATCTGAATTATGTTGTTATTTTAGAATTTTTTATAATTTATTTTATAACATTTGTTAAAAAACAAAAGGACGGTTTATAAATTATTTTTTATTACGAACATATCTGTTTTGCTTATGCTTCGCGGTGTGAGTCGCGTGACACTGCAGGTGGGCCCATGCGACCAGTCAAACTGCGCGAACCCACCAAACCACCACACCTACCGCCCCCGCCGTATTTGACCGCGTCGACGCTTTTCTCCACAAGTCTTCCCGCCAAATTAATTTCCCTCCATTGCTTGACCCGATCGTCTCCTTCCCACCACGCGCGCGCGCCCATGGCGGACCCCTCGATCGATCGAGCGATCGAGCTCGCTCCGTCTCCGCCCGCCCCTTCCCGGTCAGCGCTGCGCGCCTGACCTGACCCTGATCCGACCCGATGGCGATGGCGATGGCGATGGCCGGTGAAGATATATTCGCGCGCACTCCTTGCTTGCTTGACCTACCGACCTATCTCCGCCTCTGCCGCGTTCTTGCAGCACGGTGGGGAATCCATGGCGCGCGGCGTCTGAGGCGGCTGCGGCGGCGGCGAGTTCTTGCAGCCCGGGCGCTGCCTCTGATCTTGCTCTTGCTCTGCTTTGTGATTTTCGTTTTGCTCCGATGGAGGAGACCGCGGCCGGGAGCATCGACGGCCGCCGTGGCCTGCGTGAGAACGGCGAGGCGAGAGCTGCGGCCGCCTCCGTGCCTGGCTACCTCCGGCCGTCGGCTGGGTCGTGCCACCACGTCTGCAAGTACGGCGGCGCGCACACCTTCGAGGAGAGGGAGCCTCGCCGGGCTGCGCTGCCGAGGCCCCGGAAGCCGCAGCCGGCGGCGGCGGCAGCGGCTCCGGTGATCAGCCAGAGGACGACGCCGACGCCGGCTGTGGCGTTGGCCAAGCTGAGGTCGGCGTCGTCGCGGAGACGGGTCGGGGACTTGACCAAGCCAGAGAAGGCCGGCAGCAAGAAGCCGGTGGCCTCCTCCACCGTCGTCGTCGACGTCGACACGGGGAAGAAGGACGCCGGCGCGGTGGTGTGGAAGGACATCGTGGCGTACGACTCATCCCCGCAGCCGCCGGAGAACACCACCATCGCCGGCGGCGGCACCAAGAAGAAGATGAAGGATGTGAGCGTGGCCAAGGGGAAGAATCCGATCAAACCATCACCACATGGCAAGGCCAAGATCGTCGCAGAACAAATCGACGACGACATTGCCGCCACCAAGAAGAAGAAGAAGAAGCTGATCAAGTCCGTCGGGTCGAAGCTGACCGGCAAGGCCTCTTCGCCGGAGCTTAAATCCGGCGACGCAGCGGCCTCCCCTTCTGACCAGAACAAGCAGAAGGTGATCAAGAGCAGGACGACGACGACGACGACGAAGAGCGTGAAGCCTCCGAAACCGAAGCAGAATCTCGTCGAAACTGGTCAAGAAATCGTTCATGAAAACTCATCGTCATCTTCGTCTTCGTCTTCATCAGCAGCGATTGATACCAAAGAGGAGAAACCACACCACCCTCTCGGCCAAGAACACAGCTCAGGCAGGGCGCCGACAGCAACGGCGGCGGCGGCGCACCGGAGAGCGAAGAGCATGAGCATCGCCGGCAGCAGCAAGTCCGTTCGCTTCCCGTTCACGCGGCAGGGGAGCAGGAGCTCCACCACCACCACCACCAGCAGCTTCAAGGTCACCCGCTCCAAGAGCAGCAGAACCGCCGCGCCACCGGAACAAGCTGAACCAGCTCCGGCGACACGGCTCAGGTTCTTCAGAAGAGGCGACGCCGGCGGCGGCAGCAGCAGCGGTGGCGCCGGCATTCAGCTGAGGATCAGAAGCCTCCGGAGGCGAGGCAGCAGCAGGGGCGGCGGCGGGACGGCGGCGGGTGGGTTCGTGGTGCCGGCGGTGGCGCTGCGGCACCAGAAGACGCTGGAGAAGAAGAAAAGCCGGCGGCTGTACAACAGCGTGATCGAGGAGACGGCCGGGAAGCTCGTCATGGCGAGGAAGAGCAGGGTGAAGGCGCTCGTCGGCGCCTTCGAATCACTCATCTCCAAGATTGGCAAGTAGCAGCAGTAGCACAAGCTCAAGATTGATTTCCATGGAGATTTTGCTCTTCTTGGCAATTGATGATCCAGTGGTTTGCTTGGTTTGTGACTTATTCGGTACACATGAATTTTACAGGATTTTCATAGAATTTCTACGAAATTCGTCATATCCAAATAGGCCTAGATGTAGCATGATGGAATTTGGTAATGATTGTGTTTGCTGTTCTCTCTGTGTGACTGTGAATCAAGCCCAATCTTTGCTTTGGAGCTGCAGGTTGAATCCTGGACTTGCTTTTCTTGTGAAATGAGATTTGAATTCCAGTTCAGTCTTGCTGAAATTCACAATTTCAGAGTTCAGATAACTTGAAGTAGCATAACACTCAGTCCAGCTGGTTTGTTTATATGAAAGGAGCAATTTTACGGTCTAAAAAGTAACTCAAGATCGGTACCTCACGGTACCGAATCGTTTCTGATCGTTAAATCTAACAATGCATATTCTACTCAGCTAGATCCAATGGTAAGAAATGATTTGGTACCTCGAGAGGTACTTTTTATTGGACTGGAGCAAATCTCATATGAAAAATATATGAAGCACAATGACATGATGGTGACGTTCCACTGCAAATGCTTTGATACAAACAACACTCAGATTTGAGTCGGTTTTATAGACAACTCAGTATTCAATTGAATACAACAACAGTACTATCTGGGATGTAAGTATGAATAACTGATTTCCAAATGCAGCATCGCCGGCTATCAAATTTAGCTAGATGTCATTGGCCACCCAGAACACATCAAAGTACATTGTACAGCAGATTTGGTTATCTGCCAGAGCAGATTCAGTACCCAGCTAGTGGGCTAATGAATCTTCTTTCTCTAAAAGCCAGAGCAATGTACTGAATTCTTTGCTCACGAAGCTGATAATATTAACTTGGAACCTGCTGTCCAATGATGCACACCACAAAACTTACTTCACTGCATCATAAACATTTTCCTTGCAAAAGAAAAGCAGGACCAAAGGTCAGTTTCTGAACAGGTAAATTGAAAGAAATTTTATGAGCTACGCAAAAATGATACATGACAAGATCTGACACTGAAATACCTAAACATCTTGCGTGATAAAGTTGGTAATGAACTTTATATAGTTCTAGTGTCAACCAGATTTGCATCCTCATCAATAAATAGCATTACAGCCGTCATAACAAGCCTGTCAGATGGAACAAATATGTAAATAGTTAGCTTATGCAACAGCAATTTAGCATGATACTGGCAGGGACTACATTCTTGAATGAGAACTAATTTTTCAGATCTGCAGAAAATCAATCCACCCCCACACACAATAAGTAACAAGAGAAAGACATGTTATGACACGATTCGCTGCTTGCATTTATAATACTGAATAAATTTGCATATTTCAATGTCTGCTCATGATGGTTTGTAAATATAAAAACAACCTCTTTGGTACCATGCTATGAAACATGCCATGGTGACATGAAGAAATAAGACTGACAAAAGATCATCCCTTTGTGCCACCAACAGGGGGTTCAATATTAGATCATTTCGGAACGAGGGCCAACTCAACAAACTTATAAAAAAAATGAAAGTTTTAAATAGGAAAAATTTGTATCACACAGCATGGAAGATTCACTATTAATTATAGTCTTAATTATATCATCTTTCATCTGTAGATATGGAAGGTTCAAAGTTATATTGATGAAAAAAAAACCAAGGATATTCCATAAGTTAGGCAGCATAACTCACACACAAGGTGAAATTGAATGACAAATTCTGAAATGCTATTGAATGAAGTTGAACATCAACAAAATTCCCAATTTAGAAGGACCATGTTGAGGATATAAGAACTATGTTGAGGACTAAAAAATGATAATTCCATAGCAGGATACACATATTCAATGATAAAAAAGTATTGAATGATCCATATACCTGTAGATTGTTATAATAAACAAACTAAAGTAGAATGCAAGCTTGATCATCCTGTATTTTTTCTCCCAATTGAGCTGCCGGAATATCTCGGTAACATCTACAAGGTGTTTCCGATCCATATACCTGATAAAAAAGATTTATTTTATAATCATGATAAATGCAAAAAAAAAAATAAGGGCTGCACTAAAAACATTACATGATTAACATCTCAGTAGTCAGTACAAGACTGTCATTAAAATGCTATATGCAAACATCTTTGCTATAAAAATAATGCAAAGCAATGTTTACTAGACCAATAAAACAATCATTTTCAACATATATCTCGATGAAAAGGTTATACAGTTCCACTTGATTTTGACCATATTAAGTAAAGAAAAGACAGAATATCTGTAATGCTTGGCAAAAATAATTTTACTCAATTTTCAATGATACCTAGCTCCATTGCACCAGGAGTACTTTATTTCAAGCCTCAACTGAAAATAAAAATCCAAAATCCAATCGCTAGAATAGAGTACAATTACAAATGGCATGCCTCAGTGCAATATCATCAACCATAATAGACAAAATCACAGCCAGTTGTTTCTTGCAGTTTTTTAGATCACTTCAATTTATGCTTACCTATTTAAAGAGCATTTCATAATATGTTGTATCCTTCCTATGTCCATAAGTTGAATGTGTAATGCACAATACATTGATGCTTATTGAAATCCATATGCACAGAGATTTACCAGATCATTTCATATGTGAACTAATCTAGCACATCAATCTAACCATACAAACAAATATCAACATGATAGGCAATGACAACATAAGAACAAATATTTGGATGGATTAACTTCAGAGCAATAGCAAGGAATACGTACAATTTGCCATGGTAGTATGCTACAGGTGCCATAACTAGAAACGGGAACCAGTGCAGTGTTAAGAGGAAAGAAGCACACAAGGCCCCTTGGAGTAAGTATTCTATAAGGACCACTGAGTTGATGCGAGATGAAGAATCGTATGGGTTGATATAGTCAAACTCCAAATCAGATAGACATATAAGCTGGTACAGAAAGAAAGAGAAGACAAAATCAGTGCAATAAATGAGAAGAATGAGATTACAACCTATCTTGCAACTTGCAAGACTCTAGGAAGAGCATAAATTTATTTGTAAACTCCATTTGTACAAAGCTGAAATATCTGTATGGTCGATTCTTAGAATCTACAATCCTAAGATGAAAGTTTGCTCTGTAATGGGAATTCAAAAATTGTTGCTTCCTTAGTGCATGACACCTAGCACTGATTGCAATAACACAACCACCAAGGCCAATGTGGCAATTTCGTATTCAGACTGATACGCGGTGAGCATATGAACATTGGTGCTGCTTTTGCATTTGGAGCTATCAGCTATGTAATCTAAACCATGATATGAAAAAGAACAAAAGACTCTTCCACCTAATATGGCAGCAAACAACCAAAATCTATTAATGCAGAAACTGAGGATCAATTTAACCAAACAGACCAGGCAAATTACATATAATTTTTTCCCTTGAGTTCATATGAATCACCAAGATGTGATGAACATGAGGTATCAGTCATCTGTCAGGCCTCTTTCCCACAGCTATGTAATCTAAAACACACACTATGGAAAAGGACATATTTTGCCACCTAACATGGCAGCGAAAAACCAAAATCCACTACTGCACAAACTTAAGATCAATTTAACCAAATCTAACATGCAATTTTCATACAAAGATTCTTTTTTCCCCTTCAGCTCAACAAAAATGCACGAATCACAAAAGGGGGAAATATACTATTTCGCAGCTGACGCTACCTACACCCTATCCTCCCACCTGTCCTGTTAACCGCTTAACGAGGTAAGCAACAACACCCAGAACTGCACCGTTGACCCAACGGCATATCAAATCGAGCAAAATCCAGACAAAAATTTTCTAACTTAGCCGCATCGGAAACCATCCCGGGGGATCGAACCACTAGTTCCTAGCCGGATCCCGGACTGACAGTGACCGGCGACACAGAAGTGGAAACGGGAGGGCGAGCTTGCCTGGTAGGCGGTGAGGCCGATGAGGACCATGATGGAGGCGAAGGAGAAGAGCCAGAGGATGAGCTCGACGGACATGGCTGGTTGGCCCGCGCCCCCCTCCCCCGCCAAGAATCCAAGAAACCCCTTGGGGATTGAGGATTTGACCGACCTGACCTCCCCTCCCCTCAGCTCCGGTCACACACACACACGCACCCGCTTCTGCGGTCGAACGAGCCCCGAGGGAGGACCAGCTCGCCCGGGCGCAATGGCGCGGCGGCGGTTGCCTCGCCGGAGACGGGGGGAGGAGGAGGAGGAGGTGGGGGTGGATCGCCGATGCACGCGAGGGGAGCGAAGTCAGAGAGGAAAAGAGGCTTTTTTTTTTCTTTTTCTTTTTCGTTTTCTACCGAAGAAGCGAAGTGAGATTCCCTTCTGGGCTTTCAGCTGTCTGAGTGTCTGTTTGCTTCCCATCTGTCGTCTCGCAGCTTGGACTATTTTCATTTCGGACTATTTTATCAGATTAATCTATTAAGTCTAATTAATTTATAATTAGTGAATATGATGCTACAGTAAACCTGCTAATCGTGAATTAAATAGGCTTAAAAAATTTATCTAGTGAAATAAACTTTATTTATATAATTAGTTTTGTTATCCTATATTTAGTACTTCTAACTAACGTCCAAACATTCGACGTCAAGAGACTAAAAAAATGTTCCTGATCCAACCGCCTAATTGTCGGATTATTTGCTCTTTTTCTTTTTTAGAAAAACATTATCAGAACTAGTGAACTAGTACTATTGTTTTTATAAAAGAATTATATTAAGTTTTTTTTAAAATCTGTATTTTAAAATTACAATATTTGATACTTAATTAACTATTTGTTTCGCAGGACAATGGCCTAAAGTTAGGACTGAGAAATGGTTAGGATTCGGAAAATCCACTTTTTATTTCTTTTATAGAAAAATGTTATCAGAACTAGTGAACTACAATTGTTTTTATAAAAGAATTATATTTAACTTTTTTCTAAAATCTGTATTTTAAATTTATAATATTTAATACATAATTAATTACCCATGTACTAGTACTATCTTGTTTCACATGTGGGTGTTTATGTTCAACCAAAAAGCTCCACCGACCGTTGCTTAAAATCGGGACGGAAAATGGTTGGGATTAGGAAACTCCACTTTTTACCTTGTTGGCACATAGCTTTTATTAATTTTGTTTCTCAAATCTGGTGTTAATATATTAAGAATCACGATTTATGACCTAAATAAAAATTTTAAATCTTTCTAATGGCGATATTTTATTCCAATTTGGATTAGTGGTTTAAGAGCGGTTGCCAAAACATTATTTGCTGTCTAGGTAAAAAACCAGCACTATATATAGTCAAATCTGACAATGATAGATGCATAATTACATATTTTGCTCAACATGAAAGTTATAAATGATTTTCTATAGATGCTACAAATGTATTTATTTGCTGTTTTTATAAGTGGCTCAAACGTTATGACATAAATAGTGAGAGTTTAGGTTAAGCTTCTTCATCGAAAATCATGGGTTTCTAGTTTTAAATATGGAGAGATTATCTTTATTTTTTAGTAGCTAGCATGGCATTTTTTTGAATTAGTTTTCCAATGTTGTTTTTTTATTAGGTTTGGAGGGTTCCAATGCCATTGTCTAATCGTAAGGGAAGTGCATGACAAATTCATGTAATTTAATATGTGGTTAATGGAATACCATCTTATTATTATCCTTCCACTATATGTTTATTTATATGATCGTATGTACTATTGAATATGATTTCATGCTATTATTGTATTTAAATTTATTCATGTTTCAAGTTAACATTTGACTTTATGATGTTGTTTTCAAGTTTTATGATTTTGTTCTTTCTCTAGTTAAATCATTCAAATACGTACCATGCATAGTTAGAATTTAATTTGATTTTTTATTTATGATCTGAACTCGTGTAATTGATATGTGGTTAATAGAATACCGTGTTATTCTTATCCTCTCATTATATATTTATTTATTCTTGCGATCATATATTGTTGAATGTGATTTCATGCTATTATTTTGATTAAATTTATTCATGTTTCGAGTTAACATTTGAGTTTATGACAGTTGTTTTCAAGTTTCGTGATTCTGATGTCTGCTTTTGTCCACTGATGTTAATTGTCTGTTACACTTTGTTTGTAAGCTGGTAATCTCAGCAAAACCTTTTTATGCTTTCAGTAAAAGTGGGACTCTAAAACGAGTCTTTTATCCAAAAAAAATGTAGTATTTTGTATGATTGAAGGCGGCATAAATCAGTTTATGTAAATATGTCGAAATGGCAACTTATGCAAGGATCATTCAGTGAGCTATATATGCCTTACTAGTACAAAAACAATAGTGAGATCAGTTGCACAAAACCCTGTGTTCGATTATGTCAGTCTCCTCTCACTCAGATCGTTCCTCTCCCATATATTACAGTCTCGCTGCTTCTCGCTTCCCTTACTCTGAAATATCCATATCCACACACAAGCAATTTATCTTGTTCATATAGTTCATACTAAATTCATTGATAGAGGTTACTGTATGTGTCATCAACATAACGTCAAAGTTTGAAGGCAGGAAACGCTGCTGAAATTTCTCTGCTGCAAAAGAAAAGTAACTTTCTGAACATGGTCATTATTTCTTTATACCATATGATCGATTTCTTATAATTTTCTGAAAGGTGAAATAAACATCTATGAACAGGAAAAAATAGCATACGTATATAGGACTATTCCACAGTCAACCAAGTCATATATATATATATATATATCAACGTAAATTAATTTCGACCATCTCCAGTCTCCCTCTCACTCAGATCGCTCCTCAATTTCCCATCAGTCTCGCTGCTTCTCGATCGCTTCATACTCTGAAATCACATTAATTATCCATATCCAGACCAGACAGAAGCAATTAATTTATCTTTTGTTCATATAGTTCATACTAAATTCATTGATGAAGATGTTAATGTACGTGTCATCAATATGTATAACGTCAAAGTTTGGAGGCATGGAAAGCCGCTGAAATTTCTATGTGCTTCAAAAGAAAAGTAAATTCTGAATATGGTACGGCCCTTATTTCTTTATACCATATGAATTTCTTATATTTTTTCTGGAAGGTGAAATAAACATATATAATTTGGGAACAGAAAAAGCCATCATACGTATATATAGGGCTATATTAATCCACAATAAACCAGGTCATGTATATCAGTATATGCATATACCCATGTCAACGTAAATTAATTGCGAGAGATTCTTTTTAATTTCCTAGCTAGCAAACTTTTACATTTACATAGTTTCAAATAAGAATTAGGAGATCGAATTACGACAGCATGTGGTGTGGTCTGTCAGTTCACAGCTCTATATATATTCCCTCCACTGAGCAGAGAGCTTGTCTAATTGTGCAAATCAGAGCCATATATATATTCCCTCCCTCCATCTGCAAATTAATCCACCTATATATTAAAACTTGCAACACATCACTCCATATATATCACATGTAGAAGCTACTGGAAATGTTGTCGATTTTTTCTCTCTCTCTAGTTTGGGGTTATGCATGTAACGTGGTTAGTCTTTATCTGACCATACCTTTTTGTGCTTTGATGTAAGCTGGAATCCCCAGGATAAACTCAATTTGTTTTCAATAAAAGCAGGGCTCTCTTGAGTCTTCTTGTCAAAAACAAATAACTCTTTAATTTCAAGCTGCGTGCAAATAAAAGGGTATATATTCACACCATGTAATACAAACAGATCATATATCCTCATTTTTTGAACATGGAATACGGCATCACATGCCTGAATGTTGTAATCAGAATAATATAGTTACATACTGTACTAAAAAAGAAGTCCTTAATTAAGGAGATTAATTTTGTACTTCTTCTATATGCATAAATACAACTCTGTCGAAAACTCTATTGTCCAAATTTAATATTTATTAAGCGGTATCTCACCTCTAACTAACCATGCTTGCATATCGAGTGTGACTGTTGAATGTTCATCTCTTAGATGTTGAAGAAATTTTGTCTAGCACAATAGAAATGCAAGATCTAAAGATGATTGTGATCATTACTGCCATTAATCGTTTTCATCTGTTCAAATAATACAGTGAAAAAACTGTGGATGCAAACTCTCAGCAAAGCATTTCCTTATTTATTCGAGCAATGTTTCAGGATAATTTAATGTTGCGTATATAGTAGTGACAGTAAGTAATAAGAGGATAAAGAAGCTACGGAATATATGATTTTATATTTTTTAGGAACAGATATATATCATATCTTATTATGATGTAGCAATATCTTATTATGATGTTACTCAAGCTAGCTAAATCAGAAATCTAAAGCGAGCCAATTGCCCTCCAAAATAAAGGAAATTAAGTAATCATCACCATCATCATGTATTAACATGTAGAACTTTATATGAATGACTAAATTAAAGTTACTAAAAAAATCAATTTATGTAGAAGTCGAAATGGCGAATCGTACTGGTGCAGGTAACAATAATTAGCTTCTGGAATGTGTGGATCCTATGCCATATAGCTAGGTTCCAATAGTGATCAATTGCACAAAAACCCTGCGTTCACTTGGTCGAGAGAAAATCTATAAAGCGGTTAAGTAAATGACTTTTGGAGATGGAATTCAGCAACAGGAAAACACTGACAGCTGTTCTTTGTTCTGGAACACACCCAGTTTGTTGCACTCATTCTTTATATATATTCTTGTTTGATTTTCTTTTAACAATTTTCAGTTCCTCTGGTTCAATAGGAAGATGCTCCTCTACCATATTCGAAAAATATAAGAAGAAATTAAATTAATTACCCCATCACAGGAGGGAAGAATCTAATTCACTAATCCCGATCGACCTGGGCACAGACCGTATAGAATGTTAATTTCTTGTGGTTGCCATCTAACTACGATTATATTTCCTGCATCTGAACTGAGAAACTGTAACTAAAACCACACGCTACGTGGACGTAACGGATAGGGATCGAGCAGCTCACCCGTCGCCGCCGCATTCCACCCCCCGCTGGCGGTCCACCGTCCGGCTGGCTGCTGGCTGCCGCCGGCCGACCGGCCGCCGCCTTCTTCTCATCCCCATGGTTTGCAACCAACGGTCGAATTCTGGAGAAGACGATGGGGGTGGAAGACGGAGGTGCGAACGCACGCATCTCCACGCAAATCGTACGGCGGCGGCCGAGATAAGGCAAGCTAGGGTGAAGGCGAAACGGAGCACCCCCCGCCCGCGCCGCGAGCTGAGCTGGCACTGACAGGACAGCGCTCCTCGCTTTCCGTGTCTCGTCTCGGCTTTAAATGCAGCCACTCCATTCCCCATTCCTCCCCACCCGCAAACCCTAGCGGCCTAGCCCCGTAGCTCTCCGCCGCCTCCGCCGCCACCGCCGAAGCAGCAGCATCCCTGCCCAGCCCGGCCCCTAGCTAGCTCAGGCTGCGCCTCCCGACCGCCGGTGAGGTAGGTACGTATGTTCATCGATCGATGCTAGCTTCTGATTTTTGTTTGGGACGGGAGGCCGGGAGGGACGACCTTGATGCGAATTTTATGTTTTTGTTTCGAGCTATAGATCGTCGCGCGTCGATCTCGCTTGCTTCGACGATCTCGACTCCTCCGGAGAACACCAGCTAGCCGTCGGCTTGGTATACACGTTCATCGATCCAAGTTTTCGTCTGATTTTTTTGTTTTGGACGGGGAAGAGAACTTGATTCGATCTTTGCTGGTTCTGTTTCGAGCTTGCTAGGTCGATCGGTCTCGCTTATAGATACATTGATCTAAGCTTTCCTTTGATTTTGTTTGGGACGGGAAGAAAACTTGGTTCGAATGATATTACTTTGCTGGTTTTGTACTTGTGTTTCGAGCTAGGTCGTAACTCGTAGTCTCGCTTCCTTGGAGGAATTCCCATGGCGCCGCTGGCATCGCCCGTCCCCCGCCTGGACGCGTCCGTCGTCGACCCCGCGACCGTGGCGTACCTCCGCGACCTCGTCGGCGCTCTGCAGGGGAAGTGCTTCCACCTCGCCTGCGAGAACCAGCTCACCGGCGCCGCCACCGACGACCTCTTCCGCCTCCGCCCGGAGCCCACCCTGCTCCACGGCGTCCCCGCCGTGGTCGCCTCGGCCATCAAGACCCTGGAGGGGCTCCTCCGGAAGTGCGCTAGCCAGGCGCTGATAGCGTACGCGCGCCACGAGGTCCGCCTGAAGCGGTCCCTCCACGAGGAGAAGCTCGCCGCCGCCATGGCCGACCTGGAGTCCCTCGACGAGGTCGTCGTCGACCAGTACGACGTCTTCCGCGCCACGAGGGCACAGGTGCAGGCCGCGAGGCACGCCAAGCAGCGGATCCTGCACCAGATCGCGGCCGTGGTGGACTCGCCGGACGGCAGCGTGGAGGCGCTGGCATCGCTGCTCCCGCGCCTCGGGCGGGCGCACGAGACGGAGGCCGAGCTCGAGATGTCGCTGTGGAGGACGATCCACAACTTCGACATCTTGGCCTGGCACACCGAGATCGCCAAGGCCCGCGTCGAGGCGGCGGAGGCGGCGCTCCAGGTCTACCCGGTGCTGCCGGACTACTGGCCCGACGCCGACGCGCAGCTTGTCCGCGACGCCGCGGCGCGTTTCGAGGAGAGCGAGGGCGTCCTCCGTAGATTCATGGCGCCGTAGTTGGAGCCATGGCTAGCTAGTACAATACAAGTGCTATCGAATGGGTGTAATTCAGTAGTTCGGAATAGTGCATGTGTGGTCGATTTTCATTAGTGAAAATAATTATTTGGACTCATTTACTCGTTTGGTTAATTTGTCGTAACATTGCATGTTGATTTTATACTAGCTAATTGCATGTGAGTTGCACCGAGGCCTTTATGAATCTGATTTTCATGTTTTTTCGTTCATCGAGGTTTGATACAGTTGCAAAACAAGAATTTGGAATTAAAATATGTACACAAGTATAATGTGTATGTCACACTCAATCCTTCGAAGAAGAAAATAGTGGAAGCAGTCCTCAAACTGCCCTTGGACTTGTTTGTGTAAACAACGCGGCTACTGGCCCGACATGCAACATATCCATGATTGCAGGACACATTTTGAGAACAGCGAGGGTGTCCTCCATGGATTCATGCCGTAGCTGGCGCAATCGGTGCTAAAGTACTGCATGCTATGTAATGGATGCAATTTGAGATTGGATTGGTGAACACATGTGATCGTGTGTGGTTGATTTTTCTTAATTAAAATTATTATTGGACTCATCTACTCATTTGTTGATTTCTTGTAATCTTGTGTGTCAATTTATAGTTTATATACGCCATTGATTGGGTTTTTGTTTTGGAGGGGAAGAAAACATGGTTCGATATTTGCTGGTTTTGATTCGAGCTAGGTGGTCGATCTCGCTTCCTTGGAGGAATTCCAATGGCATCGTCAGCATCGCTCGTCCCCCACTTGACGCATCCGTCGTCGACCCTGTGACACGGGCGTACCTCTAGGACCTCGTCGGCGCTCTGCAGGGGTGCTTCCACCTCGCCTGCGAGAACCAGATCACCGGCGCCGTCACCGACGACCTCTTCTACCTCCGCCCCGGAGCCCACCCTGCTCCACGACATCCTGGACACGGTTGTGTTGGCCATCAACACGTTGGAGGGGCTCATCCGGAAGGGCACTAGCCAGGCGCTGGCATTGTACACGCACTACATGATCTGCCGAAACTCTAAACTGGTCTCGCTAGGAGGAGATGCTCGTCGCCGCCATGGCCGACCTGGAGTCCCTCGACGAGGTCGTAGTTGACCAGTACGACGTCTTCTGCGCCACGAGGGCATTGGTGTAGGCCGCAAAGCACAGCAAGCAGCAGATCCTGCACTAGATCGTGGCCGTCGTGGGCTCGCCGGCCAGGGACGAGGTCGGCCTCCCGGCGGCGCTGATATCGCTGCTCCTGCATCTCGGGCAGACGCACGAGATGGAGGCCGAGCTAGAGATGTCGCTGTGGAGGACGATCCACAACTTCGACATCTTGGCCTGGCACACCGACATCGCCAAGGCCCGCATCGAGGCCGTTGAGGCGGCGCACGACGCCTTCCCGGTGCTGCTCGGCTATTGGCTTGACGTGCAGTTTATCTGCGAGGCCGTGGTGCGTTTGGAGGATTGCAAGGGCATCCTTTGTGGATCCATGGTGTAGCTGGAGCCATGACTACTATAGTAGAAATGCTCTCTAATGGGTGTAGTTTGGAATAGTGTGTGGTCGATTTTCATTAGTGAAAACAATTGTTTGGTCTCATTTTGGTTAATTTCTGGTAACATTGCATGTTGCTTTTATACTAGTTAATTGCATGTGGTTGCACCGAGGATTTTATGAATCTGATTTTCATGTTTTCATTTATCCACATTTGTTACAATTGCAAAACAACAATTTGGAAAATATGTGCACAAATATAATATACACGTCACACTCAATCCTTCGAAAAAGAAAAGAAAATATTCTTGGTGGTTTCTTATAGCATAAATTGTCTATTTATATTCATCCACATTAGTTACACTTGTAAAACGACAAATTGAAAAATATATGTTAGACAAATATAATATGCACGACACACTCAACCTTTAGGAGAAGAAAATAAAATATCCTCAACTGTTTCTTATAGCATAATTTACTATTTGCATTCATCTACATTTGTTACAGTTGCAAAACAACAATTTGAAGAATATGTACTACACAAACATAATGCACATGATGCACCCAATCCTTAGAAAAACAAAATAAAATATCCACGGATGTTTCTTATAGCAAAATTTACTATTCACATTCACTTATGTATTATACACAAATGACTCAGTCCCAAATATACCAACGTAGAGATATATATCTACTTACATATAAAATGTGCTTAGCGTAAGGATCACCCTATTGAATAAGGGTAGGGGTACTAATTACTAGCGTGTTGAGAAGCTACAGTTATGATCATTATGATTTGTTCTACGATGTCAGGAGCTGAAGTAGAGCAAACAATCCTCAGACTGCTCTTGTACTTGTCGGCACGGCGTAGACGAAGTAGTCATACTATACTATCTAGCGATGAGCGTTTGGTACAGGATCACCTACCTGCCACAGTAGGCATTTCAGCTGATCCAAGGGCTGATGCACTACGAACGCCCTCCAACGCTTAGCTTATGATCATGATTGTTTAGGGTTTTGGAGATAAAGTGATCGTCATCACCCTAGACCCGATACTGACACCTTATTAATCTAGTGTTGTGAGTATCTAGGGCGATCAAAAAGAGAAAGGAATTGGTGGTACTGATCAGTGCATGTAAAAGGAAATAAACGCTACATTGAACTGTGGTGATTGCATGGGCAACGAGTTGTAATAGCCATGTGATTGAATTGCCTCCTGGTTCATATGTCGAGAGTCAGTTTACAAACAACTATCCCTTGAATCCTTTATACCCTTGCCTATTCTCATGAAGGGCTGGTTGGTCCTATTGCATAATTCACACGTAATTGGGGATGGGTGTGGGTTGACCTGTGGGTAATATGTGACTGACACTAGTTCAACTAAATAAATTAAGTTTTATTTTTTAGATGTCAAAATAAAACTTAGTTTGTTTAGTTGAACTGGAGCCGACCATGGATTACCCTCAGGTTGATCTGCACCCATCCTTACCCATAAGGATCATAATATAAGCTCCTCCACTTTTCTAAATGGTAGGGTCATGATTCATAAGATCCATTTAATTTGCAAACACAACATAATTATAACAAATCACAAAGTACAATAACCAGTGTTGTAAATACCCAGCTAATGTGATTAGTCATTGGTCTACTTAAACAACTAAGAGCATCTCCAACAGAGTTGATATTTGCCCCTAGCTTCAAGCTAAATTTTAGCAATTTTGATTAAAATTTGGGCCCCCACAGACTTGTCAACCGAGTGGCCAAGCCATCCGGTTGGCCAAACTGTTTCTCCCGCTAGCCAAAGTTGGCTAGCCAAAAGTGCCTTGCGCCCCACACATGGCCTCACACTCTTGCCTTTTTCCCCTCATGTCAGTACCGTTCTCCCTCCCTCCCAACCAGTATATATACTATGGATTAGAGTTTGTTCTCGCTCTCAATTAGTACATACTATATTAGCAAAAGTTTGTTGTACTTTTCTTTAGGAAATAACTTCAATGCAGGTAGATTTTGTATGTGAACTATATTTTCTTTGAGAGGGAACGGAGAATTTAGAGAGTGAAAATGAAGATACTGTTGGAGTGTGTAGCAAATGCATGTGGAGAGAAATCTCAGAAATCTTTTTAGCTAGTTGACCAAATAGACAAATAAAGAGCCAAAAATGGAGATGCGCACTGTTGGAGATGCTCTAATAGCAGGCTAAATGGGGCTATAGCGGCTAAATTGTATTTGAGAGCAAATAGCTAAAACTTTCTCAAACAGCTATAGCTGGAGATAGCAGCAACTATAGCCAGTGATTTACAACCCTGTCAATAACTTATATTCATCTAAGATGAAAGTAAATCACAAGCAAAAAGAGAGTGTTTTATGTTATATGCAAAGAAAAATTAGAGAAACTCTTATCGATCAACAGTATTTGCAAAGCTTACCTAGAGAATAAGACAAACGAAAAACAGGTTGTTTCCAAAGATAAGAGGGAATCAATAATCACCTAACCAACTCAAACATAAGAGTAGGCCATGAACAGCTAGCACTGTTCACATCAGCTGTTCCAATCAGCGACGAATAGTAGTACGACTAGAATTCACTAGTCTCACTAGGGCCAAATACACTAGGACATAGCCCAAAAATTCTATGGACTAACCATGTTTCTCTAGAGTTAACCCTAGGGAACTCACCTTAATCTGGGGATCAATTCTATCAGAAAGAGAACTTAACGTTCACTAGAGTTTCTCATATGACTTAGATCACTTAGTACGCTAGCATTAAGAGAACTACGTACGTACGTACTTCATAGTATACAACGATAGCTCGTTTCACAATATACTCTGTATAAAATAGAGTAAAGAGAAAATCCAAGTGAATACTTAGCTCAATTGTTTTTTGGACTGGAAATTAATTAAAATTTGATCATTCATATAAAATTGATTTTATCGGACTTTAGGGTCGGCACAATGCAAAGTACGTGCACGCTGTTTCTCATATGATATATATACACATGTGAGACAAAGGGGGACATATGTGTAAGAGAGGATGATCAAGCGGGCCTTGATATTTATTCACTCATTGGGTGCCTGATATTTATTTTCCTCAACTTCTAATTTTCACGGGTTTCTTTTTTTTTTCGTCATGATGTGGGATGTGCAATTAGAATTTTGAAGTTTTGTAATAAGTTATGGTTGAAATTAAGCTTTTCGATCAGCTCAAGGCTACAAACTGGGCTAAGACTTATGTATGACATGGAATAGATTAGTTTATCATATTGCCAATCAGTTGTACATTGAAAATCATCGGCTTTGTAGGTTTCAGGTTCGAAATGAAGGTTTTCAACCATCTAAAAACATCAACTTACCTGTTATTTTTTTTGTACCACTACTTTTTTCTTATGGATCTTTAATTTTTTTACTTCCTCTAATCTCATACAAGAAATCTTCAGAACGATAAAACAGAAGCACAAGGGTAAAACCTGCGTACGTCGCAACGTTACATATAAAAATCATATGAGCTAGTCTTAAGTGCAAGAGCTAGCTAGCATACATCGAGCAAAGAGGGGAGAATACACCCTCGTCTCTTCGTTTATACTTATGCTTATAAATAAAAATTTAAATTTTAGTCTTCAATTTAGAGTTGATTTTTAAGTTTTTTCCATCACAGTTTGTTTCCAACTTTGCTTTTTAATCGCTAAGAAAACACATATAAAAGTTCTGTTCATAAGTTATTTTTTGTTTAATATGCCCCCTTAATACTTATTCTGGTTCTGGTGCTAAGTTGACGGACACATACAAATCACATGAAGATATCTCTACCACCGTTTCCTCCGTTAATGGTAGGACAAGAAGGCATATGCAGCAGATGCCTTCTCTACGAAGAAGAAAAGAGGTAGGAGAAGAAGAATATCATCCGGCCGGCTGTGGGTATGGAGGTTGCGGATAAGTGATAACTACTCTCCAATTAAGGACTTCTTTGAATCACAGGAATGAAAAAACGGAGGAATAGTAAAAATATAGGATTCTGACAGGAATATAAGTGTAAAACAAAGGATTGCAAAAAAAAAACGTAGGAATGACCGTTTGATTGGACTATAGGAAAAACACAGGAATTTGAGGAGAGAAAGACTCAAAGGATTTTTCTATAAAGTTCAACCTCTTGTTAAATTTCATCCAAAACTTGTATAGGAAGAAGCATTTCAATGGAATTTCATAGGATTTTATAGGGTCCATTCCTTTGATTCAAGGGCTTTGTAGGAAGAAATTCTATAGAAATGAAATCCTCTAAAATTCCTATGAATTTCCTTTGAATCAAAGGGGGCCTAAGGTATTTTTATGCGATTTCGCTGTCGATCTGTCGGGTGATTTTTGGTTCAAATTTTGTCGATTTCTTGGCCATATATGTGATCCCATGACTCCTGCTTGCCACTGACTGAGAAATGCACTGTTGTTTGGGCTGGGCAGCCAAATAAAACTATTTCGTTGTAAATTGGGAAATATAATTTGTGCAAAATAACAATCTAAATTAACCTTGGTAATATATTACATCTGCTTGATTGCTATCATAGTATAAGGAATCTCTCAAGGGTACGGTTAAAAACATGATGAAAAGGATCAACTAATTTTGATTACAAAATGCGTCGGACGCTGTATTGTCTAATCAAGAGACTTATTGTTTTAATCTTGTTACTTAATATATTGTATGCGTTTCATAGTTTTCTAATGTCAGCTAATTTGCTGATCAGGTGGTTTAATTTAGAAATCTGTACATATGATTTTTCATTAAAAACCTGAAGACCGAGTGACCAATTCACAGATAGTCTCATTTTCAATTATCTACGAGCATTCATGCATCTCTCTCTCTCCACCGGCACACATGCTCTCCATGGCACACCGGTGTCTCGTGTCTTGTTCTTCAATTTTTCTGCATGATCATATGGACTACTCGTTTCGAATTTTGCACGAAATATCATATCGACTAGTGTGTTGTTAATCGAAAATAAAAACACAATCGTTTTTCCATCCAAAACTCATGATTTTCACAGTTGTTTTTTTTTTCAAAAATTTCAAAGTCGAGAGGAGTTTTTGGAGCAGTGCGAACCTGTGCCCCCGCCGCTGCTGTAAGAACGAGACAAAAAGTGTATTAAAGTGAGCAACAGTGCACTACGCCTTCGCTTGCTTTCCGTTTCTGCCTCTCGCATCCCTAGCTCAAACTCATCCCCAATCCCCCACAAACCCTAGCCGCCGCCGCCGCCCCATCGTCTCTTCCTGAGCTCGATCGCCGGCGCCGGTTCCGGCCGGCGGCGAGGTAGGTACGTACGCACGTTAAGTCGTAGGCTCGTAGCTAAGCGCCTGGGAGGCTAGGATCATATATATTTCTGTGTGTGTGCTGCTGCCTGCCTCCGTTTGATGGAGATCCATGCTTTTGCTTTGCAATGGCAGATCTAGCTCTCGTCTTGTCCGGGAATTCTCAGCGATGGCGGCGGTGGCCGAGGCGGTGGAGGTCGACCCGGCGGCGGTGGCGTACATCCGGTATCTCGTCGACGAGTTCAAGACGACAAGCTTCGGGGATGCCTGCTTCGATCAGACCGCACTCGAGTACGGCGGCGACCTGTTCCGGCACCGTCCCGAGCCGTCCACCGTCCCCGCCGACGTCGCGCGGGCGCTCGACGCCATCGAGGACCTCCTCTGGAAGGGGAGCCCCACCCTCGCCGCCTACGAGCGCCAGGAGATCAGGGACAGGCGGCTAGATCAGCAGGACTCGGTCGATGCCGCCATGGCCCGCGTCCGGTCCCTCTGGGGCGAGCTCGACGGCCGCCGCGACGCCGTCGACGCGAAGGAGCGCCGCCTCCGCGCAGCCCGCGCCGCTGCGCGGCGCCACCGCGACATGCTCGCCACCGCCGCCGCGGGGGCCGACGGCGCCGAGGCCGCCACCGGCGCCGTCGTGTCGCTGCTCGAGCGGCTGAACCGCGCGGAGGAGGAGGAGGCCGCGCTGGCGGCGGCCGCGGAGAGCCTCCGCGCGTCGCTCCCCTGGTTGGTGGAGCAGCTGGAGATGGCCAAGGACGACGCCAAGGAGGAGATGGCCCAGCTGGAGACCATGCCGCCGCAGCTGGCCGGCGACGGGGATGACGTGCTCGTGCTGTTCAAGGCCGAGAGGCGCTTCGCCAAGAGCCTCCGTGTGCTCCGCAGATTCATGAAGGTGCAAGAAGCAGCGTACTGACATATATATTTGGTGTAACCAAGTTTGTGAATTCATGGAGAATTAATCTGCTTCAAGCTGCTGCGTGTGTTGAAATGATTCTGTGATTGGATTGCGCTAGCTCTAATAAAAAGAGATTAAGGAGATGTTGTAGTCATCATATCAACCTTTGATTGTTTTCATTGTGGGCCTTTTACGATTCTCGAAAAGTACCAAAAATTTTAATGCAAAATTCGGGTTATGGTACCGGTACTAAATTTTTATACTTAAAAAAATATGGTATCTTAAGGCACTTTTTTAAGTATGGTAAAAAAACTCTTTCAATATGTCTCTTATGTTTGGTTTAAAATTCTCTAAATTAAAGAATATGTTTTCAATATATTTGTTGCTAAGTTGGCCGGTTTGATATATTCCGCCAACAAAACAAATTACTTTGCTGCTAATATTGAATTTCCTTACAAATATATGTGTTCCATGCCATGTGAGGTTAATTTGTGCAATCTGGAGTGTCAGAAATGAGTAAATCTTGACCATGCATGTTTTGTCATTTCTGCAACAGAGGTGTTGCTTCATGCCAATATTAATTCATCAACTTCATGTCTAACAAAGAAGAGAGTGTTTGTTGGGTGACTGTTGATTTATCTACCAGGCTTCTCAAATTTTTTTGTTGGTCACGGCTCGTAATGTTAGTAGTTATTGGCTGTAAGTTGCTTTTCTTCTAATCTCTTTGATCCATAATTTGGCTTCCAAAATAAAACCATAGTCTAAGCCACTTGTTTGTTTCGAACACATCCGTATGTTTGGTTACGTTTGAAAATGTTTGAAAACCTCTGGTTTCAATATGTACTGTGTTGGTTTGATTATGTCAACAAAATAACTAATCGTGAATATCCTCTTGTGAAAATCAAGTTCATATTATGTGTTCCACTGCATGGTTCCCATCTTGAGTGTACTAATTGGTTTCATCTTGGGTGAGAGTTTGGGATAAAACTAGGAGAATCACCAAGCGAGAAGCATATAGGGGATTAGTTCATTTGGTGTCAGAGGAGAATCAAAATCTGCAGGTGTAACACTGATTTTTTTTCTTTTTGGCAGTCCCGTGCTTTCATTCAGCTGTTTTGTGTTCCTAAATTGCTAATCCACAGTGGCAGCGCTTGCATACACAGTCTACAAAACTAAACTAATTTTGTTAAGTGCGCGCTTTAATTCTGTAGTTGTGATGGAACAATTAACCAATTTGTGCTAAATTTCCTCGCCTTGTAAAGCATGCATTGTCGGAAAAAAAATAGATGTCATGTTATTCATAATTAGGTTGTTAAAAACTAGCAAAAGTAAACGAAGAGTTATTGTACTGTAGTACTCTCGTATATATATATATATATTTCGTTTGATAAATTTTGTGTAGGATCGAAACAGAGTTAAACAGACCTACCAGAGGGGGGTGAATGGTAGAGAAAACCAAAACCTAAAAATCTTTCGTGGAATAAAAGATTACCTCTGATTAGCCGCTCCTGCGATTACTTCTGGTAACGCCGTCCTATGCCGCCAATCTGGTTACGCCGCTCCTGAAATTAACTTGATCGCGTTGCTCCTGTGCCGTCAATCAGATCATCGAGATCCAGAGAAATACCGGTAGATGAAAGCAGAATCTGTAGATTGAATGCTCTCAACTTTATTGCTTCAACTAGTATTTACAAAATGCAACAACAACACTCCTCTCAAAATTATTGATCTAGAATCAACAACTATTTAACTCTAATTTTCTAATTCTAAATCTCCAAAAACACATCGAGAACATACCCCTCGATATCTATTTATAATAAAATAAATATATCAATCAGACTCGGACTCGGTCGCCGGCCCTCGCAGCCGCACGGCCGGCTGAACCGAAGTCCCACGCTCTACCAAAATTAAATCTCTCTCTATCTCCAAAGCTCACGGACGCCCGCACGTCGAAACCGAATCGATCGTGCCTTGCATCCATGCCGCACGGGCCAACAAGCCCATACGTACACGTACGTACAGACCCCGATCTCTCTTGCGCACGTACAGGACACCAACCGTGCTACAGTCCAGCGCGGTACTGTAGCACGTGTACTGTAGCACAACTCTATCTCTTTCTTTCCTTTTATTTCTTCGTCCATTAAACTTCAATTTTAATCCGATTTACTTCACGATTTTTTCAGCGCTTACACATGCAATATGTGAAGTCCGTTACGATTCCATCCCACACGGTGTTCCTCCACCATGTGCCATCTCGTATTCAACACTGTCACCCGGCATGCTTGATCGTCCGGACCTTAGCTCCTCCCTGAGCTTAGTCACGATCCCAGCGCCGGTGACCGGTATTGACCTCCGAGAATCACGACTCTATCCAATCATGTCACATAGCATCCCGACCATCCATACCTCGGTTCATCCCTGAACTTAGTCATGGTCCGTATCTCGACCATCCAGACCTCAGCTCCTCCCTGAACCTAGTCATGGTTCTCGCCATTGACCACAGTTGACCTCAAGTCACCTGCACACATAGAGACAAACCAACCGCTTCCGGGCACAGATATTGCAACCTGATCCACATTAGTCACACACACTCACACAACACCATACCCGTTTCCAGACCAAATTCTATCACTTTACAAGCCAATTGTTCATCACAATATATATATCATGACTATGATCTTACATTTTGTCGGCCCGGGACTAGTTTTGTTAGTTTGTCTAGTTGAATATATAGGTTCTAAAAGTACTCAGAGTTAAATATAATATAGGATTAAAGAGAAAAGGAGGAAAATGAATCACAGTTGACATGTAGCTAGGTTGTATATTAATTTTATTAATTTTGTTGTTTTTCTTGTTACTGATTGGCATGTATTGTCTATTCATCACACAGCAAGAGAGGCACCTATTTTCGAATTCATTAATCATTATTAGTAAGATTTGATGAAAATATCATATAATTGATGATAAATTTGCTGGTCTTAAGCTAGAAAATTAATCTGTAAAAAAGGAGAACATCTTTTAACTAAAATTCACACATAAACCCTGCGTTCAATACATAAAAAATATCAACATTATATACCCCTTTGAAGAATTCAGGTTAGTCTAAACCACATAGCAATCTGAACAGAAGGAATTAAGGTTGGCTACTTGGCAGGTTTTCCTTGAATGTTTTTTTAATAATGGAATTCATTCACTCCAGCCTTTGTTTGACAAAAGCTACATCCAATTATTGTAGAGATTGTAGGATAAATGACCTCATATTAGAAATTAACAACTTGATTCAAACAAGAAAAATACATAGAATATATTGTGTGTAGTCCTTGTATTCCTCAAATTATTATAACAGATCTTCAAAATCAACGGTCCATACTAAATCGATCGAATTCTGCTCCAATCATAGGTAGTGATTGGCATAGAACTAAAGCAGAAGATAACGTCGGAGATTAGCTGAGCTATAAATCAACCATCCACCCGAATCTTGTGACAACTATTACATGAATCCAATCCATGGGGGCACCACCAGAAGTACCTCCAACATGGTGCCTTCAAAAAGATCTTAACATTTAAAGTGTCACTATCACTAGATTCTTACTCAAAGAGTGAATATTTCATAACATTGCCTTGAGGAAGATGTGTGGTGTCCATCAGCGTTATCAATGCCCCCCTTAAATGGCGACGATGCATCCATGGCATCCATGAATATCTTCGCTGGCATCAATGGTGACCAAGAATAGAAATGACCCTATCACCACCATATCTGGCCAGCACTCTAGATCCTCCTCCCGGTCACCGCCACTTCCATGATGACAGTGCAGATGAGGAGCAAGACAAGGCACTTGCCACCATGGCGATGATAAGCAACAAAGGACTCTTAGTTCACCGTCATGGCAGATGTGCTCGCTGATCACCTCGTCATAATCTACCCTGACATCCCCGTACTCCACACCCAAATCTAGCCAGAAGCCACCCCTTTGCTGCCTCGCTGCACCTAAATCCATCTGGTGGCCATCCTTCCCTTGCCTTTCGTAGCCACGCTGCAGCCATATCTGCCCGGCGACCACCCCACATCACGTCGTCGTGCATCTCAATTTCTTTCTTTCTTTGATCTTCCTGTGGTCATATATTTTCTTTTTGTAGCATGAAAGAAGTGGATTTGCTCAGTGCACCTTAGCGACCTGAAGGTGCCAAAAGATCTGCAGGATTGACATGAACATCTTATTTATCCCTATGTGCAGCTCTGCCTCCCTTTGGTGCGCCTGCCAGAGGCTCAGAAGCAGAGACCTCGGTGAGGAGATGGCCACTATGAGGCTCTCCTCAATGTCCAGCTTGCAAGTGATCTCTCGTCGTTGCGTAGAAGGAGTCATAGTTATTGATGATCACATCGTCGAGTTACATTAGCTCGGGCATGGCAGTGTTGAAGCATCATCCATCTATAGCCAGCAGTGAGCAGTGCTACTGGAGGAAACCTCCTCTAGAGTCTTGATGGCTGACACGACCACGCCGGCGATGTCGTGGAGCAGCCAAGGCTCTGGCCGGGCGGAGATGGAAGAGATCATCCATGATCTTGCTGGCCAAACTAGTTGCCATAGGCTAGGTGGAAACACTTACCTTGAAAAGCATCGACGAGGTCGCAGAGGTATGTCATGGTTGAGTTACCATTGAATTTTCTATGGGATTATTATTCCATTTACTTTATTAATAATGTTTTTGTATTGTGTACTCTACATTTTTTGTGCTATGTTTATGTTTTCTATTTAGATAAAAATGTGTCCCCTGTGTTTTATGGTTTTTATTTACATAATGGGAAAAAGTGTACCTTCCATTTATGTTATGTTATGTTTAGTAAGTTGGAAAAGTGTAGTTCCTATTCATGTTTGTTGTTTAGGTATTTGAAAAAGGTTTATCTCCCGTTTATATTTTTTCTTTAGAGAATTGGATAATTTATCTCCTGTTTATGCATATACATACTATTATTTAAAGCGAAATGAAAAACCCTATGACATACATATATTTTGACAATAGGCAAGACTCAAATAAGTAATGAGTAGTTGACACTAATAATCATTTTTATTAATTGATCGAAATCAATCACACAAGATTACAAGTTTCGATGATTCATAGTCAATTCATCAGTATAAATACAACATGGTTCTCATGAGATATGCCATGCATGAATTTACGTGTTGTTCCCTCTGATATGGGCTTGTTTGTGGCATGTATTGCATACTCGGCACAAATCACCCAACGAATTTATCTGATTCCGTGGCACTGCATGAACTCACGCAAAAGGAGTTGCACATCACCTGCTCTAGGACGGATCCAAAAGAAACTATATTTTTCAATAAAAGTGCTGTCCTGTTAGTGCGTGCTGCCAGCTCGATCAGCTTGTGCGGTGTGCGGCCGGACTCACTGCTTCGCTTTCACCCCTATCTAGGTCAGGTCTCATCTCCTCGCCGCCGTACGATTTACGTCGAGATGCGTACGTGCACCTCCGTCTTCAACTTCTTACCTTCTCCAAAATTCGTACATTGATTGCATACAATTGTTGCAGCGAGTAGCAATCAATGAATTAACTTTTACATGGAACTTCAGTCCCTCTTTTCTTGGACCTATGACCGAAAATGTTAGTGGGGCTCAGTGGACTTTTTTCAGACTGTGTTAAACTATATTTTTCAATAAATAAAATGACAAGGTCTATGAAACAAGTACCAGCAGTATGCTAATAGTTGAGACTAAAGTAAATATGGTGTACAATATTGGTGAAATTGTAAAGTACTAGATAAAATTTTAAAAATAATTGAAGGGATTGTCTGGAAATATGATATATATATCTTTGACTTTATTTTGAACTTCTAGAAACAAATCATAATAAAAACATGTTACCAAGGAATAATTTAGGTATTTGACTTCACACACTATTTTTCATTGTGTTTTTTTATAGAATTAACATCAATTCTCAAGGATTACCACAAATCCTAAAATCCCATCAACAAATTAGTAAGAAACGTAATGTTGAAGAATATTTTTGACGATTCAAAAACTAATTTTTTTCACCAATTTTTTGGAAGCTCTACAACCAATTAAATTGGCATTTAGCTTAACAATCAAAACATTGTTGAAGTAAGCAAATTCCAACTCACAAGTTGATTGGGCAGGAAATGTCATTCGTGTGCCCTTTTAACTTGGAATAAACAAGACCACCCCTTGCTAATTGCGGAAGTCAAATTGTACTGGCCTTTCTGTTAAGAGCAATTTTACCATCTTTGAAAAGGTACTAGGAGTTACCACTGTTTTCTATATAAAATTTAGTATCTCTTGGTATCTTAGATACTAGAAGGTACTCAATTTTATATAGAAAACAGTGGTATCTTATGGTACCTACTCAAGGATGGAAAAAAAATGCTCTTTTGTTAAACCATTGAAGCTGAGTTGATCTCTGCATGTTTTGCACCTCCTTTTTATTCTTATTAGATTTGCCATTGTTTATAACTTCATCTTATGCACCGATGCAAGATGCAGACGAGTTTAGGGTTACCACTATAAAACCTTACGAAGCATTTCTTGTTAGGGTTTTTCTGCGTGACAATAAATATGAGGCATCCCTTTTCTGCCTCTTGAAGGTGATGGAACAAAAAATGAAGATGATCACACAAAATAAGGAGGCTAAGTAGCAAATAATTGATTGAATACTAGCATTACAAAACTTAAAAAATAGATTAATATAATTTTTAAAGCAACTTTTATACAGAAATCAAGTAGAATTTTGGACCATTCCTCTACAAATGAATGCAGTCTAAATTTGATGCTACTGTGATCACATCTTGTAAAACTTTTATCTCTTACTTATAAGTTTTTTTTCTTGCATGCGAGAAAAAAACAGTGGATATATAGTTTTCTCCGATAATTTGTATCGGTGGTGGCCCATCGACATGGTCATCCAACAACCATTAACATTCGTGTAAAAGAAAGAAAAATGTGTAAGTGTAATATATAATGTGAGATACACATAGATATAAAAGAAAGGAAAATGTGTAAGTTTAATAATGTGAGATACACACAGATACTGGAGACAAACCAGATTACACAAATCGATCATCAAACTGAGTTCAACAATCATTTTCATCATTCCAAATTCATCACACAATATCACACACAGCAAGGTTCATTGATTCACAGCGATTTAATCTATCATTACATCGGTGGTGGCTGCAGGTTAATTAGTTAGCTAGCTAGGCCATGTATTGACGAAGGATTTGCGCGCTCTCCTCGAAACGCGCCGTTGCGTCACGGACGAGCTGCACGTCGTAGCTCCAGTCGCCGGAAAGAGGCGGTCCGGCGGCCGCGAGCGCCGCCTCGATGGCCTCGACTCGGGCCTTGGCGATCTGGAGGTGCCAGAACATCCTCAGGAAGGAGAGGATCATCCTGTTCATGCCGATCTGCAGCTCGGCCTCCCTCTGGTGCGCCTGGCTGAGCCTCGGGAGCAGCGACGTCAGCGCGGCGAGGGCCGCCGTGAGGCAGTCGTCGTCGCCGGCGCCGCCTGCCGGCGAGGTTATCACGGCCGCTATCTGGTTGATCAGATGCTGCTTGGCGCGCATGGTGGCCAGCAGGTGCGCCCTCGTCGCGTCGAAGGCGTCGTAGTTGTCGACGATCACGTCGTCGACGGACAGCAGCTCGGCCATGGCGTCGCCGAGCGCCTCCTCCTTGTGCTCCCGCTTGAGACGGACCATGTGGCGCCCGTACGCCGCCAGTGCGGCGCATCCCTTCCGGAGGATCTCCTCCAGGGCCTTGACGGCCGAGGCGACCACATCGGGGACGCCGTGGAGCAGGTTGGGCTCTGGCCGGAGGCGGAACAGGTCGTCGGTGACGTCGCCGGCGAACTGGCCGTCGCAGGCGAGGTGGAAGCACTTCCCCTCCAGAGCGCCGACGAGGTCGCGGAGGTACGCCACGGTCGCAGGGTCGACGGCGGACGCGTCCAGGCGGGGGACGGGCGATGCCGGCGGCGCCATCGGAATTCCAACCAAGCTTCCTCTTCACGTCCCAAACAAAACCAGCAAAGATCGCATCAGTTCTCTTCCCCGTCCAAAACAAAATCAGACGAAAGCCTAGATCGATGAACTATGAACGTGTATACCTCGCCGACGGCTAGCCGCTGTTCTCCGGAGGAATGGAGATCCTGGAAGCAAAGCAAGCGAGATCGACGACGACCCTGTAGCTCGAAACGAAAACATAAAGTTCGCATCAAGGTCGTCGTCCCTCCCGTCCGAAACAAAAATCAGAAGCCAGCATCGATCGATGAACGTACGTACGTACGTACCTCGCCGGCGGTCGGGCTGGGGTGCTGCTGCTGCTGCGTCGGCGGCGGCGGCGGCGGGCTAGGGTTTTCGGGTGGGGGAGGAATGGGGAATGATGGAATGGCTAGCTGCATTTAAAGCTGGCCGAGCCGACACGGAAAGAGAGGGGCGCTGTCCTGTCAGTGCATGCGTGCGTGCTGCCAGCTCAGCTCGCGTGGCGGCGGGACTCCACTGCTGCTAGGTCAGGTCTCAGCTCCCTCGCCGCCGTACGATCTGCGTCAAGATGCGTACGCGCAGCTCCGTCTTCAACCTCTTACCTTCTCCAGAATTCGACCGTTGGCTGCACACCATTGTCGCAGCTTGTATATAGCAAGCAATGGAATCAACTCGATCCGTTTCCTGCACCCGGGCGTTGAGGAGGAGATGGCGGCCGGCGGCCGGTGCGGTGATGTGCTCGCCTCCATGTACGGCGGCCGGCGGCCGGCAATCTATCGGCCGGTGGATCTGCGGCGGCGCTAGATCAGCTGAGTTCCTCCTATATCCGCTACGTCTACGTGTGTAGGTGTTGTTTTACTTATTTTGTCTTAGTTGAGATCCAGGAAATCTAAATATTACAGGGGAACCAGGAGAAATTAGCGTTCTATATGGTTTGTGGCCATTTCAGGATTAATGAATTAGAATAGGATTTTTCCCCCCCGTGATGAGGTAATTATTTATTTAATTTATTTTTTATATTTTGGAATATGATATCAAACAAGAATATGAAGAATGACTAAAAACTGAGTCCTATACAATCACAAGAAGTGAAAATTGTAAAGAAATATCAAACGAGAATATGATGAAGAATGACTGAAAAACTGGGTGTGTTCCGGAGCAATGAGAAATTGTTAGTGTTTTACTGTTGCTGAATTCGATTTCCAAGGAGCATTTGATTAACCGCGCTTTATAGATTTTCTCCCAAGTAAGTGAACGCAGGGTTTATGGCTAGCTTAGAATTCGTGGAGCTACAACAATATTTTCCTGCATATATCTTTACTAATATACTTTTGCAAGAATATATATAAAGAGTTGATGAGTTGTGTTTTTCTGTTATTACCTGATCATTAATTAACTAATGCGTTTTGTGTTCTTCTGTTGCTGTAGCTTGATGAGTTCATCAAGGAGAGTATAATCACTTTATTGATGTCGAGTAAGTAATTGAGCGGAGAGTGTTGTGCAAGGAGAGTATGATATCTGTAATTACCTTATCCTTATATATCTGAAGCTCAGTGATGAAACGATCCAGACACAGTTCCCATAATGTTTTGCCATCTCGACATTTACATAAATTGATTTCGCCTGCCTTTTTTCACACAATTCATGATGGTATGTTCCTTCATTTTGGGCGGCAATTGGCTTGCTTTAGATATCTGATTGAATTCCGGTAACTGGTATGGCGGCCATCATATCTTACTAATAAATAAATGCATGTTGGTCCGGCGCAGAGATGTCTCATTTTATCCATCGTATCTCATAATAAGATATGATACATATCTGTTTCTGAAAAATATATAATTGTATATTCCGTAGCTTTTTGATCTTCTTATTCGTTACTTATCACTAATATATACCATGCAGTGTCCTCAATTTTTGCTCAAGTAAGAAAATGCTTTCCAGAGTTTGTACCAACAAGTTTATCATGGCATATATTGGACTGGATCAACAAACGACTTAATGGCAGCAATGATCACATTCATCTTCCTTTTGCATTTCCATCATACTAGACAAAATTTCTTGAACGTCTGGTTTGCACACCTCTCCTTTGTTTTTTGGTACAGAACACTCGGTATCATGCTTGGTTAAATTGTTTGAGGGGTGATATCATACCGCTTAATAAATATTTATTTTGGACAAGAAAGTTTTCGCCGGAGTTATATTAATTTATGCATATAAAAGAAGTACACAATTAATATCCTTTTTAGCACTCTATGTGACTATTATGTTGTAGCTTAGGGATCATATGATGCTGAATTGCATGTTGGAAAAATGAGGATACATGTCTGTTCGTATTAATTACATGACCAGGGTGTTGCAAGTTTTAATGGGTGGGTTCAGCTGTGTTGAAGAGGGAGAGAGGGGAATATATATATGGCTCCAAATTCTTGTACTGCATGCCATCATCGACTTGCTCTAAATTGAGGTTATTCTCCTAATTCCTATTTGAAACTATGCCAATGTAAAAAATTCCTAGGGATATGCATATACATGACCCGGCCGTTTGATCGTGGAATTAACAGCCCTAAAGGTATGGCGGATTTTTCTATTCATAAATGATGTTTATTTCAACTTTCAGAAAATTTATAGGAAATATCATTTGGCAGAAAGAAATTAGGACCATATTAAGAAGTTACATGTTTTTGGCTACGCAAAGAAAAATATGCAGCTTTTCCTACCCGGAAATGTTGACGTAACGACGTTCCATGCTAATATATACTACTTATTATTGATGACCCACATCGATCCATGCATGCACGATTTAGTATGAACTTCATGACAACATAAATATAAGGTATAAATTAAGTTCAACTTGCTTCTGTATTGATATGGATAATGTGATCTCCGAGCAGGAGAGAAGCAAGGGAAGTGGGAGAGAACAATCCGACAAAGAGGGAGATGGGAGACCAGACTTGAAAGAAGTCATCTGTAGCTCGATCAGCATCTGGTCGGCTCCATCCTCATATATGTGCTGGTTTATGCTTTTATGGAAAGGAGATAATATAGCGAAGAACCGAAAGCAGACGGTATTCTACTGTAAAGGTAGTCTTTAGAATCTTAAAAAAGATTGCTCAAAATAGAGAGATTTATCCCAACAACTATTGCTCTCGCGTAAAGCCATCTTTTTATGCAATAGGAAAATTTGACTACGAATTTCTTTTTTTTCTTGCATCAATTACTTGTTGAAGATGACATCACCACTGATCTCTTCCACCACCCGGAACCTTCCCTGCATTGGGTGTCCCTAACGAGGTCGTGCTAGCCATCAACACCTTACACCCTAGTTGATGCTAGTTGGTCTTTTCTGCTATCAATTAGCCGTCAGGATTATACTGCCAATGCTGATGCAGATTACTGGGACATGGGTCATATTTCCATGCGGGCATAATCCTAGGATTGTTATCTACTATTTGCTGATATCTCTTAATCCTAGATGCATCGATCCATGCAATCATAAAAACTATTCTAAAGTATTTTCATGAACTGGGAAATCATTCTGCAGTAGGACACATGAACTTCCAAAGCATGTGAAGAAGGTGGTGAGCTAGGTGAGGATGAAGGTAGTACTATTTAACATGACAATGAGCAATATTTCAAGGCTATGATGTGTATGCAATAGTAATATATAGGATCAAATTAAGCAGTATAATATAAGCTAGCTTTCACTAAGCTTAGGGATGAAAACGGTACGGAAATTTACCGACCGTATCGATACCATTTGCGAAAATAATAATATAAAAATAATATCTTACCGATCATTACCGTTTTTAAAATTTAACATTTTCAGTTTCTGTCTGAATTTTATTGAATTTCGCACTAAGTAGTGCAATTCATAATTTTTCATAAATATGGAAATTTTTCGACCGTACCAATACCGTTTCCAAAAATATTATTAAAATATGATACCACTTCCGACCGTTTTCATCCCTAACTAAGCTGGTCTGTTCAACTATTGTGCAAAACTAATTAAATAGATGGAATAATTTGTCATTAGGTATACATACCCCTGCCTCTTTTGCATCGATCACACTGATGCAATATCAGGGACAGAGAGATTACCGTATATATGCAACTGAAAAGAGGGAATGCTAGATTTTGAAGCCTACCTATATATCCATTCCAAAGAATATTGGCCAATCACGTTGATCGAGTAGTTTTTACACCATGTTGTCACCACAAGCTAAATCTATGTTAGCCGTCCTGTAGTAAAATAATTCAAATAAAATTGTTCTTCACAAATGCACCCCACGAGCTAAAATATAAAATTGTTCTTCACAAATGCACCCACGAGCTAGCTTATCAAGCAACTAAATAAGATGTACATTTATAACTCAAACAATGTACTGTTTCACGATTCTTTTTAAAATACTTATTGTCCCCCTGTTGAAGAGATTTGGTTGTACGTGGTAATTCAAATAAAATTATTTCTTAAAAACACAACATATTTTACATGATTTCCGCAAGAAATTCTTCAATTCCATGATATCATTATAGTTTTTCATACACACCATTAATTTATGGCAGAATGATGATGGTTATAGTTGTGCCAATGCGTGACTTTAAAAGATTTACATTTTAGTTGTAATCCTTTTATCAGAATTGCAGTAGATAAGTAAAGCATCCAAAAACACAACCAGTTTGAGCAAAAACTTCTCCCTAACTGCATGGAATGCAGCATAAAAATCCTTATCCACACTTCTCAGCCAGTTATAATTCACAAATTCTTACTGCAAAAAATTTCCTTCCTATCAAATTTTCAGTTCGCTAAAGCACGAGATAGGAGCACAGATCATAGGACAGGTTGAGAATGAGAAGCATCGATCAGGACGAGACCAGAGTTCACTACCATGAAATACTTCCTATTTACCATCTCACTCTCACCTATATCTTGACTACATAACACATGCCATTCTTTTGAGAAGTGAAGAATATGGTTCAGTGGATACATGAGGTCTGCTTCTTTCATCTGTGCAACTCATGATCTTTTTCATCCAGCTAGTAGCTAGGTAAAATTTGGATATATATAATCAGTTATTTATTTATTTTCTTGGATAATCAAATGGACATCAGGAATATAAACAAATCAACAACCATGTATTCAATGATGTTAAGACAAACCAAATTACTTGCAAAGATATACGTGTAAAACGAGATTAAAGTCCACGTTTGCATCAAACGAACTTTGAAATGACATATTAGATAGGAACAGTTGATTTTTTTCCATGAAATTGTTCGAATTAGCAAAATATACTTTACTATTTGGCATAGGAAAGCAAGACCTTCACTTTACATGATTTTATTGGAACATGGTTTTTTGTCCCATGTAGTGCGGATGTTCATCGATCGTCCGGACACATTTTACAAGTGAAAATAAACAGGAAAAAAACACTCATGACCAATTCATAAACCTGATCCAGCAGCGAGAAAAAACCTTGTTACTCCACATGTCATCGATTTCGCATGCAATATGAGTGTTTACGTGTAAGTATTCAAACTTGTGTCCTTCTCATTCCCCATGCCTCTCAACCCACATACACATAGCATGGTATATTGTGAGAGGAACTATATATTGTGTTCATGTGTCCTTGGAGAAATGAACATGTTCATCCCAAGGATGAAATTAAGCATGAAAATCCTCAGCCTTTGATTTTCCTTTAATTCTATGTAAACCAGACACAGGATGAAGGATTCTATTCTCCAGTAATTTTGCAATGGCAGTCACACAATTGACCCTAGCTCCCTCGAAGATTTATTCGACAGTATAACATTTCATAAAGGTGTGTAAGGAAAAATATTAAATATAGCCTAAAATAGAAAAATATTGTATATGGCCATCCTTATTTCAAGGCTAAGATGATGTGTATATGCAACCCTTTTAAATAGGATTGACAAATTGAGCACCTTTAAATTAAGTCTAACATTTTTTGGTCAATTTGTACAGCCAATCAAGCAAGATGAGTGAATTTGTAATTAGGTACACAGAGGCTACCATGCATTTATCAAATGACAAGGGAGAATATATACATATTTGCTAAAGATTTTAGGGCAGATTTATGCGCATAATTTCTTGAGGATATGAGCATATGGAGAACATGAACTGAACTCAACAAAGATCAGTGCTTGCTTTAATTTGAAGTTTTGCTTACACATAGTAATCACTCTCTATTTGTTAATTGAAACCTACTTGCCATGCATGTTTGTCTTCACACACAAAGGAGTTTGTACTAACCCTACACTAATTTAGAAGCATCATACATGTGTGATGAAAAACAACCTGGTGTTGCTGTGATCTATAACTGTTACACAAAATTGGGATATTGCCAAATTGTCTTTCTTACCAAGATGGAGAGCCGTTGGTAGGGTATATCTGGAAACCGGGGGAGTTGTGTGACTGACTTCATCAATTAATTCACTGAGAGTTCTTGTCCATTCTAGCTACCAAATGAACATGTTCTTTTCCATTTAAATTAATGCTCTTGTTTTTAAGTTCGTGATCATTCATTCATCTATAGAACAAATTGATCTCACCACTCTCTACTGACATATACATTTAGTTGATGTGTACTATAACACAGTGACCTAGCTCATCCTTGAACTGCATCTCAAATATCAGGGACAAGTGGCCTTATAACACTACATATATTAGTTGCTCCAAAGGCCAATACCCCACTTTTTATAGAGTATTATGTCTAGTATATTTTCTGCCATTAGCACATGGCATACCACTGGTAGTTCATTTATTATTGAAATTATAGTATGACTCAATTATGTCTTTGTTGCAATTTCAACCAAGTCCATGTAGATAAGAGAGTATCCAAAACGACACATCAAATCTTCGGTTGAATTTATGCCCCGATTATATCTTACACATCTTCTTGTTGGCAATACAACTCTCAAAATTTGTAAATTCCTTGAGGCAACCCAATGAGAAATGTAGACGAGCACATCTCAGGACAAAAGGTGAGACATTATGCTCATCGACCAATTCATAAGCATGTTACCATATTTCCCATGTCTCCTAAGCCTATTACATAGTAAGAAAGTTTAAACATGCATGGTGCTCATTGATCTCCGCTAGATTTTCATGTACAAATTGAGATGAGACATAGATAGGAACAACATCCCAGTGCATGATACGAGTTCACAATGAACCAGCTGCAACCTTTTATACCATTTTTCTACTATAAACTAACATCGCATGGATCGGAATGAATTATATCTCAGGACAAAAGGTGTCTTACCGAGACATTCTGCTCATCGATCAATTCATAAGCATGTTACCATATTTCCCATGTCTCCTAATCCTATTACATAGTAAGTAAGAAGGAACATGCATGGTGCTCATTGATCTCCCCTAGATTTTTCATGTACAAATTGAGATGAGACATAGATAGAAACGCTGTTCCAATGCATGGTACGAGTTCACAATGAACCAACTGCAACCTTTTATACCATTTTCCTACTACAAACTAACACCGCATGGACCAGAATGAATTATATCTTTATATGTCATGATCAATCAATGAAGTAAAAGAAATGAGCTCCACCTAAGAGGTATGGCTACCGCTATGCAGAGTGCAAAGACATGGAACCAATAATCTAAAATTCAGAAGAGTGCAAAGACAGGGAGCCAATAAATAGTGCATACATAGGGTTTAAAAGTTTTACACCCATATGCATTCAGTTTTAATATTTTTGGACGGAGCTACACAATGCATATGCACTAATTAATTAGTCTTAACTAGTTAACACCTAAGATTCAAATAAAATTTTCTTAAATCACTTATCCTATCTACAATCTAATTACACCATTATGTTTCTTGCAATTAAATCTTTATAGCAAGATATTACATGATTATATTTTGAAAAGAGAAATATATATGTTGTAAATTACTTTCATTATATGTGTAAATTATTTTATTAGATATGTAAATTACTCATACATTTGATTAAATTACTTCTTAGACATTCATAATGGTGTGAATATCTTATTTTATTGGTTAGTTCTATAATATATGTTGATTAAATTTGATTTCAAGATAGACTCATGTATTTGAATTTGTTGTGATAATAGATTGCCCCCAAGATGATGCTCTTTCCATCCACAAATGATCCAGTGGTGTTAATGCTAAGAAACTATCTTTACTGCTTTAAAAGTAGAGTCATCCGTCCGTCCCCAGTCCCCTCCATCCTTCCCTCGTACCGCGCGTAGCATGATTCCCCTTCCTAGTACAGTGCGCAACACGACGGGTATTCGAGAAAAACTAATTGCGATACACATGACAGAAATAGCCAGTTTCTCACCAATGCACCCAGATCGAGCAGCCGTGCATCTCCGGCAAGAGGATCCAACGGCTGGAAGGCCAGATGGGCCTCACTCCGGCTCTGCCCCGATCAGCATAGTGGCCAGGGCATCTAAAACCGTTATTTTTTAATCCAGTTGTCCCAGTTGAGATCTTAAGTCGTGTGTTCTGTTGTAGTAATTATGATTACTAATTACACGACACAAGTACACATTGTTGTATGTATAGATGTAAATGGTTTATTTGTTACTATTCTTTGTTACATGTTTTACTTATTATTTCTAAAACTTATTTTTTGTTGGTATACTGGAAATAAAATTTGTGCTTTGAGCTAACTATTTTCTTATCAATTATATATAGCTTTGTTGTCAACATGTAACTAGTTTTGAACAAAAATATTGTGGCACGAGTATGATGAAAGCCCACAATTCAAGAAAATCATCGATGGTTGATCATGAACCAGCAAAGAAAATTGGGGCATGTGTGTCACCGTTTGACACTTTAAAAAATAAACATCTTAGTGTTTCTCTGTACTTATGTTGACGGTTGCACTTTTAGCAAATAACCAACCATGGGTCAACACAGTTAAAATAAATAATTGTTGCAACAGATCGAAAAATCGCCAACTGATCATGATGAACATACTTCCAATAGAGTACTGTCCTCACTATCTCCATTTTCTGATACCTCCAATTCCAATACTCAGATCTTACATGCCCTCCAGATGTCATACTATCTAGGTCAAGTATGTGTCTATTCATCTGAAGCAATGATGTTTCTGCGTTATATATTATCCAACTATTACAAATAAAGCATTCGGAGTGATTTATAGTATTTTTGACTTATACTGAGTGATCTTAGTACAAGAGGTCCAAAAAGTGAAGTCGGTTTCTGTAATATATTTGGGAGACAAATATAGTTCAAAGGATATTTTTATGACAGAACAAAAGGGCTTGTATGTAATCTCAAATTTCATGTAAGTTGGTAGGTGAGTGAAGTTTCATGCCAATCTGTATTTCTAATATATGGGCTGAAAAGGTAACATCATTGCAATAAATTTTCCTACTGACAGACTGGTCAGCACATCAAACTAAAGTTTTAGAAAATATTTTTAGTGCATACTACCTTCATCATAAAATATAAACATTTGTAACTTGTTTAGCAGTGATTAAGATTGAGAAGAAAAGAATACGGTGTCTCTTAATAAATGAGAAATGTTTAAGGTAGGAGTCTTAGGCCGCGTTCGGTAGAGGGGGTGGATAAGTTAACTTACCCGACACGAAAAACATAGTAATATATTAGTATATTAATTAATTATATTAATTATTAAAAAAATATAAAATAGATTGATATGATTTTTTAAAATAACTTTCCTATAGAAAATATTTGCAAAAAATACACCATTTAATAGTTCGGGATGCATACGCGCGGAAAACGAGGGGGTTAACTTACCGGGGGGGAACTCTTAGTGGGATAAAATGGGTAGAATTTTGAATAAGAAGTGATTAGTGTGATAGGTAGTACCGTAAATAGTATCAGAAATGTTTATATCTCGGTACAAGATTCAAATCCTATAAATACTTATATTTTGGAACAGATTAATTAATTTACAAGGATCTCTTGCCCTAATTAAGCAAAGAGATGGATACCTTAGTACTGGTCCTTGGAGTAGGGTGGGTTGAGTCGTAGAGAGGATACCATAGTAACTCGGTGGTTTGCACTTGTGATAGTTGTTAAAAGTAGGTGACTAACATTGATTTAGATTAACTAGATCTGTAATATTTGGAAGAAAACAAGTGGGCTGGTTTGAAAATAAGAGGGGAATCCGCTCAAGCCAATAAACAAGACAAGAACTCATCCAAAGAGACAACACTCCGAATTTGTTTAGACCATCTATTGACTGTTGATCCAATGGTTCATGCAAAAGCTGGACAGCATGCACAGTTGAAAACGGTGTGCATCTTGGATTTGGAGGCATTCGGAAAACCGAGATGGCTAGAAGCTGTAATTACACACCTTGCAGGTCCATTTCATCCCTGGAATGCTTTGAAACACATCTTTGGCTGAATGATTTGCTGGTGCTTCGTCAAGCATTTTGTTCATCATCAAGCTTGGTTCCAGTTAAAACCAATATTGAACTGTTGAATAATGTTGTGCGAAAGAATTATGCGCCTTTACTAATTTCTCACCCCTATTCTCAAATGGGTTTCTTACTATATAATATGGTCTTAACTATATTAAGGTAATGATTCAGATAGAGTACCGACGCAAATATGGGAACAAGAGCAGACGGTAATTTGGGGTTTCTAACCTGACTCTCAGTCAGTCTCACAGTCACACATGATATTGGAAATGTGTTCTATAGTGGTAATATAAATAAACTAGATAACCTTGATAAAAAGGTGGTTATAATTGTTCAATAAATAAGAGCTTCATAGTTAGATGGCTCTGGTCGTTTCTACTACTACTGCTAGGCACAAGGCTGTAAAAAAGTGGTAAAATTGTAAGCATATTTTTTCAGAAACAAAATCACAGTTAACCGGTTAAGTATCAAGTTTTAGGAAGTCATGCTTTCTCAAACCACTACATAGATGTACTTGTTAGGAAGTTGCTTCACAACAAGTTTAAGTTGAGTGCAGCTTCATGGATATCTGTTCCAATTTATGATCTGAAAAGGTAGCATTATTGCTCTCTCAATTTTGATTCAGTTTTAATGTCACTTGGGTCTTAGGAGTGAGGTCAAGATCACATACGATGCTCTGCACATCGAACTAATGTTTCAGTAACACTTTTGCTCTGCATAGTATTCATGAAACAATGCAACTTTAAAAAATAAAAAGGATTGTCTGTCACCAAGGTTGCCAAAACTGACGGAGCCCCTCCGACTGCACGCTGACGGAGGCGCGGTTACCATCTAATAACTCCCTCTAATGACTCCCTCTAATACTTGCTACCGGTCTCACATGACAAAGACATGACGATCATCTCTCCGTCATATTTTACATATGTCTGCAAAATGAACACGTTCACGAGGATCGGCGGTAGACAACTCCAGCCATCTGCATTTTCCCGATGCCTCAAAATCCAATATGCGGGAGTACGTACACACAATTTTCTACTCTGTATGCTCACCAGAAATTAGCTAGCATGCATCCAGACAGCAGACTTAAGAAAATTTGGGGAAAAAAACAAGAGAATTCCTTGCCTTTCTCTCACGTCACTGGCCAATATATATAAAGCTGATTTCTATTGGAAATGTGCCGGACATATAACCCAAGAACTTCAGATATGATCTACTGAGGTCATCTGATCAACAAAGACCGGGTATAAGAGATGATGTTAAGCATTTTTCTGAAAACAAATGCAAGCTAAGTTCTTTGTCCTTGAAACCCCTAAGTACTCAATTACCACCACCATATGCAAAAATCAAAGAGCTTTGGGCACAATTTCAAAACTCACAGGTTGTGCAATATCTATTAATGGGCTAACATTCTAGCCGGAGCTAACTTTTTCACAAATCACAGTACATAAAAAGTGGTGGTTGGAAGGTGATATTTTTGTGACAGAACAAGATGGCCTTGTATGTGATCTCATACTTTCAAAGACCAATGCCCCTGAATGTACTTGAAAGGAAGTTGTTTCAAGATGAGTTGGTAGGTGAGTGAAGCTTCACCTATCTATATTTCTAATATTATCTATGAACTGAAAAGGTAGCATCATTGCAGTGAATTTTGGATTCAATTTTTATGTCACTTAGGATACAGCTGCTGTGCACATAGAACTACTATTTGTAAGGGCTTCAATACTGACTAAATAAAGTGAGGGACACCACAATGGTCCTCATGCTTGGGTGGGTTGAGTCGTAGGGACGTTAACCATATTAATTAACCTAGTTGTTTGCACATGCTATATTACGCAGTTTACTCCAGTTAAAACAAGGTGATTAAGGGTCTACTCTAAAGAGCTTAGCTACTCCTCATTTCCCATCAAAACGTCTTTCAAACCAATAAATGGTGTATTTTGTGCAAAAAATTTTTATATAAAGACTGTTTAAAACAACCAGATAAATATTTTTTAATTTTATTTTTTAATAATTAATACTTAACTAATTATATGCTAATCATGTTTCATGTTTTGCGTGTGGCCAATCAGCCAAAACCAATCGTCAAAAAAATGGACCTGACACCGATTTTATATTAATCAGATAGTCTTATTTGGAAGAAAACAAGTAGGTTTGTTTGAAAACCCAAGAAGGAATCCACCGAAGCCAATAAACAAGACAAGCGGAACTCATCCAAGATCCAAAGAAGGATTTTTCCCCCTCTTTTCTAATATTCTAGATTTGTTTACATCATCCCTTGGCCATTGATGCAATGGTTAATATTTTTATTATTCAACGGTTAAAACCACATTATACTAAGGAACCCCTTTGAGGATAGGGTAACACAGGAACGCATGAGTATTAAGATGTACATAAATTTACTAGCACGGTATTTTTCTGTAGCTCCAGAAGTTAAATGACAGCAAGCTTAATGCAAAAAAGAGAGCTGGATAAAAAATCATAACCCAGAATATATAAAACAGTCAGCCAAGATGTGTTTCAGAGCATTTCAGGCTGAGCTGTAGGGCAAGATCGAGCTAGGTGACCTTGAAGGTCGGTAGTGGCATCTGCAAGGCATTTCTGTTTTCCAGATGCCTCCAAATCCAAGACGCAGGGCGCAACACGCAGATAATGTTAAGCATTTTTCTGAAAACAAATGCAAGCTAATTTTTTTGTCCTTAAAACTGATGTGTACTCAGATATCACCACCGTATGCAGAAAATCAAAGAGCTCTTTGGGCACAATTTCAAAACTCACAGTTTTTGCAATATGTACTAATGGGCTAACATTCTAGTCAGAGCTAACTTTTTCACAAGTCACACTAAATAAAAAGTGGTGGTTGGAAGGTGATAGTTTTATGACAGAACAAAATGGCCTTGTATGTGATCTCATACTTTCAAAGACCAATGCCCCTGAATGCACTTGAAAAGAAGTTGTTTCAGGATGAGTTGGTAGGTGAGTGAAGCAGCTTCACCTATCTGTATTTCTAATATTATCATTGCAGTGAATTTTGATTCGATTTTTATGTCACTTAGATATAGCTGTTGTGCACATAGAACTACTATTTCAGAAAACTTGGTTCCTGCATAATTTGCAACAAGCTCCAATACTGACTAAATAAACTGAGGGACAATACAATGGTCCTCATGCATGTGTGGGTTGAGTCGTAGGGACGTTAACCATATTAATTAACCTGGCTGTTTGCACATGTTATATTACGCAGTTTACTCTAGCTAAAACAAGGGGATTAAGGGTCTGCTCTTAAGAGCTTAGCTACTCCTCATTTCCCATGAAACGTCTTTCAAACCTATAAATGGTGTATTCTATGCGAAATTTTTTATAGAAATTGTTTAAAACAATCAGATAAATATGTTTTTTATTTATAAATTGTTTAAAACCTATAATTAATACTTAACCAATTATATGCTAATCATGTTTCTTGTTTTGCGTGTGGCCAATCAGCCAAAACCAACTGCCAAAAAACAGACCTAGCAATGATTTTATATTAATCAGATAGTCATTTTGGAAGAAAAATAGTAGGGCTGTTTGAATACCCAAGTGGGAATCTGCCGAAGCCAATAAACAAGACAAGCGGAACTCATCCAAGATCCAAACAAGGATTTTTTTCCCTTTCTTTGGATGTTAATTCTAGATTTGTTTATATCATCCCTTGGCCATTGATGCATTGGTTGATGATCTTGTTATTCCGTAATGGTTAAAACCATATTGTACAAGGAACTATTTTTAGAATAGAGTAATATAGAAACACAAGAGTATTAGATGTGCATAAACTTATTAGCATGACATTTTTCTGTTGCTCCACATGTTAAACGGCAGCAAGTTTGGCCTGCTGCCGCCTACCGCCAACGCGGCCCAAAGCATGTCGAGGAGCGCCAAATCCCCCCGTCGTCGTCGACATGCCACTGGCTGCCGCCGGCCGGCCCGGCGCACTTCCGCACCACCCCTACCCTTCAGGGTGGCGGCCACCGTCGAAAGAAGCCTCGCCGCCGCTGTCCTTGTAGCCGCTCGGATTGCCGGCGAGCCGCTCAGGCAGCGACAAGGTGGAGGGAGGCAGCTAGGCAGTGTAGTGGCCGGCGGACTTGGTCGCCTGCCCGAGTCGCCCTGGGCTCAGGCGATACAGGCAAGCCCTCAGATTGTTGGTGGCGAATTTGAGATAGCTTGGTGCAAGAGAGAGCTAGATGAACAGTCATAACCAAGAATAAACGCTTAGCCAAGATGTGTTTTAGAGCATTCCAGAGCTGAGCTGTAGAGCAAGATCAAGCTAGGTGACCTTGAAGGCAGGTAATTGCATCTGCAAAACATTTTTGTTTTCCCGATGCCTCCAAATCCAAGACGCAGGGCAACACACAGTTTTGTACTGTCCATGCTGTCCAACAATTTGCATCCATCCAGAAAGAGGGCACAGATATATATAAGCTGAGTCACACAAAACTGATATATATTGAACTTCAATATATTATGATTATCAGACCCGCTATACGTACGATCCAACTGTACTACTTACGTTCGACTGAAACACTATAATTGTTGATTAGTCAAAAGGGATCAAGTAAATGACACTCCAGCCGTTGATCAATTGTGTCGTACATAAGTCGGATGTATGAATCGTACGTATAGTAATTTTCTATTATTATATATTTTTCTACTACAGCTTAATGGTTAACAGTGAAACCAAGAGGATATCATTGTTCGATAAACCCTTATAGTTTGATGGATCTGGGCATCCTAATATTACTGAAGGACTGTATAAAGGTGGTGAAATTGTACTCGTTTTTCAGAAACCAAATCACAGTTAACCGGTTTAGTATCATGTTTTAGGAAGTTCATGTCCTGACATTAATTCCAGACTAATACCCATCAAGATTAGACATTAACACTTTACTGCTACTCTTTCCCTCCCTTGAGTACCTTCTCAAGTGTGATGCCATCTGACTTTTTGTGCCCTTCTCATCTGATTCTGCAATGCTGTTCAAGTATAGATTTCAACAGTCCCAAGTTTCTTTGACTGAATTTTGTCATCAGCACAATGATGTTCTAATTTTGACACATCTGTGATGTACTGATGGCCATCCTTTTTATATTGTGCAAGACTAGAGTGTAGCAAGTTTCTATTTATTTACTCTATATATTATAACAGCATAAATCAAAAAGGGTTTAACCTTTCTAGCCAAAAAAATATTAAAGCTTCCGGGGCCAACTCAATGAAATGAAATTTGAAACAATCCTTCAGTGGCATATTTCTTATGGTCTTCAATTATTTTTTTCTTCTGTTTCCTTTCCAACTCAGCATATTGGTTGGAATGGTTGTGGCTACGTACCAGTAGAAAAAATATTCGAGTAGTTGATATGTTAGTATAAATAGATCTGATTTATTGGATTAGAATAAATAAATAGTCTAGATTAATTTTACTACTAATATATAACACTATTTCAGATAGTGGTTTGAGAAACCATGAGCCATTTCTGTTTTCTCAAAAAAATGTCAGCATCCACGTGTGAAAATGCTAGCTATAAAGAATACGGCTGTACTTTTTTAAAAAATTTCAGTAACCATCTCTACTCATCCAAATTGATGTTCAAAAAGAGAAACACATATATGGGAAAATACTACGATCGTGTTCGGCAGTTGGGTTGTTAACCTGCGTAAAAAATATAGCAGCGGATTAGTGTATGATTAATTAAATATTAGCTCAAAAACTTGAAAAATAAACTGATTTGATTTTTTAAGAAAACTTTCCTATAGATTTAACGCACAATCTAGCAGTTCGAAAAATATACACACGCAAAATAATAGAATATGAGTTGAAAAAATGGGGTAAAGAACACGGCCTATGTTAACTTATAAAATAACCATCGGATTGCCTTTGAATCTAGCAGCTATCGTTGCATCGGATCTCCAGCGACCATGCATATTATGACTTTGAGCGATTCTCCTTATCCATAATTCCATGCACCACACCTTGCAACCCATTATCACCATGAGGGAATGTTAAGGCCCATGGGAACTTCATGCTGACTTTGCTACAGTACTCTTTTCTAAAGGCATCAATGCATCATGGCAGATTGGGGCCTTTAGGCAAGGCATATAAGTTATCTTGTTACCTTGTTTTTCGCACGTCCACTTCCAAACTGTTAAACGGTATATTTTTAAAAAAATTATAGGAAAGTTGTTTTAAAAATCAGATTAATTAAATTTTTAATTAATAATTAATTAATGATGTACTAATCTATTACTATGTTTTTCGCGCTAGCTCCCACAGACACACTAGCACTTAGCACAAATGATTCCCTGTGTAATGCTTGTCATCTGCCTCGTGCGATGAACATTTGAGCAGTGACTTAAACGTGACAATCAACTCAGTGATATTTTACTCAGATTTATTTTAGGGTACACCAAAACTATTTTGAACCATCCATCAAAGTTTGATCTAAGGAATAATATTCATCTCACCTCATAGGAGGTAAGATGACATTTATTGTCATTTAAGGTCAATTAATATGAATCACTATATCAGAATGTGGAAAGGATCAATTTTCCTTGTAGTAATATAAAAACAGTGTAATATTATTAAGTTATTCTATTATCAGATTAAAAGAGTGTGTTTTACTTTCATGTTTTAACTAAAATTTGATTACATATAGCAGTTTCAAACATGAAAATACAACCTTTTTTTCATGCTCAACAACCTTTACGTTGAATATCTCAAAGTTTCACCCAATGTGTTAAACTTTGACTATGCTAGCTTTGGTGCATATCTGGATGAACTTTTATGTGTTGGTAGGTATACAACACGGCTAAGTCTTTTTTTGGAAGGATAATTATGTGGATAATTAAATAACATTTCCCTCTGTCAATGGAAAGAGTAAATATTCTTTTACAATATCAATAATCAAGGTTGAGAATCTTTGATGACACTCTTGCCTCTAGAGAGGTAAGTTGCTAGAGAGGTAAGTTGGAGTACCGTAAAAGAGCTCATTTTACTTAGCACCGAGATGTGTCCGAAGCGTCTACACATTAAAAGAGCTTATTTTATTCAGTACTGAGACATGTCCTGAGCGTCTACACATGAACTTTAGTGTAATATGAAGGCAATCCAAGATGCAGTGATACACACATTTTGCTACTGTGCATGCTCACTAGCAATCAGCTATTGTATCCAGACAGAGAGGACTGGAGGAAATTTGGGGAACAAGAGCACTGGGTAGTTCCAAAAGGGGAATCTGATATATATTATATGGAGGAATTTTAAGGTACTTAAAAAATATCTCAAGATATCTTTTTTAAAAAAAATTGATGCCTTGGGGCACTAAATTTTTATACTAAAATATAGTACCGCAAAGTATTTGTTTATTGATGTTAAAAATAACTCATATGGTATTCTTTCAGCTTGCCTTCTCAGATCACTAGCCAATATATAAAACCGGGCTTCTCACAAACAGAACATTAGTAATGTGCTTGACACTATAACCAAGACATTCAATGATGATATACTTATAGGGCTCCTAAGCAAGAAGGCTGGGCATAAGTGATGATATTGTAAGCATCTTTCACAAACAAAATATTAGTGAAGCCAAAGCTTTTGAGGAACATTATATAAGCTTTTTGGCTGCCACTAAGATATGGATACCGTACTGATCGTCAGACTTGGGTGGGTAGAGTAGTTGAGAGATTGCCATTATTATTTTGACATTTTTAGATTAACGGGATATCGACTATCAAATATTTGAATGATAACATGTTGGATAGCATGAAAAGACAAGTGCCAATAAGCAAGGACATTTATTTAATAAGTATTTTTCCGTGTTTGCATTTCGAAAAGGATAAAAATCCAAACCTCCATAATGAAAGATATTGTGTTAAAGGTACTTAAGTATTGATAGAGGTACGTAAGTAGGACTGATAACGGATAATTTTACAAAAGGGCAAAAAGTCATTAAATTGGAAAGGTACTGCGTAGGCACGTGTAAATGATTTAGCAGGCACTGATGATTGTCAAGCAATGTTAGATGTCAGGTTGATGTTACAGAATCCAAAATTTGACAAATTTATATTTTTATAGAAAAGTGAGAAGAATATGCGCCATGAAATTTGGTAAACATTTCCCAAAATAACATGAACTTAGGTAAACATGTGGTGACTGATATTTGCGAAGTTTTTCTTTATTTGCATTGTAGTATTGAGATTTATAGTTTTTTTTCCAAGAACCAACTGTAATAATGAAATATTTTTCTTAGAAGATCGGTAGGTTGAAAGAATGAGACATCCCTAATGTTTGAATCCAAATGAGCATGACAACAGTGATGGTTGATTCTAAAAACAATTCCACAACTCCACATGCAAAGTTAGGTAGTGGATTCCATAGTTTGTAGCCAAGCTAGGACATTTATATCAGTGACCATGAACACACAAATTAATCACATTCATATGATGAACATTCTAATATTGCCATCTCCATTTTCCCAAAGACTCACATTCCTATATGCAGAGTTCACATGCACTTCTGATATCACATTAATTATGCAAATTAAGAATGTGTCTATTCATCTATGGCTATTGATAAATTAGAAGCTTCTCCCTCGTGTGAAATCTGAAGCCACTATGTGGGATCGAGCCCTTCCTTTTCGTGATAGGTATTTTCTTTTTGTTTTTCAATTTTATTTTACTTATTTTGCTCTTTTCTTAATGAAATGAAATGCAGGTTTTAGTTCTCTTGCGTTTTAGAGAAAAAAATGATGCATTAGTTACTCTCACTTCTCTTATTTTTTGTTTTACAGATGATCCAACTTGCATATAAAGTTTTGGCTACAAGTTGTATGCAGGGTTTTATATTTCAGATCCAAATTTCAGAAATTAATCGGTCCACACGATAGGTTATTATGTTGGCCAAAATATTCAAACAGATTTTAATTAAGCAAAATTTGTTCAAAGTTTAATTAAAACTTGCTCAAAATTCAACTTATTTCAGTCTGGAATTCCCCGAGTTTTTTCCTCACTTTCCAAAATTTTGCTTATATCTAAACTTCAATCCTGAAAGAAATGTATAAACCGTATATAGATCCACTGCCTGAGTGTACTTGTAGGAGGTTGCTTTCTCAGAAGTCTAAGCTGAGTTGCTAGTTGAGTGAAACTTATGTATATCTCTAATTCTATTTTATGAGCTAAAAGAGTCAGAAAGGAGGTCTGTAAAAAAGAGGAAGGGGCTGCTAGCTCAATATTTCATCCAAGTAACAAAATTTTTAAAATTACCTAGCACTTAGCACATATTACACCCTATAATGTTTGTCATCCCCATCCCAATAAAGGCTAAGGCAGTGACTTAACCATGACAATCACATCAGCCATATTTTACTCTGCAACAAGATGGTCATAAGGATGATAACTTGCAACTTCATGACATCTCCACTTTCCCGATGCCTCAAATTCCAAGAAGCAGGGCTACACAATCTGTGCTCACTAGAGATTGGCATGCTGATGGAGATCTTGGAAAAAAACAATAGAAACCGGTGCTTGGATATGGGGAATATGTGTTGTGTTCTTTCCTTGCCCTTCTCAGCCCACTAGCCAATCTATATAAGCTGGCTCACACTTCTTTGATGATCCAGTTAGGCTCACTGAACAACAAGGCCGGTTACAAAGTGATGATCCAATTTAAGGATCCGTTTGGTATAGCTTTTGATTGTGTGATTCTGATTCAGATTTTGATTGCGTGATTCTTATTCTGATTTTGATTGAATCACATACCGAAGAGAATCAAAGTCGGTTTAATTAATAAGCATTTGGCAGGAAACATTAGCTCTGGATCCTAACGGGGAGACTGCCGGTTTGATTAAGCAAGATATTTTGATTTATATAAACATCTTTAAGAAACCAAATCAGGGTTCAAAGAGTCATGGCCCATTGTGTCATTTTGCTGCAGTTGATGAAGAGGGCACGGAGAATTAGGGATGGCAATGGGTCGGGTTTAAAGCAGGTTTTATAAAAACCTACCCGTCACAAAACCCGTGACTAAGATAAACTCATACCCGTAAATCTTCATGGGTACAAAACTAAATCCATACCCATACCCGCCGTGTATCCGAAACCCAATAGGTATCCAGGGGTGAAATCATGTAAAACAAAAAATATCTTAATCAAGACATTTTCATGGGCATATTAAGCTTTTTAATGCAGGGAATAAGCAAATAAACATAGTCAATTGATTAATATAGCAACAAGAAAATCAAAAAGGTACAATATTAAGCAAGTAAAACTAAGCTCGATGAATTCTAACGTTCAGTTATCCAATCATATCGACATAAACGGTCAATCATGCATCAACGATATTCTCATGCTCTCAGCTTATAAAACTAAACAATAAGCATGCTTCATGTCGAATATTTCGAGGTGTCGCTAGATTTTTGGGGCTCCAATGGACACCTGCGGGTTAAATCTAAAACCGATACCCAACTCATAGCTTCACGGGTATCCATCTCCATAAACCCATGGGTACAAATCTTCACCCATACCTGTACCCGTTGGGGCCCAAACCCGTAGATCCAATTGCCATTCCTACGTAAAGTTGAACCCACCATTAATTATGTGGTTATTAATCTGTCCATCCTACAAGCGAGTGGTTATACCTACTGAAAAAGAACACGTGTCCCCAACTACTTCATTTTATATTTCATCACTGCATAAAAGGCAGAAAAATAATGGCAGTTCTTTGTTGTTACTACTTGCAATCCAGATCTCAAGAACCCTATCCTTTCTTTATTCAGCCACATGTCAACTGTGGTCATCTTTTTGTTGATTGGAGGAGAAAACAAAACAACATATTAACAAACAAAAGACAATTTATTAATAAAATTATTTTATATATATAATCAAAGACAGAAAAATAAACTATGATAAAAAACCCTAAAATCAACTCTAAATCAAAAATTAAAAATTTAAATTTAAATTTATAAACATAAGTAAAAACGAAAAAAAGAGACTTTTGATTTCCTCTTCACATACACTGTAAAGCAACCCATCCTGTTGAGGCCTGATGAAAAATCTAACCCTGAAATCCTCTCCGTAGATCACATCCCCGGCGCCGGCCGGCATGTTCGCCGGCGAGGGCCGGGGCGGCGCTGTCGCCATGATGGCGGTGTCCCTCGTCTTCCTGGGAACCTGGCCGGCCCTCCTGACTTTCCTGGAGCGTCGAGGCCGGCTGCCTCAGCACACCTACCTCGACTACTCTCTCGCAAACCTCCTTGCTGCTGCTGTGGTTTCCATGGCCTTTGGGCAGGCTGGAGGGAGCAGCCCAAGCTTCTTCACTCAGCTCACTCAGGCCAGTGCCTTTGCTGCTCTGTTTCAGGTTTCTAATTGGTTCAGTTTGGCTTACTCTGTTGTGATGCGCATTCGATCTATGAAATATGTTATCCGAATTTTAATTGGAATTATATTCAAATTAGTTTTCTATTAGACTCCCTTATATATATCTTTGGTAAGCTGCATGGGAAGGACGCGTGATGGTCGGTCCGGTGTATTCCCCTGTGCTGGATCAATCTTAGCCATCATGAATTTAGTGTGGTTTTCAAAAGAAGCTGTGGGTTATTGATTACTGAGAGTGATTTGAAAATGATGATTAGTTCGAGTTGGTAGCTGCAAATTCAAATTGAATTGCTTCAAGTTGACAGTTTTGACTTTGGAATTCAGTGTATGTTTGAACTCATGTCGCTGTGATTATTATTATCAAAACAGCTTATTAACAATTAACACATTATATAGATGTTCTTAGCGATCTAAAAGTAAATATCGTAAGATAAACTACGATGACAAAAACCCAAAAAACAACTCCAAAACTAAGTTTTAAAATTCAAATTTCCACTTAGCCTGTAAGCTGTTGGCAAAACGACGGGGGTGAGAGTGTTCAGCTTTTGTTTGGATAATCATCTTCAGTTCCCTCATTTTGCAGCTAATGATCAATGCAGGATAACTGGCCTTCAATCCTATTTGCGATGGCCGGTGGCGTTGCTCTCAGCATCGGAAATTTGATCTCGCAGTATGCATGGGCATTTGTCGGACTGTCTCTGACAAACATCATCTGCTCAAGTCTGGCTGTAGTTTTAGGTGCACCCAAACATTGCACAAAATTCTGAATGTTCTGTCAGTCCATCACTCCTGTTCCTGCACTTTGCTGATTTCATATTATGAATGAAATCTTTCAGGAACAACCATTAACTACTTCCTGGATGGCCGAATAAACAGGGCGGATATTCTTTTCCCGGGTGTCGCGTGCTTCCTCGTCGCCGTCTTCCTCGGCTCTGCTGTCCACACCTCCAATGCCAAGGATGAGGAGGAGAAGCTAAGCGTGTCAGGATTCAGGAATGTGTTTGAGAAACTACCGATCTGAATTTTCTTTGAGAGGGTCTTTCCTTTGATCTCAAGAAGTATGTAACCTGTTTGCAGGAAGAGTGAAGAAATAGAGCTCAGCTGTGATGTCTCTGACAAAGGTAGTATACTAGTATCACCACTGAAATTGGTATGATCACCAACTGAAATTTGCTACCAAATTCTTTTTCAGTGATGTTGCTGCCTGATCAAGAAGCGCTGAACGATTGCGACGGCGAAGATTGCGATACCGGCACCGCAGAGTTCATCATTCAGGTCGAGAAGAGGCGATCGATCAAGGTCAAGATCAGTGAATCATAGAAAAAAAGTTATCTTTTACCAAAAAAAAACTGAACTCAGATTCTCAGAAATTTCTGCATTGCTGAAGCTGCAGGTGCTCGGCTCCAGCAGGTCACTAGGACTGGGCCTGGTGGTCCTCGCCGGAGTCTGCTTCTCCCTCTTCTCGCCGGCGATCAACCTGGCCGTCAACGACCAGTGGCGCACGCTGGACGACGGCGTCCCGCACCTGACGGTCTGCACCGCCTTCTTCCACTTCTCCGTCTCCTGCTTCGCCGTCGGCGCCAGCATCAACGTCTGGCTCCTCCGCCGTCCACCGCCGCAGCATACGCCGGAGACTGGGACGGCAGGCAGTGGGCGCTGCTGGCGGGGCTACTGTGTGGGTTCGGCAATGGGCTCCAGTTCATGGGTGGGCAGTGTTGAAGTTTATTTCAGCTGTGGCCCCACGCGGACCAGTTATCTCGGAGCTTAATGGGAGGAAGATTTGGTCACGGCAAAGTTGTTGCAGATGCGAATAAGGTGGCTGATCAGGAGATCAGGTGACCGCGTCAGGCGTGTGTGCGTGTGTGAGAATTCAGAGATTCGCGGAACGTGGGATGGCACGTTTTAGCCTCGGATTCGTTTATTTTTGTGTTAAGTATAAGTAGGAGTTTAGCTTTACTTTGCACTTGCAAGTTTTTCAATTCAGTTGAATGAAAACCACCAGAAAATTGCCCCGCAATCTCTCGCATTTCTAGTTCTCCTCTGAAAATTTGCTGCTTGTTCTTTCTCTGAAGTTTTTCTTCTACGCGTGTTGCTTGCTGCTGCCGTGCCGGACGTGAGCAGTGTGCGAACAAGTTCTTCGTCCGTTGTCCATCGGTGTCTCCGCCAACAAGTGGTATCAGAGCACTCAGGTTGAGGGCTGATCTGACACCATGGCCTTGATTCCGTCGTCGCAAGATCCGGCGAGGGGAAGCTCGGGGAGTGCATTTCTCTACCCGCAACTCACGGTGACAAACTACACCAGCTGGGCGATTCGCGTACAGGCTATGATGGAGGACCAGGGCGTATGGGACGCCATCGAGCCGGCGGCCGGGGCGGTCGTCGATCAGAAGAGAGACAAGAAGGCAAAGTCTCATTTGCTGCAGTCGCTGCCGGAAGACTTGCTGATGCAAGTGGCGAAGAAGCGAACCGCAAAGGAGGTATGGGACTGCCTGAAGACAAGGTTCGTGGGTGCTGATCGCGTGCGTGAGGCGCGGTTGCAGACTCTGAAAGGCGAATTTGGCGCGATGGCGATGGAGCAGGGCGAGTCCCTGGACCAGTACGCTGGGCGGATCACCGCGATCAGTGTGCGCCACTCGGCGTTGGGTGCGACGCTGGGCGATGCTGCGATGGTGAAGAAATTGTTCGACACCGTGCCGGAAAAGTTCGTCAGCCTTGTCGCAGGTATCGAGCAATTCTATGATATTGAATCCATGCCATTTGAAGAAGCTGTAGGCCGACTCAAGGCCTACGAAGAGCGCGTTCGGAGGAAGAAGGGGGCTGCTGGCGGGGTCACCGCCGACGGCCAAGTGCTGCTCACTCAGGCTGAGTGGGAGGCACGTTTCAAGAAAGACGACGGGGGCTCCTCGTCGCCGCAGAAGGGCAAGACCTCCGGTGAGGGGGCAGGACGCGGCCAGGGCGGCCGTGGCCGAGGGAAAGGTCGCGGTGGAAGCGGACGTGGCGGCGCGCCGCGTGGCAACTCAAGTGGTGGCAATGGCGGCAGTGGCCGTGACAAAAGCCACATCAAGTGCTTCAATTGTGAAGAGTACGGGCACTATTCCAACCAATGCCCTCTCCCGAAGAAGAAGAAGGGAGAAGCCCACTTGGCGCAAGTTGAGGATGCCAACCCTGCACTCTTGCTCGCGGTGACGGTGGACGAGTCGGAGTGCGCGGTGAGTGGGTTGGTTGAACATGAGGAGCATGTTTGGCCGAGCCTGCTCATGGCAGAAGCCGGGGCGCAGGCGAGCGACGTCTGGTTCCTCGACAACGGGGCCAGCAACCACATGACCGGCGACTGGGACAAGTTCCGTGAGCTGGATGAATCGATCACCGGCCGGGTAAAATTCAGCGACGCATCCACGGTGCAGATCAAAGGGAAGGGCTCTATCTTGTTCTCATGCAGGAACGGAGATCAATGGCTGCTGCAGAACGTCTACTACATTCCCAGCTTGCAATGCAATATGGTGAGTTTGGGCCAGCTCACCGAGACTGGTCACCGGGTGGTCATGGACGATGACGTCCTTGAGGTGTTCGACAAGCATCCATGGCGGCTGGTGATGAAAGTCAGGCGCACGGGGAATCGCCTGTATCGGATCGAGCTAAAGCTGGCCCACCTAGTGTCCCTACTGTCCAGCCTTGACGACCCGGCGTGGTTGTGGCATGCACGGTTGGGGCATGTGAATTTTCAAGCTCTGAAGCTGCTGGCGGACAAGGAGATGGTCGGCGGCGTTCCGGTTATTTGTCACCCGAATCAACTTTGTCAGTCCTGCCTGATTGCAAAACAGGCCAGGGCATCATTCCCGGCGGTGGCGCACTTCAGGGCGGAGGAGCCGCTCGAACTGCTGCATATGGACCTGTGTGGTCCGATCACACCAAGCACCACAGCCGGTAATCGCTATTTCTTTTTAATTGTTGATGATCACACTCGGTGGATGTGGGTGTTCGTGATCAAGACGAAGGACCAGGTGGTAGAAGCCTTCACCAAGCTCAAGCCGATGGCTGAGAACAAATCCGGGCGACGCATCAAAACGCTGCGGTCTGACCGCGGCGGTGAATTCTTGTCAGAACTCTTTGCACAGTTGTGCGAGGAGGCAGGGATCGAGCGACATCTGACGGCGCCATATTCGCCCCAGCAAAACGGGGTGGTTGAGCGGCGAAATCGCACGGTGATGGCGATGGCGCGATCGTTGCTCAAGGGGATGTCAGTCCCGGGCAAGATGTGGGGGGAGGCGGTGCGACACGCCGTGTATCTCCTCAACAGGCTTCCGACAAAGTCGATGGGGCATCGAACCCCGTTCGAGGCGTGGACGGGGAAGAAGCCGCAGCTGGGACACCTACGCGTGTTCGGCTGTACGGCGCACGCGAAGATGACTGCACCGCACCTCAAGAAGCTCGATGACAGAAGTGCGCCCTATGTGTATCTCGGCGTAGAAGAAGGCAGCAAGGCACATCGCCTGTTCGACCCTCGTCGTGGACAAATTCATGTAAGTCGCGACGTTATTTTTGAAGAAAATGTGCCTTGGCAGTGGGCGGCTACTGCAGGAGAAGCAATCAGCGTCGAGTTCACGGAGGTCGAGGAAGCCGGAGTGCGTGTGCCTACCCAGACGTGGCCAACGTACACGATCCCGGCGGGGCAGACACCTCTGACGGCTACGGGTGGTGAAGCCACTCCGCCGACAACCCCAGGCAGCTCGGGATCGCATGCGCCTGGACCGTCCACACCTGGCTCGCCACCAATAAATAGCGCCGAGGTGGGGACGTCGCCGGACGGTGCAAGCAGCTCGGCAAGTACCGGTGGACCGGTGCGATTCAGGAGCATGGCTGAGATCATGCAGGTGGCTCCCCGAGTGGAACTAACTGAAGAAGACGACGATCTCGGTGCGCTGCTCGTGGAGACAGAGGAGCCGTCGGCATTCCGCGAGGCTGCTGGGCACCCAGCATGGCAAGATGCCATGAACAAAGAAATGGAGGCTATCCAGAAGAACAACACGTGGAGACTTGCTGCATTACCGCCCGGACACAAGGCGATCGGGCTAAAGTGGGTTTATAAACTCAAGAAGAACACTGCCGGAGAAATCATCAAACACAAAGCTCGTCTCGTGGCGAAGGGATATGTGCAGCGACAAGGAATTGATTTTGATGAGGTGTTCGCGCCGGTGGCGAGACTCGACACCGTGTGCGTCGTGCTTGCACTTGCTGCCGCTCGCCGGTGGCAGGTTCATCACCTCGACGTCAAGTCGGCGTTCCTCAATGGCGAACTTGAAGAGGAGGTATATGTTGCACAGCCGAAAGGATTTGTCCAGAAAGGGAAGGAGCATCTTGTGCTTCGATTGAGCAAGGCACTGTATGGTCTGCGACAGGCGCCGCGGGCGTGGAATACTCGCCTAGACAGAAGTCTGAAGGAACTGGGGTTTACGCGGTGCACACAGGAGCAGGCGGTGTACACGCGAGGAAAAGGACTCGGTAACATTATTGTGGGTGCCTATGTTGATGATCTTATAGTGACTGGTGAAGATCCTGCCCAGCTCGCGGTGTTCAAGCAACAAATGATGGGGGAGTTTGAAATGAGCGATCTCGGTCGACTCACGTATTATCTGGGAATAGAAGTGGAGCAGGGTGAAGGAGGTACTGTTCTGAAGCAAGCTGCATATGCCAGGAAGGTGCTGACACAGTTTGGCATGGCGGACTGCAACCCTACATCAATTCCAATTGACCCCAAGATACATTTGCACAAGGATGCAGATGGCCAAGAAGTGGATGCAACGGAGTATCGGCGTGTAATTGGCTGTCTCCGGTATTTGTTACACACAAGACCAGACCTGTCATACGCCATGGGGCTGGCAAGTAGATTCATGGAGCGACCCACGGTGATGCATTTTAAAGCAGTGAAGCAAATTCTGAGGTACCTGAAGGGCACCATTGATTGTGGTCTTGTGTATGCTGCGCGAGGTGATGAGCTTGAGATAGTAGGATACACAGATAGTGATCTTGCCGGCGATATGGACGACCGGCGCAGCACTGGTGGAATGGCGTTCTACATCAACCAAAGTTTGGTCGCATGGAGTTCACAGAAGCAGAAGACTGTGGCCTTATCGTCGTGCGAGGCCGAGTTCATGGCTGCCACGGCGGCAGCATGTCAGGCGCTCTGGTTAAGAGCTTTGCTAAGTGAAGTGGCGGGTGTGGAGGAGAAGACAGTTAAGTTGTTCGTCGACAACAAGTCTGCTATTGCATTGATGAAGAATCCAGTATTCCATGGAAGAAGCAAGCACATTGATACCCGCTATCATTTCATACGTGAGTGTGTTGATGGTGGGCAAATTACGGTTCAGTTTGTCCGGACTGAGGAGCAGCGGGCAGACGCATTAACAAAAGGGTTGCCGGCAGCAAGGCTGGCAACGGCACGACACCTGCTAGGTGTTCGATTCCTTGGGCCACGGCAGAATTAAGGGGGAGATTGTTGAAGTTTATTTCAGCTGTGGCCCCACGCGGACCAGTTATCTCGGAGCTTAATGGGAGGAAGATTTGGTCACGGCAAAGTTGTTGCAGATGCGAATAAGGTGGCTGATCAGGAGATCAGGTGACCGCGTCAGGCGTGTGTGCGTGTGTGAGAATTCAGAGATTCGCGGAACGTGGGATGGCACGTTTTAGCCTCGGATTCGTTTATTTTTGTGTTAAGTATAAGTAGGAGTTTAGCTTTACTTTGCACTTGCAAGTTTTTCAATTCAGTTGAATGAAAACCACCAGAAAATTGCCCCGCAATCTCTCGCATTTCTAGTTCTCCTCTGAAAATTTGCTGCTTGTTCTTTCTCTGAAGTTTTTCTTCTACGCGTGTTGCTTGCTGCTGCCATGCCGGATGTGAGCAGTGTGCGAACAAGTTCTTCGTCCGTTGTCCATCGGTGTCTCCGCCAACAGGCAGGCTGCTGGATATGCAGCTGCTGATGCTGTCCAGGTGATTTCTAGATTTTTTTTGTATTTTTTAAACATTTTTAATAAATAATTTTTCTACTAAATTTCGAGAGAGGTTATTACTAAACCTTAAGAGAAAATATCTTCACCGTATAAACATTTTGACCACACTAATATTGGTGGCATTGCAAAACAACACCGTTACTCAAGCTTATTGGCGTGACAGGCTTGTCGGATCAGGATCTTTTACAGTCGAAGGCACGGTGCCTTCGACTGCAGAGGATCCTGATCCAGGCTTGCCATGCCATTGTCAGTGGCGTGACGCTAAATAACTCTATGTGTAGCGTTGTCTTGACACACCAATATTAATGGCATGGACAAAAGGTTCATGGTGTGAGAATATTTTTCTTCAAGATTTAGTAATAAAATTATTTATTAAAAAGGTTTAAAAAATAAAAAAAATGATGTCTATCAGCACAAGCTTATGCATGTCATCTCTGAAGAACTGCTACCACATTTTGGAACATTGCATTTCAGCAGCAGGCAGTATGTATACAGCTCATGGTGTTCATCATTTCATTTCATTTTGTTGTGTGATCAGGCCCTGCCTCTTGTCAGCACATTCTGGGGAGTGATTTTGTTCGGCGAGTACCGGAGGTCGTCCAGGAAGACTTACCTGTTGCTCGGCTGCATGCTGGCGATGTTCGTCGCCGCAGTGGCGCTTCTCATGGCTTCAGCAGCACATAGGAAGACAGGCTAGATCAATGGTATTCCGTTAATAAGTTTTTCTGATCTTGTCTAGATTTATATATATAAATAAATTTAGATAGAAATAAACATATATATTGATATATAGATGAATCTATATAAACCTAAAAAGTCTTATATTATGAAACAGATGGATTATTTCACCTTTGTGGAACATACCAGGATTTTACTCCAAGAAGATATCACGGAATATAAAACAATCACCATTAACAACAGTATTTGCCATTACAAACGTCTAGAGATTTATTATCTATTATTCACGGCGTAATAAAATGGTTGGGATGACAAGTTATGACGGGTGCTTCTGGACACAACACAGAACGGAGAATGATAGTTCAGGGACCGGTAGTATTTGGTTTTTCACTCTAAGACCTGAACGGTTCAGTCTCGGTCACGGTCTTTTTGTGCCGAGGGACCTCTTTTGCGTAGGTTTTAATAGTTCAGGGACCGGTAGTATCTAGTTTTGCGGTCCAAGGACGAATAACAGACTTGACCATAAGTACCTCAAGTGGACTTATTCCTCCTTAGGAGAGACATGGGAGTTGGGCCTAACCGTGGGAGGCCCACCATGTGGACAAGGCCCAAGCAATGAATAGGAAGACCCATGCGTGGCCCATATCAGTAGGCACGAGAGACTGTCATTCTGGACACGACACCGGCGACCACCGTGATTCCGAGCCGACTGCCCTTTCGCTCGTCGATAATGGTTTTCGTCCTGTACTTTTTCTGTCCTAAGAAGCATATTATGTTTCTTCCTCTATTTTATTGTAAGATTTTTAATTTTGGCTAGATTCATATATGCTAATGAGTATAGATATATATACAAAATATATCTATTGATACATAAATGAATCTAGGTAAACTCAAAAAGTTTTATAGTACAAAACGGATTCATTCGTGCATACTCTTAGTAATTTCTTATATGAACATCAACGAAGAATATAATGGTACATGTTAGGATTGATGAAGTCATAACGAACATGTTATATGTCATATATAATTAAAAGAATAGTTAGCTGTACGTAAACCTTTGTGTTTTTAATACAAAGTTATAGATTAAATATTGTTGGGATATGGTGGAAAACCAACCTAGCTAAAATTATGTCTCAGCAATAACCAAAGAGTCGTCTAAAATGAAAAGAAATCTCATATGTACATGAGATTATCATAAATAGTCGTGTAAAAAACCTTATTCACATTCATGTTTTTGAGATATAAAAATGACAAAGTTTTGAAGGGAAAAAAAAGCAGTTCAATCACTCTGACTTGATGCTCTTACTTTGGGGGTCACCATGACCTAGCATATAAAAGGTGAATTTCCAGCCAGGCATGCTTGGTACTGATCTTTCTGTCTTAAAATGTTCGATGATGTTGACTTTTTAATACACGTTTGACTATTTATTTTATTTTTTAAAAAATTACATAATTATTAATTATTTTTATATCATTTTATTTATTGTTAAATATACTTTTATATATATAGCTTTATATATTTTAAAAAAATGAATAAAACCAACAATCTGTTAAAAAATCAATAATGTCGAAAGTTTAGAAATGAACGAGTATATATTTTAGACACATTCATCGATCGATGGATGCGTGAATACATGCACATGCATGTATATATACGCAGGTGCCGTTGGATTAAAGTGAACACGTACATTAATTAGAGCGAGAGGTAAAGAGTAAATTAATCGAGATGTACACGTACATACTTCTCGTTCATGTTACGATATATACCTTTTAATCTTGTGTGATTCATTCATAGTTAAATGTAAATGTTTTATATAACATCAAATTTTGAAATGGACAAAAAAGTCGTGTAATATAAAATAGAGGTAATATGTCTGAGTAATTTTACCGTTTATAAAGGTACCAAAAGATACTATTTGAGTGTACCTTCTTCTCAGATGATGTGTTTGGATCGATCTCTTTAGTTTGGAGAGCTCTAAGACTTTGGCCAATAATGGTGACGGCGACGTTTCGCCGGATTACTGACTAATTTCATCGTCATCTTCGTCTCCGACCAGACACCGCCGTTTTGACGACGACGTGCGACTCATCCTTGTTCTAATTAGTATATATACTATACACATAACCTTTTTTTTCTAACATCCCCGAAAATTTCAGAAAAAAAAAATTCACACATACTTCCAACAGTAGTACATCCATGTATAAATTCCTTATGCGTTAGCAGCAGTAAAAATAAATCTGACATATTAAAGAGTATAATCTGTTGTAATTTTCCTTTTCTGATTGCTCTCTAAGTATAATGAATTTAAAGCTGATATTTTATATAGATGTGTGTAATACTATTGAAAATATATGTATAATTTTTCGGTGATATTTATTAGTTGATTTGTACGGAGTAAACACAGGAGGGATGCATTTCCGATATATAGAACATACATGCTACATCCTTTTTATATTGTAAAATAAACGTATATAATTTATATATATGTCTAGATTTATTAGCATCCACATGAATATAGGTAATGGTAGGAAGTCTTACGTTACGAAATGGGGGAATATGCAATATGCTCGTGGCTAGCTAGGCACTAGTGCACTACACGCACCTCGCCCGGAATCCCGTCTAAGTGCACACGTCCATGAATGCACCCTAATTATAAGGAGACGTTGATAAATAATTCGATAATCTGCCTGCTAGCTTAATTTGGTCATTGATATATTTTTCTATGAACCGAGACATGTTTTTCTTCGTGATTCAGTGCATGTGGTACTGTTGCCTCGTTTTACTATCCCATCTGTATTTCAATTTTTTCATGTTTGTTATTTGTCCTTACGTTTAACGGACGCACGCGGAGGACCATCGTCTAAATGTGGTGGATCACTGTTTTAGTTATGTCTAGATATAACTTCATGTGATACTCTATAGGTATAATCTAGTATTAACCTGGTAGTATAGATAAGAGCAATTGGTACTAAGGAATATCATATGATACCACTAAGGTATCGTGTCTGGTATGTACGTAGTATCATTTCATCATAATGTGATACCATACTATAGAAACCAAAATATTATCCTGGTACTGGCCTGTATTATCAGTACTATCTTGGCATCAGGCATTATACAATATGGTGTCATCTGATATATACTAGCTTAGCATTAATTGGTACCCGATACCATCCTAGTATCATTTGATACTAATGTGTAATGTGGTATCAGATTTGATATCCTAGTGAGATATCATATTTAATATCATCTCGTTCTAAAAAGAGATACCGTACAATAGCAACTCATTTATTTACCTATATTTAATTATAACCAATTGCATATTCTAACCACACATGCGTATCATATACCCCCATCCCGGAATATTTAAAACAGTGAAGATAAATTACGAGAAAAAATGACAAAAATGTTCCTTATTAAATATAGAATGGTCACAAGCAGGATGATGGTTCAAGTTAAGGTTTAAAATTTTCAAATGAACAGTACTACGCCAGGACATGGATATAGTAACATATTTTTGTGTTATTGTATCTCAAAAAATATTACAAAGGTAGATCTCCTCTGATTTTTTTCTTGACGCCGTTGACTTTTTATCACCATTTGACCTTTCGTCTTATTCTAAAAATTTATATAATTATTGACTATTCTATTATGATTTGATTTATTATTAAAGTAACTTTAAGTATGATTTATAATTTCGTATATTTGAACAAAATTTCTAAATAAGATGAAGGATCAAACGTAAATAAAAAAATATACGGCGTCAAAAAAACCAGAGAAGGTACATTACCAAATTGTTACTGTAGCACATGTCGCTATAGCAGCATGGTGTATTGTAACTCCTCAAACTTTCGCGACTAATCGATCGAAGTCATACATACATGAAGGCGGCTGCACGAGTCCCTAGGTATTATATACTAGTATTCAGGACTGCATTGCGAGACCATACGTACGTACGTGTATATATATATATATATATATATATATATATATATATATATATATATATATATATATATATATATATATACTCCGTATTATATACTGTAGCAAGCAGCTTAATTGGATCTGAAACAAATGCACTAAATAATTATATGCAGGAGGGCACATGTGGCATGTTGGGACGACGGACGTATGTGGCAAACTAAACAATTAATTAACGTTGTGTTCTCTGCTGGGACGTCTGGGATGCATGCATGCATATGGATGGTACATACGTGGAGAGTTCTCGATCTTGTGCTGGTTTCTCGACATTTCTATCCCTACGAGGCACTCGTTAACGTAGGAGTGATCCAACGTGGGCAGGCGGCGGGGCTCGAGCCCTCGCTATCTTTTATTAAAGTTATTGGAGTTCCTACAAAAACCCCTATGAAGAAGATAGATAGGCAATCTATCTTCTTGGGCTGTTTGTATCCAGAGACTTCTCTTGTCATATCAAACGTTTCGACGTTAATTAGAAGTATTAAATATAGACTGATAACAAAACTAATTGCATAAATAAATATTATTTCATTCGACAAATTTTATAAGCCTAATAAATCCACGATTAATAAATATTTACTGTAGCATCACATTAGCTAATTGTGGACTAATTAGGCTTAATAGATTCGTCTAGCGAAATAGTCCAAATTATGGGGTGAGTTTTATTAATAGTCTATATTTAATACTTCTAATTAGTATCATAATATTTGATGTGACAGGAACTTAAAAATAGTAGGAAGGATCCAAACACCCCCTAAAACGTACAAATGATCTCTCATCTGCGTCGTGTGATTTTTTCGGCACGCTGTGTTGTTCAGGGGGCCATCGATGTTGGGTTCTGAGGAACCGACACTAATGTCCCAGTGATTTATATGTTTCTGTGGTAGTGTATGACACTAATTATACTCCTCTATATATATATATATATATATATATATATATATATATATATATATATGTGTGTGTGTGTCCCCTAAACATTAAACATTTTATTTCGAAAGTTTATAGAGTAATAGTGGTGGAAGCTAAACCTGCCACCGACACCCCACCAACTCTCCCTAAATTCAAACATGTGGGATCACACAATTGTCTCTTAGAAAACAATAAAAAACCTCTAATTACTATGAACTTCAAAATAGATTCTATATATATGTACCTATCTGATCGTTTTAATTTTGTAGCGATGTACCGATATTTTACTAGCACAGTGATATTTGCTTTGCTGACATAATGTATGCACAATTAATTTTAAATGCATACACACAAATATCACTACATAGTCTAACCATAAAAAAGATCCTACATTTGAAGTAGTTTTATAAGTCATAGAGAGAAAAAAATTTTAGAGTCTGTCTACTATTTTTTATTATTGTTTAGTTATGTCTAGGGATGACCGTGGGTTGGCCCAGGGAAAGGGTCAACTATAATTTAACTAAAAGAACTAATTTCTTTTTATAAAGAGACTTAATTTATTTACTTAAATTAGAGCTAATCCCATGGGTCGACCCTCACATTTGGAACGTAAGGGTTCATTTTAAAGAATTTACAAAGAAGAAATGTAGGAATATGATATCCTTTGGAATGTATAATGTAGCAACGTTTGTTTCAAATGAATGCACCCAATAAAAACTATAGGAGAATTTCATATCCTTCCACTATTAGGGACAAAACATAGTAAACAAAAATAATCCACTCCAACCTCATTTTTACAATCCTTTGCTTGACTTGCACAATAACTAGAGACACGTTCATTCCTACCCTATTTTTACTTTTTTTTTCTATTTCTATGATTTAGGAATCCCATGGACCGCCGAATAAGCCTTTAAAATTTGCTTTGCTTAGTTCTCTTATCAATGGTAACTCAACCAATCACCCACGTCACATAGAAGGTGCAAATGCACAAACATGGACGTAGGCTGTCAACTAGCTGACCTCACCTACCCAAGCTTGAGGAGAATGTTTCACCGTAGAGCTTTTAAGCAAGCCTTATTTGAGCTCTAAACAGTATGCCATATATTTTAATAATGATTACTTTGTAAATATAATTATTTTTAGCTAATCAAACAGCTGATAAAAGAGTAAAACAACTAAGATAAATATATATATGTTGCTTGGTACATGCGAATTTATTGCGTAGATAGATACTAATTTATATTTATGAATTAGTTTATCAAATCAGTGAGTGAATAAGTAATAAATACGACGCAGTTAAACTCATCAGAAGTTGAAGCACAACTCAGCATGAGCCTTGGCTTGGGCTTGATTCGGCTTGTCTAGAGCTCGAGCCACCGGTGAGTGTCGAGCTTTTTTGACAGCCAAGATGAAAAAACAGAACAAACGACCCTAGGTACAATGATCTGCAAATGTAAATTTTATTAAATTTTATTGTACTACTATCAGGTTATCGAACCCGATAAAACCGTCGCCATAATTATTACGATAGTTCCAAACCATGAAAAAGCCACGACAAACGTGCTCCGCCGAACGGACGGTTTTAGAGCACTCCGTGCCCTGCCGCTACCTACCTGGCATCAAACGGTATCAATCAGCTCCACCATATGCGATTTCCACGAATATGCTTCTAGCTAGCACGTGTGGCATCATACAATTAATAATGCATCTCTGCATATATACTAGTGAGCAAATGTGACATTGTTCCTACCCTCTTGTTTTCTCTTTGGGTCTATTTTACTGCAATGAACCTTAAGTACGTGTCTTAATTTGGTTTGTGAGGATAAAAGCAGCATAAGTTTTTAATTTCACATATCAACGTCCCATACTACCATACCACGCTGATCAGCTCAATGTCATCGTCCAGCTAGTAATATATTTATAAGCAGAAAAAACTATTTGATAAAATATTAAACCATCCAGCTCATGCTCCCATTATTAAATTACACAAGGGGCAGTGAAATATTGTGATATACTCTTGTATCCATCTACCCATAAGTATAAGTGGTTTAAGATAGGGATGGATCCAATTTTGGACTGGAGACGGGGTGAGCCTTCAAATTGTCTAATCTAATCTCCTCTCCTGGTTCTTCTTCCCCTTCTCCCTCCATGAATATCCAACAGGCAGTGGGGCTCGAGCCCTCGTGCGCAGATGTTGGATGGAACGAGATGATCCTCTAACATAGTACAAGTTAGAGGGACCTAGTGGCTGACATGTTGGGTCCATAAATAGTGGGCTCACATGTCAGTGAACATATCTCTCTGATTTTACGTAAGAGAAACTGTGTCTGTGTTAGATCCACCTTTATTCCTAGGATTTCTAGGAGAGATTAAGACAGCGACCATATCCCTTTGACTTTATGTAAGAGGAACCGCGTCCGTGTTAGATCCACCTTTATTGCTAGGATTTCTCGGAGAAATTGAGACATGGAACAAGTAGAGAAATTAAATAACAGTTAGTTGAAATAGATAAATACTATACCAGAACCATTTATATTTATTTTAAAGGCTGAAAAATTTTATATTTATGGACTGAGAGAACAGAAAACGAAATGTGGCCCTCTCTCCCAAATTATCTTCTTGACTGGAACTGGAACGTGCAAAGAAAACATTGGGGGTCACGAAATAGCCAAGAACATATTTGTAAATAAAAAATAATTTATGGTTAAAACTTTTATATACATATTTTTAAGTAATCTAAAAGCAAAGGCTAAAAATAAACTATAATAAAAAACCCCAAAATAAACTATAAATTTAAAGTTAAAATTTTAAAATTTGGCTTAACATACGGTAAAATATGTAAATCTATTTGTCTTAGCAGGATTGTAATCCAATAAAGCCTCTACGAGCACAGTTCGATCTCATCTGACAAAAAGGATAGGAATTGGCCCGCGATGATAAGATTAGTCTGTGCAATTATTTTGAGTACGGACCACCTAAGGCTGTGGGCCCAGCTACTCACAACCTAGTCATCTGGTTGGTGAACTGGCCTGGTGTGGGCCCCACCCTCAAGCCAGCCTCTTCCAATCTCCATTCTCCTCATCACATATCCATTTGCTCTACTGGCTAAGCCCAGCTCACTGACCATGGCCATGCATGAACCTTCCAGAAGCACCACAGAGTTTTCAGACACAGCAAGCATATATACACACAGAGACACAGAGAGAGAGAGAGAGAGGCTGTCAGTACTGACAGAGCTCAAGGGCCAGCAAGATTAGCATTCACTGGTTCTTTCCTGCTCATTTGGTATGCTGTTGCATCGATCTGGCGTGTGTTAATTAGTTGTATATTATATATCTGCTTTGCATGAAAAAGAAGAAAGCTTGCTGTTTTGTTGCTATTTCTGCACTTTTCTTGAGCGACTGTCCTGGTGTTTTGGCTCCAGAGATGACAAGACTGGGAGATCTGTTTTAGGTTCAGTTCTTAATTAGCTCACAAATGATTTCTTTTCTGCTTCTTGACCCTGTTCTTAGCTCAGAAACTAAATAAGGTTCAGTTTCTTTCCTGTTCTGAGAATCCTGAGCAATCCTAGAGCTGGGCTGTGGTATGTAGGAACATGAACCTTGTTCTGTTTCATTTCTTCTTCCAGAGTGTATGGGACTTGTGATTCACATGCTGTTGGTGTTAGAACATGCATGTGAATGTGCATTGGATTCTTTGCTGTTCTTGAGAATTTACATGCTGTAATTCTGTTCTTTGCTCCCACCTCCCAGTGTATGTTGGCTTGAATTATTTATAGATGGAATTTTGTTTGGAGATCACAGATCTGTGGAAGTGATGTCCATGGATTAAGCTCTGCATCTTTTTATGTATTTTCTTTGTGAAATCCTGCCAGGTGATGCTGAAAATCCTTCTTCAACTGTTTTCACTTCAATCCAAAGCTGTTCTTTTGGACTTCTCATTCTAGTATTCAGTGTTTTTTCCCTTCTAGTTCACTTTTACTGTATTTCTTTCCTTTGAGAATTCCTTTTTTTACAGTATAGCAGTACATAAGCTATCCATAAAAAGGTTGGCTCTTGGGTTGAAAATAAATTCTTTAAACTTAATTCTGTTAAAGAAAAGTCTAACCTGTGTTTTCTTTTCTTGAGCAATTCTTGTTACTGGCCTATTACTGAATCTGCTGTTTCCTCAACAATTCTAGAGCTGCAACCATGTAACTGAACATGTGTCCTTGCATGTTGCTTTCAAAGGCTACGTGTGACCTCTCTTCCATCTTCCAAACTTCAGTTTATGAATTCTTTTTTTCTGTCCTGATGTTTCTGGTTTGAACAATTTTATCATCCTTAAGAAGGTATTAAAAGATATGACTATTTTCTATATAAAATTCGGTACCTCTTGGTAACTTACATACTATATGGTATCAGATTTTATATAGAAAACAGTGGTACCTCATGATACCTTCTCAAGGATGGAAAAAATGCTCTCCTGGTTTCAATGCAACACACAAAATCCAGTGAATTTTCCACGGAAGAATTTGGAGTGAATTCTGCTGTTTTCAGTTCATAGCCTCACACATTTTTCTATCAAGCCTGACAAGAGCTTCATGGACCTGCAGCAGGTAGGATAAAAAAAAGGCTCCGACGACCGGACCCCGTGGTCTTCTCCGGCGCCGGCGAGATGTACCTGGTGAGGGACATCGGCGGCGCCATTGCGCTGATGGCCGTGTCGCTGGTGCTGCTGGGCACGTGGCCGGTCGTGCTCGCCGTGCTGGAGCGCCGAGGGCGGCTGCCGCAGCACACCTACCTGGACTACTGCATCACCAACTTCCTCGCCGCGCTCCTCGTCGCCCTCACCTTCGGCCAGATCGGCGGAGACACGCCGGAGACGCCCAACTTCCTCACTCAGCTCACCCAGGTCAGTCCCGAGCCATGGCTGTTACTTCTTCTTCCTCTGAATTTCGAGCTTGTCAGTCCACGTCATGGGGGGGGGGGGTGATCCCTGCATTCGTTAGATTTGGTCAGTACCTGAAGCTACCGGTATCGAGGTACCAAATCGTTTTTCACCATTAGATCTATTTTAGTAGGATGTACACGGTTAGATCTAATGATCAGAAATAATTTGTTACCTCAAGATACTTTTTATTGTGCTAAATCAAATTTCATTTGAAATAGTTGAAAGTGATGGATTGATCTGATTGTTATAATATATAAAGTACTGGTTTTATAATGTAAAGATTTTTTTAGCATTGTCTATAATTATATATGCTAATCAATCTAGGTATATATATATATATATATAAAAACAATCAGAGACAGATCTAGCATAGTGCAGTGGGGCTAGAGCTTCCACTAACTCCGTTAAAGTTATGGGAGCCCCCACTAAGCTCTCTCTAAAATTTTATGACAAAAATTAATGTAAGTAGGACTAAAACTATATCTAATTTGTTCATACCTTTGACTAGATTTGTCACTGTAAACAATATATATTGATATATATAAATAAATTTAGATATAGACAAAATATCTTACAATACAAAACGAATATACAAATGGACTAATGAGTTGAAAAGTTATTTTCAAACAGGTCCTAATTTGATACTCCCTCTGTTTTTTTATTTGACAGTTTTGGCTTTTGAGATCCACATTTAACTATTCATCTTATTTAAAAAATTATATAATTAGTTTTTTTTTGTTATTAAAGGTATTTTAAGCATGCTTATAAATTGGTAAATTTGCCAAAAAAAAGAGAAGGTTTTGAATAAGATGAATTGTTAATTGTGGACCTAAAAATTTAATGGTGCCAAATATAAAAAAACGAAGGAAGTAAACATAGTATTTTTTTAAGCGTAGAGCAAATAATCCATTCCAATAAAATTATTTGGTGTTTTGTACAACTCGTTTTTTTAGTGTGTATCACACGTCAACCAGTCCAAAATGTACAGTAGGATTACTGGCCCTAGTCCAGTAAAACTCTACATGGGCCAAACAATCTGAAGTAATGCGGCCCACGCCATTAGCCCAGTCCGGCCCATCTCTCTCACCCCTTTCTTTGTTAAATGGATGTTGACATGTTGTGATTCTGGAATATACCAGTATGGTAGACTCTAGCTATGCAAACTTTAGAATCCTTTGATGAGTGACCATTTCCTGTGCAAGTTATACAAATTTTAGAATCGTCTGGATGGTTAAGGGCGTGTTTTTCAAACCGTTAAACGATGTGTTTCGTGTGAAAACTTTCTATATGAAAATCGTTTGAAGAAAATCAAATAAACCTATTTTTAAGTTTTAATAATTAATACGTAATTAATTATATGGTAACTATATTTCTTGTTTTACGTGTGTCTAACTGGCTAACCGAAAAGGCCATTTATTCCATGGCATGTTTGATGTCTAGTTGAAGAAATGGTTAGGATCTGACAAGTCAACATCCTCAAAAGTCTTTTCGATTATGCCATGGAAAACATGATAAAACTTTTGCTGGGCTGTTTGTCTTCCTCAAAAGTCTCTGTTTTTCTGTTCAACTGGAAGGGAACCTAAGTCAGGACCTGTAGGCTACACTTCAGGTGCACACTTAAGTCACCACCGGTTCATCTCTTTATTTGCCTTTAGCACACAAAAGAAAGCACAATGAGTGTTCATTTCTCAGCTTCTCCAGTTTCGCTAGTTCGTTGGATTGTTCAATCATCTGCTGCTCTTATGACCCAACTGAGATATAGAGAACTACTACCTCCGTCCCATAATAACCTCATTTTTCGTTTTTCCATGTCCAATGTTTGACCATTTGTATTATTTGAAATTTTTTTGCGATTAATATTTTTATTATTACTAAATGATAAAATATGAACAATACTTTATATGTGACTAATTTTTTTTAATTTTTTGTACAAATTTTTCAAATAAGACGAATGATCAAACGTTGGACACGAAAAAACAAAAAATAAGATTATTATGGGACGGAGGTAGTATTTGATTTCCTAAAATTTATTTACTTTGACATACCCACATTTGCTGCCCTTGAGTTAATTCATCGTTGCTGAGCACTCATCAGTGGAGCAAGTAGATACTGTGTATACCAAAAAAAAAAAAAAGAGGACGTAGTATCAAACAAGATGTTCTATTTCTCAATATACCATGTGTAGTTTCCATGTCAATTATCAACAAATCCCTAGATCCCTTTTGAGCATCTCCTGAAATGTACAGTAAAGTTATTCAGCATCTTAAAAACAATGTTATAAATTTATAAGCTTTCATAATTCTTAGGGCCTCGTAAAGTATCGTAACTAATATCACTGTAAAGAAAGTATTGAATCTCTTCTGGGTCTAGTAATGTTGTGTGCTCATTCAGAGATTCAGTTCGCTTGTTTGGTACAGTTTTCAGACTTTTCAGACCTGGAATACAACCATTTCTGAAAACTGTGGTCTGCCACTAGGAGGTGAACTTGGTGGATCAGGCTTCTGTTCAGTAATTCTTGCAGCGAAAACTCTGAAAATTTCAGCTGAAAGATGGAGGATAACCTGTTTTTTTTTCTTCTCATTTTCTGATAAAGATGCAGGATAACTGGCCTTCAATCTTGTTCGCGATGTCAGGCGGTGTCTTCAATGGCCTCGGGACGCTGGCAACGCAGTACGGGTGGGCGTTCGTCGGACTCTCGGTCACCGAGGTCATGGCCTCAAGCCTGAAGGTTGTCATAGGTACAAAATTCAGTCAGAGTGATATACTCTCCTTCCTGACAAGAATGAGGCCTGATGCTGGTCTCCTGAACTGTTCATAATCCGAAAAAATGACGGTATGCTATGACTGAGAACTGCTCCTCTTACAGGGACAACACTGAACTATTTTCTCGACGGCCGGATCAACAAGGCAGAGATTCTTTTCCCCGGTGTCGGATGCTTTCTGATTGCAGCCTGCCTTGGGTCTCTTGTTCACTCTTCCAATGCTGCTGACAACCAGGAGAAGCTGTCTAGTGCCATGGTGAACCACACCAACACCAATGGGTAGAACTCTCTTGTACTCCTGGGTGAATCTTTTTTTGCAGTTCTGCCAATTGCTACTTCTGAAATACTGAAAAGTTTGAAAAAAGAAACAAATATTTCAGCATCTTTGCTTATCTTTGGAATTTATTACAGCTGTTGCTAGTTGCGGCACATGTCTTTTTTTTTTTGTTTGTAGATAGGGCATTATTCTAGCACAGTAAATTGCATATGAAGTTCTGAACAAAGAATATAACTTCAATTATCAACAGGGACACTAAAAATGAAGAACTCACCAAGCATCTTCTTGACAAAGGTACTAATCAGGTCAAATTAATCATTTTTTTGGATTAATATGAAAATAATTTATCATAGAGATATGTGTATTGATCATTTAATCTGCAGATGAGCCCAAGGACTCTGAAGAAATAAAGTCTGATGTATCACTAGCTGCCCAAGCCGTGGAAAAATTAGAGGCAGGAACAGCTGATTTCCTAGTTGACCTTGAAGGGAAGAGATCTATTAAAGTAGGTACTTATAACACTAATCAAACCAATATCAATGAAATTATAAACCTACATGATCATGATCCAACAGCACAAATGCAGTGGGGGCAAAGGCAATGAGGAAAATTCATGCATTTCTTAGGAACAATGTTAACAAGATATTAGATATCAATTACTGGTTCAAATTTCAGCACAAAGAACAGCCATTCTCCTCTCACCTCAAATTCAATTGGGCATATCATAAACAATTAATCTTTGCATTGGGTGTTCATCTCAATTTCTTTATTTAATTGATAGCTTTAAGCCAACTTCCTAGTGTCAGATGAGAATTTCTATATAAAAACTTTTTGAAAAGACACACTGTTTAGTAATTCGGGTAGCGTGCACATACCAACTGAGGAAAAAGCCAGGCAAAAGAACACAACCTAATTTTTTCATAATACATTATCAGTGGCTATAAAATCAATATTTACATGCATTTCATTACAAAAAGTTTGAATAAAACGAAGGGTCAAATGCAATTCAACTGCGTCAACTTAAAAAAAAATCAGAGGGAGTATACTACTAGTTTAAACATTATTCAAAGATTATAGATATCGATTTCTCTAAAATTTGTCGGAACGCCTATAATCTGGGACGGATGGAGTACAAAAACTAACACAATCACCAAACATGCTCATGACCACAATTCACAAACACCAATATATATTTTCTTCTCCTCCCTGACAAAAATTCTCCAAAAACCATCAGGTCCTCGGATCGAACACCTTCCTCGGCCTCGGGATCGTCGCCTTCGCCGGCGTCAGCTACTCCCTCTTCTCGCCGGCGTTCAACCTGGCCACCAACGACCAGTGGCACACCCTGCGGGAGGGCGCCCCCCACATGGTGGTCTACACCGCCTTCTTCCACTTCTCCGCCGCCTGCTTCGCCGTCGGCGTCGCCCTCAACGTGTGGTTCCTCTACCGCCCCATGGTCGGCGTGCCGAGGTCGTCGCTGGCGGCGTACCTGCGCGACTGGAAGGGCAGGGACCTCGCCCTGCTCGCCGGCATGGTGTGTGGCCTCGGCAACGCCTTCCAGTTCATGGCTGGCCAGGCTGCTGGCTACGCTGCTGCTGATGCTGTCCAGGTAGGTGACCTATCTTTCTTGCCTCGATTTGCGCACTTCTGGGGAGAATTTTGATGCTCCGTTCGGTCGTAGATATTTGACGATTAGGATAAGATTTGATCGAGCTTCCAGAACTTTGACTATTTTTTTTTCAAACGCTCAAAAAAATTGCACGTTAATATATTAGTAGAAAAAAGTTTAAAACACATATGTCATAGAGTAGAGTAGACAGGCCAAGAGCAGGGACCAGGAACAGAAATACCGGCCGGACCCAGCGACCAACTAGCTGGAGAGGGAACTTGGACTGTTAATGACTTGTTGAAATGAAAAGTACTACACCATCATATTCTAAAGTTACAATATTTCAAACTTACCGTAATACAGAATTGACGGCCGTGGTTTTAGAAAGTTTGACTGAATTTTATCTTAAACGTCGAATATTCATGATTGGAGACTGCACATGACTTGAATATTTGATGGGCATTGAGGCATTTCATGACCTTCAGACAAGATATCTCTGAAATCATGAAATAGCCATGGATTGAGGGTGCTTAACAGTACGAGACGATACGGGTTTTCTGAAACTCTGAATTAATTTTTCTGAACATTTTTGGGGTGCACGCAGGCGCTGCCGCTGGTGAGCACGGTGTGGGGGATCGTGCTGTTCGGCGAGTACCGGAGATCGTCGCGGCGGACGTACACGCTGCTGGGGAGCATGCTCTTCATGTTCGTCCTCGCCATGGTCATCCTCATGGCCTCCTCGGCCCACCGGAAGCCGCTCTGACGGCCATGGCCATGGCCATGGTCGAAGAGCATGACAAGAATTGAAGCTGCCGCCGCCTCCTATGGCTCCTCGCGATCGACCTTCTCGAAGTAGTCCTTATATGTAATGAGAAACCATGGGAGAGTGTAGATTGGAGGTGTAATTGAACTCTCTATATATACTTATATACGCATAAATATATATAATTACGAGCGCTAGCTACGTATCTTTTTGAAGACGATATCACAAATTAAAACCTCCTTCCCTAAGTGAAAGCATAGTGAGAGTAATTTTAAATATTACGACCTTGTTAAAAGCGTCATGTTGGAGATACTTATGACGATGTATTTATGTATTGGATTCAATACGTAATAGCAGCGATAACATCTAGACAAATGATTTTTTTTCCCTACAATTTAGCTATTATCTGAAGTTATCTTTCGTTTTAGTTCGATGGCAGCCGCTAGCAATGATGGAGCGGAATTTGATCGACTAACAATCATCCATTGTTTCCAGAGGTCGGTTTTACTAGTTTGAGGGACACAAGGGGGAGTACACACATTTTAAGCAGTTTTCTTGCTTGAATCAAATTGTGAATTTGTAATTTTGGGTCATTTGTCCTACTAACTCTATAATAATTGTCACTAGCTTTTATAAACCAAAACCAAAATAAATGGATTTCATCATTATTAAAAAAATCAGTTTACTATAATTTTAGCTAGGTGTTTTACAAAAACTACTATAATAGCTATGACTTTATCAAGAGTAAATGTATTTCACGCTGAGGCGGTTCTAATTACCGGTGTTGCACCTGCACATTAGACTGGTTTAGGCGTAGATTCTCATTGTGGGCCAGTTTTTGTCACTTTGCGCTGCAGTTTGGACCAGCTGCTCTGCTACATACACCGGACTGTTTGCTGCCCATAGTGCACCCAGCACGTTCATGCGTCAACGCTAGCTCGCCGGCATTTTATTTATTTGCTATATGCTCCCTCCTATGCATTTTATTTATTTAACGTCATTGATTTTTAGATATGTGTTTAACCATTTATTGTATTCACTAAATTTATATAATTATTAATTATTTTGTTATGGTTTGATTTAGCACTTAAAAAACTTTAAAAATAACTTATAATTTCCATATTCACTAGAATCCCTGCGCGGCGTAGCCGCACACACCTTCATACATTTTGGGCAAACTTATTAGCAAGTAATGCTCAGTATAATGTTATGGGTTGGCTCAACTTTAATATTGATTACTTTCATATCTCATTATTTAAAGAGAACTCTAATGTACTTAAAATTTATTTTTGTTATATCCATGTTTACAATATACTCCCTGGTTAAAAATATTTGTTATTTTAGAACAAGATTTGACCAAACTTCTAAAAATCTGATAATAAAGTTTATATTAAAATAAAAATAATATCCATGTTTACAATATACTCCCTGGTCAAAAATATTTGTCATTTTAGAACAAGATTTGACCAAATTTCTAAAAATTTGAGAAGAAAGTTTATATTAAAATAAATTTATAAATCCTAATAAGTTTATAATATTATGATAATACTTTTTTAGAAGAATTTATGTATATCATTTGTATTGTATTTAAACTAAACAAATAGTGGGAATTTTAGAAGTTTGATCAAATCTTGTCATAAATGATAAATATTTTTTTATCAGAGGAAGTATATTTATATGTTTAGAAAATTTAAATGGTTTTCTACAGCCCAAACACTCTTGTATTATTTGCATATCTTAAATTGTATTTCCCATAATTTGATAATATTTGTCGTTTTGGACAACGATACGGTCTCCAAAATTAAACATTGATTATAATTTTCTATTATAATATATAATACTAAATACAATTTTACTTTTATGAAAGTATTTTTAAAAGCTTATCTATACATCGCCATTAAAGTAAATATTTTTAAAGTTAAGAATAATCAAAGTTTTAAAAGTTTGACCTTAAACTACCAAAATGATAAGAATTATCAAACTCGACAGAGTAATTAAATTGTCAACTAATGATGAAACATATATTTGTATTTTAGATAATTCAAAGTATTCCAGATTTTAGTTCTGTGAGGAGATATAATTTTTCCTTGTTTTAATAATTATTATCTATCTATTTTTTATAGCTTAAGCACTTTCTCCTCATCCTTGTGAGGAAAAAAATCTAGAATTTTCGTATTATTTTTTGTCATACCTAAGATGTAAAAGATGAAAGGGCATATTTTTTTAATATGTGGATGTTTTTGTGGATTTAGCTAAGTTTTTCTCTATATTTCTTTAAAATATTTAATTGACATAGGTATACAAAATGTTAAAAAAAGTTACTTGGACATTGATATAGGCATGGCAAAAATTTAAGAATTAAAATTAATATGACATAGGCATATGTATGATTGTTGTAAGTTTTTTACTGCATTAGTTTAATAAATGTAGTCGAAAGACTTTGTGAATTTTTAATTATTTTAATATTATGAGCGGATACAAATTTAGTCATTATTTATTTGTGGGGTGAGGAGGTTCCCTTAATGATAATATTTATATTTATATGTTGTTTAAATTATAAGGCGTAAAGAGAATAAAATAAAAATAATCGTGAATTGTACTATGTGCAAACTTGAGAGATAAAAAAATCGTTACAACCATAAACACTCTTTTGCAAAATTACCTAAACCTGGGCTTGAGCTGTTTGGCATTTTTGGCCATTTGACGTGTACTGGGGGAGGCTGCATGCCCTCATTTCCTGAGCAATATCAAGTGACACATGGACGCTCTGTCTGCCATAGGATGTGGGTGGATTTCGTATTATAGAGATATAAAAATTTTGGTTTTTTTTTGTTTTTTTAAACAATACTTAATTAGCTTAGATATTGAAAGACACTTATTTGTGATTAGATAGCTAAGAACATATATAAAGATTATATTAATAAAATTATTCTTTATTTATAAATACGTTGATTGACTTAAAAGTTGGCTTGCAGCCTACTGTTATCCTGTTCTTGCTCCGTCCAGCAACAAAACGTGCCTTTTTGGACGAGTTAATCCTCGTAAATTAACGTTTCATCATCGATCGATATCTTGTTAATCGATTTGATGCTTGAAAATCGTTTATCGTATATTTGCCTCACTTTTATAGAGTGCTTTTTCTTGCGTCAAGTTAATTTTCATTTCGAAAGTTGCGTCTTTTTTTCTTGGCCGTTCGGAATGGTAATTATATATTGAACGTGATACGCATATGATGACGCTCTCAGCAGTGTATTAGTGTCGCAATTTCACGTTTTACTGTTCTGGTAGTACAACTATATCGTTGTCATCCTTTGACCCATGTCGTTTTGTAATTTTGACCTTTCACTTGTGCTATGAATCGAATTTCCTCACGTTTTCGCATTGACTCTGATAAGCTTGGAACGAACAAAGCAAAATTATTATAGAAAAAAATGTAATTTTATATATATTATCAGTACTTTAAAAACAAAGGCTCTAAAATAAATTGTGTTTAAACTCTTAAAATTAGCTCTGAGTTAAGTTTTAAATTTTAAATTCCGTCGATGCTTGCATACGATACGAAGCGGCATGCGCACAAGATTTCTATCACCTCCCGGCCTTGTCGATCAAATTTTATTTTTTTTTCTTTTTATAATACGCTAATCAGTTCTGGATAGAGCGAGTACAGTACAATTTTTCCAGGGGTTAAAAACTATACTAGTATTCGTAACATTTTTTAAGTCTGGTCTAAATTCATCAATTAATAAATATATATACTTTATATATATATATATATATCTAAATTCATTAGCATCTAGAAAGTCTTACTATATTACAAAATGTACAAAACAGAGGGAGTAATTGCTAAGGCTCAATTTACTGTTGTTGTGACGTAAAAAATAGTAATTTATAATTTATATGTTTATTTTATAAGTCGATTATTTTAAACATGGTAAAAGCACGGATACCCATGTATACGCGTATTCACTCAAATATATCGACGCATACAGACACCTCGTGTCCTCGTGAATATCTCCAATAAACTAATCTACTTGATGTTAATAAAGTCACCCTCACTGTCCATAGCTACGCTGTCTATTAGTACTAAAAGAATATTCGATGTAAATGAACACTCGTAATAAGGTTGTACATAGAAGATAAAAGATTATATATTTTCTATAGTTATTAAATAATATAACTGATAAAATTAACTATAATAAAATAAAATATACTCTACAAAGGTGAGATGATAAATTTCTATATAACTTTTTTTAAATATAAGAAAAAAATTTAGCAGTTTGGAAAGCATGCGCGTAAAGCCTGAGGAAAAAGGTAAGAAAAAATACAGCCTAAGTCGAAGGCTCAAACCGATGTAATTATTTCATTTTTTTAAAAATATATATTATGTCATCCGATTGTAAATATTTGACAATTAAGACCATTTTATTATTTTTTATACTTTAATCATAAATTTTACACTAAAATAATTTCATATAATATAATCAATTCATGATATAGGGATAATACTCTTATTTTTTTTAACCAAGCTTTTTATTTTGTCCCATAACGTGACTGCTTCTGGCTATAAATGTAACTGCACGAGCGTTTAACCTGATTCGTAGCCTAGAAATAGTAATATATATACTTTGGAGGGTGATGTCGGTGTTATATACATGGTATACCTCGTACTCATGTTGACGTATCTCTAAAAATACCGCATACTCTATCAAATACAGATAGGTATATTGACACTTTGGAAAGAATACGATGAAGGAAGGAAATCTTGCTCGGATATGGAAAAATAATAGTCCGAATCCACACTATCTATTCATACTCCATAACACTTTCTTCGATTCGTACTTGAAAAAAGGTATACCGCCTGGTATAAAAACAAACGTATCCCAGGAGGAAAGAAAAAGTCCGAAGACAAACACAAGCCATGCCGGATCAAACTAGGGGTGGATAACGAGCCGGCTCGGCTCGGCTCGGTCTGACTCGTTAAGATAACGAGCTGGCTCGGCTCGGCTCGTTATTGTAACGAGCTAAAAACCTAGCTCGGCTCGGCTCGTTACAAAGCTCGAGCTGGCTCTTTAGGCTCGCGAGCCATGCATGAAAAGTTAATTTAAATAATTTTTTAATAGATTATATAAGCAAATTTTCAGTTCAAACATGCAAATCATATGAAATTGTATCTAAATATTAAAGTTTGAACCAACAAATCATATGGTGAACCTATAAAGTATTGAACACATGCTTTCCAGGGTGGAATCAATGAATGCCGACAAATCGCGTACCTTTGGTCTAGCTCGTTAGGCTCGCGAGCAGCTCATGAGCCAGCTCGAGCTGGCTCGTTATCATTCTAACGAGCTAAAATGCTAGCTCGGCTCGTTAGAAAAATAAAACGAGCCGAGTCGAGCCGAGTTTGTCACGAGTCGAGCGAGCTAACGAGCCACGAGCTTTCTGTCCACCCCTCATCAAACTGCAAGGAAAAAGACATTTATTAGGTGACATGTCAGCACAAAAGTAATTTTTTTGGAGAAATATTATTTTTTAATGGAAAATCACAAAATTGGAGTTCGGCCGCGGAAAATCGCCAAAGTAGTAGGCAGTCGTGGTAGATCGATAGGGCACCTATCGAACGAAGGTTGTTCAACAGGCCGGCTGTCGTCCTAAGAGAGTTCGACATGTCTGGGTCTAAGACCAGTAGTGAGCCAATAAACAGCCAGGAGGTGGAGAGCACATATAGCTTAGTTAGTTGGCATGCAAAGCTTAGTTAGTTGGCATGCAAGAATGTGGTCGGGTGATTAATTAGACCTACTGCACAAGTCTAGAAAGGAAATGGTCAGCCTGCATGGTATAGATCGTATGTGGACGCGTGTGCGTATATGCATTAGGTTGGGAGTTTAGTTAGTGGTTAGTGGCCGCTGTTGCTGGCGGGCCTGTCGAACCATGGGAGTTCTGTCCAGACATATCGAACTTTCTCACGACGATAGTAGGCCTGTCGAACAACCTTCGTTCGACAGGTGCCCTATCAATCTATCAATATTCGACTGTCTACTACTTTGGTGATTTTTCGTGGCCGAATTTCAATTTTGCGATTTCTATTAAAAAATAATATTTCTTCAAAAAATTCATAAAAGTGAATATTTGCATAAAACTACGAGTAGAGAGAAGGAATTAGTTTCATGGCTATGAAATATTTGGGCGCCGTTACCAAGTCCTCGGGGCAGTGAAACTCACGTTGAGGAGCTTGATGCATTTGATGTAATCAAATACTACTCTGCATGCAATCAAACTTTTAGCGGTAATTAAATGTTTTATGTAGCTTTGGAAATGATATGACGAAATGTTGTACTGTGAGTAGCTGTTTCATATATCGATTTATCGAGTTAACTGTTTTGAAAACTGTGTAGTGAACATGATACTGACCTAATAACCACCTACTTCAATTTCAGCGACATCTAATAATAGTTTGGTAGACTAGAAGAGAGTTAGCTCCAGTCTTATAATCTTTTGGTTCCCGCCAACTGTATTTAAAGGCAACATTGTCTTTAGCCAACATGAGTAAAATTATTACACATTTAATAGGGGCCGGAACCTATATATAAAATTTTCGAACAATTTAATATAATCTGGTATATATCTAGGTATGACCTAACCCTACGTTGGCATATATTGTAATCAGATATCTATTTGATGAGAGGAGACAGTATATATTACATATTTATAATTGGGTGGAGAGTAATTGATAATACTGTTTTACAGGTTTAAATAAAGGGCAATTAGTAAGATAAAAATATACAAAAGCTCGCATGACATTTGATATTATCGTAATCCACCCGCGGGATACACGTTGATCTGTGTACACATATTTATATCTACTCTTCACTAAATGTCTGAATATTAATTTATAAGAACTAACATATTACTCATGCGTTATAATAGAATCTTATTAAAAATATTATTAGCATGTTATTAAAGTAAAGTTAATAAAATAATTTGATATATATGTATAAGCTATTTTTTTTTTAAAAAAAGGAGGGAGTTGGTGGTGTCCCTTTAAAAGTAGTAGATAAGAACAAAGATTTTTTTTTATGGAATCTGTCATGCGTACCTCTCACGAGCCACGTTTTTTTCTAACTACATATATCACGTGCTTTGACAATTGCGCTCAAGCTAGCTTACCATGCTCTGTTTGGTAGGGTTAATCTATTTTGTTAATCCAGCTATTATCAGGTGATTTGGAACACGGTAAGAAATTCGGCACGGTTAACATGCAAGGTTATCTTGCCTCTCAAACTTTGGTTACAAAGTTGAGGTACGTATCCTTAATAAATCCCTTTGTAAATTTATTCTTTATAAAGGCCAATCTGTTGTCAAGAATAAACAAATGTTATTAATACCTGCAAAACTCGTGGCACTCACAGCTGTTTCACGCAGGGGCCAGGCTGACACGAAAATAAACCAACGGTTTGATATAACTAGCGCACATTGTTTATGCCTTTGGAATAAAATTTAATTAAACAAAATTGTATTAACCCATTTATCCGAGATTAGGTGTCCGATCTTTAACGTGGAGACGTTCATGTTTTGAGGCTTACGATAAGTTGATATCGTGACCTCATAGCAGTTACACCCGCATGTTTAGTTGTTACCGATGTTGTTCTTATGTAATTGAAACATCATGAATGTTTGTTCCTACAAACAATTGAAAATTTTCACACAAACAAGAAAAAACACAATCTAAACTACATATGGATGATTAAACTCATGTGTTTAGGGCTCTATGAACCGATCTAGCAGCGAAACTATGACAACAGAATAATCTAAATAAAACTCAATCCTAACTCGATGGTAGATATTGAATATAAAGGGTTTAGGGGTGACCAAGGACCTGTATTGGCATCTCTATGAGATTTCAACACAATACAAGGTTCACAACACAAAATATGATGATACAACACCTTGACAGATTCTAAACACCCTCTTATTTCAATGATTCCTAATAACTCAGAAGGAACTTTGACATGAGACTAGATACATTGGAAATGTAATCTCGTCAGCTTTATATGCATATATAGAACATCAAAATGAAATACATATGTTACCTGGGTGACTGATTTAGTGCGAAATGCTCATGAATCTCGAGGTGGACCTGAACTTGAGATAACTGAGACCTTCATCTTAACGTAAACACCCATACCAGTCTTGTCCTCCTCTCTTTACTCCAAGCACTTTTTGATCATCTCCATAGTTTTTAATCATAATTATATTATTAGGTATCAATCTATTCTCAAAATCACATAAAAAAATATTTAGTAACGAGCATGCATGTAAATTCAATTATCCTACATGAGTTCTAGTGATGAGACCTTGTATTAAACTTAAGGAACATTAGTGTCATGTATATCCAAATAAGTGATGTACTCATCACCCATTATTACCACTATTTTTTAATATGTTATCTCTTAATTGATGTTTATATTTCTTATGTATATGTGAATCGTTTGCTTCCACACTCATTTTTCTCTTTTCTTTTCGTATAAATTAGAGAGTTGTTTGATTATGGTTGATATGTGGGCCTTTTACTATCTCTTTTGAAAAGAGAGAGTTGATGGTAGGGTGAAGAGAAATTGACCCCACCACCATCACTCTTAGGAGTATATATGTTCCATTACAACGAAGAATTAAATATTTTAAGAAAGAAACATAACAAATATAAACGATCTAAGCAATACCATACAAGATTTTCTAAGCGAAAAAATTAATCAGTGGCAATAACTAAAACAAATAGATGATTTCACTTATCAAGCTTAAGTATGGTGTTTATAAATATAACATATATATACATTAGCCTTCAACGAAAATTTAGTGAAGGAAATAAGGTGCTGTTTGGTTCATTAGTCCTACGACTAAAAATTAATCTCTGGACTAAAATATTTAGTCCTTACTGTTCAGTTAAAGTGACTAAATGAGACTAAAAGTGCATCATATATAAAATTTTTTGTTAAGGGACTGGTGTAAAAGGAAGCTTTAGTCCTAATAAGTACCTATGAAAGAACTAATAGACTAATATAGCTTTAGTCCATTTTAGTCACTCCTGTTTGGGTTTTTAGGGAAATGAGACTAAAGTGGAGAGACTAATGGATTAGTCACCTAAACCAAAACAGGGCCTAAGAGTATCCCAACAGCTTATCTAAATTTAGTAATTTATATCTTTATTTGAATAATAATCTAAAACAATTTTATTTTTTATCTCTTTGTACTCCAGCAAATCATCCATATCTCTTCAGAGGATGGAGAGAAGATCTAAATATGGTTTTTTTTCTTCCTTCTAATATGATAACATCTGAAAATAAAAATGGAATAAGTGTTCTGCTCAAACTTAACTTTTACTTTTCGATCCGCTTATGCTTTAAAAAGATCTTTTTGGTTGGTTTCGGCCCTCAATACGTGAGTACCGTGCGTTTCATAGATAGAGATGAAAAAAAAAAGGCTGGATTGATTCCGTTATAGAAAAATGTAATTAATAACAATAATACTGCCACAACTCGCCGAGCTCGATGTAATAAGAAAAAGAAAAAAAAAAACTCACCTGTTCTGCTCCAAACAAATGGCGCCTGGCACACGAAACAACGACAACCGCACAAGGCGGTCAAAGCGAGAGAGGGTAGCAACAAACACAGCCGAACTGCCCGGGGAAGAATCTTGAGGATCTCTCCAGATCCGGAGTCAATGGATTTTTACATCTTTAGGTAACGACAAGAATCTCTTCTCTTTTTGTTTTCTCTTTCTTTTACTAGAGAACAAGAATCCTTTGAATGAATGTGTATGTGTGTGTGTATATATAGAGAGGGAGAGAGAGTTCATATCTTGAGTGTCAGGTGGAGGAGCAGAAAGAGTCCAGCTATTCTGATCTGAACAGGTTGATGGAGTGACAGGTTGTTCAGTTCTTGAGTTCTCCGGAGGGAGGAGGCATCCCTTTCCTGCTCTCCTTCAGTTCAGTTCTTGGGGTTCAGGTACATGTTCTTTCAACTGTTCTCTGATTTGTCTACGATGGATTGTTGATGGCCTGAAAATATATATCTGCTGTTTGTTTGTTTGTTTTCTGTTCTTTTGTTCTCGAGGGCATGGCGATGTTGAACCGTGGCCTTTCTTGATTGGCTGATTGTTTCTTCCTTTAAAAAAGATTTTTTTTTTTTTGGAGAGAAGATGATGGTTCTTGGTTGAAAACATGTGTTCTCAGGTTGATGGTTTTGAGTTCTTGGGTCGTGCCAGTTCATGAATCTCTTGTTCTGTTGAGAAATATATTAGTTTTTTCAGTTGCTACTTCATGCAGGAAGGAAAGATTCAGCGGACGCATCGTTTCTTGTAAGAATGGTCATCAGTATTTTTTTCCTCTCCTTGATTCAGTGTTTCTTCTCTTGCATTGACTAATGCGCCTTTTCTTGGATGAGACACGACTGAAAGAGATATGGGTGTGGTTGTTTATATCTAGCTAAAGAGTACAATTCTCTACTTCCATTATTTTTCTCTCTTTTCATTCTTGGACAGATTCAGCATCCAATTTGCAGATGATAACTTGTTTGATGTGGGTATCCAAGAGAGAAAAAAAAAAAGCCTTGATATGTAAATCATTAGACAGAAAGGTGTCAATCTGTCATATGTTCATAAACTTGTGGACTCTGAAATGAGTGATAAATTGATCAGAAATTATTTCATTTATGGTTATTGATTGGTTGGAGCAGAGGAGCCCTATAGGTCACTATCACCATTCCATTATTTTCAGCTGATGACGGGTGTATCTGTTGTCTTTTTCTTCACTTCTTTTCTCTCCATCTTTCTCTCCACCTCCATAAAGCTCCAATTCCATTGGTGATCTGAATCTGAGGAGACGCCGCGAATTCGCAAATTGCTGTATGAGTCAAACTTGTGCAGATCAAGTTGGACTTTCGAGTTTGAAAGATAGCATTGAGATTTGTTTTGTTTACCAGTGCTTGTCACTATAAGTAGTGTCCATGGACCATGTTCTTGGTTGTGCTACTTCTTTGGTTTCATGCCAAAAGGTACTTTCTTGCTTTCTGTTCTTCCGCTCCATTCTGTGCTGTGTTCAACTAGGAGTTGGGTATCTTCTCATTCTCAGCTGAATCTGATCTTTGAAGAATTGGGGATTTTTTGAAGAACTGGAGTCTTCCATGCTGATAATAATAGGTTCTCCATAACTGGGGTCTTTCCTATGGCTGTTGGAATGGATTTCTTGATTTGTTTTCTTTTATTTTCTTGTGTTTCTTATAATGATATGATTGCTTCTTGTAACAAACTTTGGGGAATGCAAGAAGATCAGTTTTGTGGAGGGGATGAAAGAACCCTGCAACAAATTTCTGATTTCAGAAGATTCACTTTCTGATTTTAGAAGATTTTGTGAACAAGAACATCAAGATCTTCAAACTCTTGGTCATTCAGTCCAAATTGAGCAGTGCAAGTTTCTCACATGGTGAAAAATATGTGCCTGTGGTTTTCAGGTTTTTGAAGGACCCCTTCTGAACTCCTTGTTCTCCATCAGACAAGGCCTCAAGATGTATGTCATAGAGGACAAAGGGGGTGCCATTGCTCTCATGCTGGCCTCCCTCATCTTCTTGGGAACATGGCCTGCAGTCCTCACCCTCCTGGAGCGCCGAGGACGGCTTCCGCAGCACACCTACCTCGACTACTCGATCACGAACCTCCTCGCCGCCGTTCTCATCGCGCTCACCTTCGGCCAGCTTGGTGAGAGCAAGCCCAGCATGCCCAATTTCTTCACTCAACTCAGCCAGGTTAACAACCTCTCTTACTGTCTGAAGTATCTCTGAATACACTGCTGATTGATAACTCTGAAAGTTTGCTGACACTGAAACTCTGAATGTTTTTTTGGCAATGAAGGATAACTGGCCTTCAGTGCTGTTTGCAATGGCAGGAGGTGTTGTGCTCAGTATAGGGAACCTCTCTACTCAGTATGCTTGGGCATATGTAGGTCTCTCAGTGACTGAAGTTATCAGCTCAAGTATGGTTGTTGTTATAGGTAGGTAAACTTACTCCTCTACAAAAGTGCAACAGATATAATTTTTATCTTGATGATACACGTAAGACACAGCTCATTGATTGTCACAACCTATCTTCACTAATGATAGTAGTAGGACTACAGTTAAGTTGCCACTAGTAGGAATACATTGTAGTTGGTCCTGACTGAAAGAACTTGTTTAGATCAACTGGGAAGCATGGGACAAGATTTTCAGTTTATTCAGTAGCTATGCCAAAATAATTGATCTCTGTATTATTATCCTAATTGGGGGGAGATAGAGAACTATGGGCTAGTTGTCCAGCTTAATCATAGCTCACATGTATGTTTGATCTTCAGGCACAACACTGAATTATTTCCTGGACAACCGCATCAACAGAGCAGAAATTCTTTTCCCTGGAGTGGGCTGCTTCCTTGTTGCAGTCATTCTTGGCTCTGCTGTACATGCCTCCAATGCAGCTGATAATGAAGAAAAATTAAATGGCTCCACAAATATCTATAAACTTGGGTAAGATATTTAACTTTGTTCAACACACCAAGATACCTCAAATACATCACATAATGGTTAATGTCTTAATGATCACCTATCTGGCTTCCTCTGTTAGGAAATATTATACCTTTAGGTGCCAATCTGTTTAAACCTTCTGCACCTTTCCTTCTTCTGGAGAAAAAAGGAACTTCTGCATCTTTTAATTTACTGACCATATGGTCTTGATAACCTGTAATTTCCAGGGAAAATGGAAGTGTAGATTCAAGCAAAGAAAAAGGTATGAAACAACCTTCTTTAAAAATGATTTACTGTTGTAAGCTACTGTTGATTTGTTGCAGATGAAATCCTAATTCTTAGCTCCGCCTATTTCAGACGCTGCCAAGGACTTGGAGAATGGAGCTTCTGCAGCCAAATATGTTGACAAAGCTGAAGCAGGAACTGCAGAATACTTGATTGAGCTCGAAGAACGGCGTTCAATTAAGGTAATTCAGCAAACAATACCAAAATATGCATGGCAGATGCTTTAAGAGAAGCTTGCAGAAATGAACTGGATTGATCTGATGAACCTTTTCCTTTGGCCAGGTATTTGGGTCAAGCACCTTCATAGGGCTTGGGATAGTGTTCTTCTCAGGTGTCTGCTTCTCACTCTTCTCCCCAGCATTCAACCTTGCCACCAATGATCAATGGCACACCCTGAAAGAGGGAGTCCCACACCTGGTGGTCTACACCGCCTTCTTCTACTTCTCGATATCGTGCTTCGTCATCGGCATCGGCCTGAACATCCTGTTCCTATACCGTCCTATGGCCGGCGTGCCAAAGTCATCCTTCAAGGCATACCTGAATGACTGGGAAGGCAGGCAATGGGCTCTTCTTGCCGGCTTCCTGTGTGGCTTTGGTAATGGGTTTCAGTTCATGGGTGGTCAGGCTGCTGGCTATGCTGCTGCTGATGCTGTCCAGGTTAGTCCGATCTCCAATTGTTATCACTTTCACTTCTCACATCATAATCGAAATTCATCGTGCTCGCAACCGGTGTCACGGGATACTGAGCATTGTTCTAGATCTTTGAGAGGCATTCTTCAAGTTCAGAAATTTCACACAATCTTCAGAGAAGTGCAACTTTCTGAACTCTGAAAGCATGATTCTCACTGCTTCACCCATTGCTGTTCATCAGGCCTTGCCACTTGTGAGCACATTCTGGGGGATACTGCTCTTCGGGGAGTACCGAAAATCGTCGCGGAAGACGTACATCCTGCTCGGGTTCATGCTGTTCATGTTCATTGTCGCCGTCGCGGTGCTCATGGCTTCATCAGGTCACAGGAGCACAAAGTGATTGTTTCAGAATTTCAGATCCTTTCATCTCTTCTTCTCTTGTGTTTGCAAGCGCAAACAAAACCACCATTGCTGTCAGAAGGCAAAGAAGTTCAGGCAGCAGCAGCAACAAACGCAGTGGAGCCTTCAGTCCAGGTCTCCAGGAAGCAGGTCATGTCCAGCAAGAAGTGATGAATGAACTCCATTCATGGAATTTCTAGTGGATGGAGATGTACATAAGAAAGAAAAAGGAAAAAAAAATGGAAGTATGTGGATTTGTGATTTCAAGTTTGTGTTGGATTATATAAATGTAATGTTATCCTTTCTGTAAGACCACCTGAATGATAAGAAAGATAGTTATGTTCGGCTAAGATTCGGAGATTCGGATTAGATTTCACTTATTGAAAATTTGAAAAATGAAGCAGGAACAAGTCAAACGAGTTGTTTTGATGGCTTTTTTATTTTTAAACATTTTTAATAAGTAATTATTACTAAACCTTCTACGTAAATATTTTCACTATCTAAATCTTTTAATCTCGTCACCAAACAACATTGAGTAGTTAGCATGTATCTTGTCACGCCATTGATGATGGCGGCAGATTAAAAGGTTTAGTAATAAAATTATTTTTTACTAAAAAGGTTAACAATTAAAAAAAATAACGTTGATGTTACTGGTGAAATGCCTAAGAGCTGAGCACCAGCAAAAATAGGCGCAAAAGCGTAGAAAATGGCATTTCATTCATGAACAAGATAATACGGCAAAAGGCACCAAAAAAGAAGAAAAGTTGCAACGTGGTGTGTATTTCGATTGAAGAATTACTAATAATAATTAGTTCCCATTCTGTACCAAGAACCAATACAACAAATGGTAACACCTCCACTCTCCAGGAAGAAGGAAAATTGCTCTACTACACATATCAAAATTGAGCTATAAACCATACGACTTTTTGGTCGAATGTGCTAATCAATCAGCATCAACCGAAACAAAACGGTAAAAAAAGGAAAATAACTACTTTTTGCTTGCCCTCTTCAGCGATTTTTTTGTCGTGTCTTCAGCATTGCGTGACCTGTCTCTTCCAAGTGAGAGAATAGCTTGTTCCTGCAACGAGAAGCATTTGATACAGACCATAAATGTATTTCCAGTTTCATGGTATGGGAAAGGGAAAGAGGGAAACCTCAAGTATACCTTGAGTCAAACGTCCTTCCACACGTTTCGCAGTCATTACTGGGTGCCTTGGAAACCTCCTGGTACATGGTAACTTCAAGTGTTATAACTACTTGCAGGTATATAGAATTCTATCCATATAGAATGTACTTAATGCATAACACAGTATTATCCCCACGAAATATATCCAAAATTTGACATGGATAGTCAAGACATAGCAGAATTTTGATTTTATGGTCATCACGTTGCACTAGCAGTAGATAGTGAACTGGTACATGCAAAACTTCTCCACATAGCATGTACTCCAACAAAGTTTTTTGCACTTGAAAGCTACATGATCCATCAAGCTTCCAAGTACCAGAACAAATACCTGCCCCCAAAAAGGCACTTTGGGTGATTGTTTGGCTTTTTCAGGGAAAAAGCCAAATGGCATATTTGAAAATGAAAAATAATTTGTGAATAAAACCTTTATATACATGTTCTTAGCAATCTAAAAGCCAAGACTGAAAAATAAACTACGATGAAAAAAACCTCAAAATCAACTCTAAATTTAAGGTTGAAAATTCAAATTTTGACTTATAAGCATAAGCAAAGGCGAAAAGATAGGGGTGCTACTTTTTAATCAAAATACGAGACAAAAATCATGATAACAGTAGAACCAAGTGGCTTCCCAGATTCTTATCACTGTTTGCAACTGTGCACTCACCCACAAATGTGTGTACACTTGAGTGGCGTTTGAAAATGGGCAATTTCACATATAGCAAGAATACACAGAAAGCTCAAACTGATAAAGTGAATCGATAGACGTCACAGGATAAGCATGATAATGATAATTGGCATGAAACCAGGACAAGGTTTTGTCTCCCACAAATATTTCAAAAAAAGAAATCATTATCCTCAGGTTTCTTTCCAAAATATTTAATCAATGCTATCAGAGATCCTTTCAGCCTATGCAAAATCGTCCTCAGCTTTCTTTCCAAAATGTGAAAAGAAGACTCAAGATCACTGCCAGACAGATAAAAAAGGGTTTTTGCAGAAGGAAAAAGATACACAACACAACAGCAACCCAACATCTGACTGTTCATAAGTCATAACGCAATAATATATGATTTCCATGAAAGTTTCTTTGCTAAGAAAGTAAGCAATTCTAATCATGTATACCACAGAATTCAAAACATTTGGTTATTTCCTCTATAAAGCATTTCTAATAAATGGCTTGGGTAGTTTGGTGGTTCTTTAATCACCTAGGCATCTGCATATGTGGTTCACATAGTACCGAACAGTAAACAGTTTTCACTATGTGACTTAAACATGGAACAGAATACAGGGGTTTTAGTCACAAATTCGTAATAATTTTCCAGCTAACTTCACAAGAAAAGAAATATCAGGGAGCCTTAGCCTAAAAAAGAATAAGTAACGAGATTGTACCCTTTGCTTCTTTCCCTTCAATGTATCCTTTTGTTCAGCAGGTATAGCTGTGCTCTTTTCTGTGCCTTTCTTGTTCTTTTTGTTCTTTTTAGTATTGCCGGTCTTTCCTTTAAGCTGATCTTCTTTACTTGCTGAAGCATTCTCTTCATTAGAGGATGGACCTTCCATCTTATCATCAACACCATTTTCATCATTGTCATGCCTAGATTCCTCAGGCTGAATAACACTCTTCATACCTTGCCCATTATCAGCACAAGTACCTTCACCTTGACCCTTCTTAGCTGCCCGCCTCCGGCGTCCTTTCTTTTTGACATTATTAATCTCATAGCTTGTATCGGCTTCGTCGCCGTCACCCATGGCACCACGCGGTGAAGCTTCCTCTTGAAGCGGAACAAAACCACTATTCTGATTCTTGCGTCTCGATAGCATTTCCTCTAACACACTGGTTTCATCATACGAACCAACCTTTTGCTCCGCATTATCCATGTTCACATCATCACTCTCTTCATCACGCACCTCTAAACCCTCGCTCAATTCTTCAGCTAACTCTTCTGCAGCATCTGAAAAATCACTCTCCTCTGATTCTTGTGCAGGTTTAAAATCAAATCCCACATCAACTTCTTCTAACTCCTCTTCAGCCTCCTTCAAAGCCTCCTCCTCTTCTTCAAATACCATCCTCAGCTCAGCCACCTTATCTCTATGCTTCTTTGACTGCTCATGGTTCTTCCACTGCTTGTCCGACTTGAACTTCTTATTACATGCCACGCAGTACAGCTCGTCCTTCCTCTTCGCCTTCATCTCCTCTTCCTCATCCTCCTCAAACCCTGCCTCATCCTCCTCCACCCTCGCCCACTCAGGCTCCTGATACGCCATCACCCGCTCCTTCTTTCTCCTCTCCTCTTCCTTCTTCCTCGCCATCTCCTCGGCCTTCTTCTTCTCCTCCTCGGCCTTCCTCTTCAGCGCCATGTCCACCATCCTCTTATCCCTCTTCTTGCAGAACGCCGCGAGCCCTCTGACGGCATCGTTGTACTCCCGCCGCGCCTTGCGCATCGCCTTCTTGTTGTCCTCCTCCATGAGCCTCCTGACCCGGCGGTTCTCCCCCCGCGCGGCGTCCCACTCGGCCGCCCACCCGAAATCCATGACCGTGCCGAACCCGAGCCAGTAGTTATAGAACGCGGTGGCCTGGGCGTAGGGGGAGTCGAGATTGCCGATCACCGGCGGCGTGGCGACGGAGTCGGCGGGCATGCCCATGCGGCGGGCGTAGGCGAGCTCCTGTGCGAGGACCCTGTCGAAGACGTCGCCGTAGACCTTGTAGAAGCCGCGGCCGGAGTCGGAGAAGCCGGAGAAGACGGAGGCGGAGAAGAAGGAGAAGAGGTCGGGGACGGGGGAAGCGGATGCGCCGCGGGCGCCGCCGGAGGAGGTGTCGGTGAAGAGGATCTGGGAGCGGTGGGAGTCGTAGTAGGCGCGCTCCTGCGGGTCGGAGAGGACGGAGTGCGCGTGCTGGAGCTCCTGGAAGGCGGCGGTGGCGGCGGCCGTGTCGGAGCCGGGCGGCTGCTTGTCGGGGTGGAGGGCGAGCGCGAGGCGGCGGAAGGCGAGCTTGATGTCGGTCGGGGAGCAGTCGAGGGGGAGGCCGAGAACCTCGTAGTAGCACCGCTTCGGCGCCGCCGCCGACGCCATGGCCGCCGACGCCGACGAGGAGGAGCTAGGGTTCCGTTCGGGTGGGACGTCTGCGTGTGTGTTAACGGCGAGGTAGGTCTGATTCTAACCCCTGTGAGGCCGCGTTCGTTACCCCTCAAGTTAACTTATCTCTTTTTTCGCGCGCACGCTTCCCGAACGGTTAAACGATGTATTTTTTATAAAAATTTTCTATAAGAAAGTTGTTTGAAAAAATCATATTAATTTATTTTATATTTTTTTAATAATTAATTTATCATGTAAATTAACTTACCCCCTCCATCCGAACGCGGCCTGAGTGTATGTATTAGTTAGGGAGAAAATTAATGCCACCTAATAAACCGCAGTTATAAAAATATCACCCACTAATTTCACTTCTTAACAAAATACCACCATATAGTAGTTTTGTATCTAACTGGCTCGCGAAATGACTAAAATACCCCTTCTGAACAGATCAAGTAGAGAAGAGAGTACAAGAAATGGAGAAGAGAAGAGAGAGACCAAACAAAAACCGCTAATTCGTATGAAGCCATTGAGCCAGCCCAACTAAAAACCAGAGTTGTGTGCATTATATGCACCAAAAGCAATCAACCCGGATCATTTAATACGACAGTATGAACACAATACCAAGGCAAACCTATGGAAATGCCCCTTTAGCAAAGAAAAATAGACACGATGTCACTTTATTTTATCACATTGGCAAAGACTATCCATATCCATATCCTATGTACCTAACCCTTCTAGGGGATTTTGTGTTAGAAAGCATTAATTTTTATTTCATTCCATTAAAATAAGAAGCCAATTCTGTTTTTGTCAGCGACCCCGGCCATCTCGTCGTCGCCGCTCCGGTCATCCCCCTCGCCGTCGTCACACCCGAAATCGGACAGGCCTCGGCTGTCATTGCCGCCTCCCCCAGTCGCCACCGTCGCGTCGTCTTCCCTCTCGCTGGTGTCGGTGCCCACCGGCCTCTCTTCTCTTCTCCATTTCACGAGCCGATTAGATGCAAAAGTACTCTACGGTGGCATTTTGTTAAGAAGTGAAGCTAGTGGGCGGCATTTTTATGACTGCAGTGTATTGGGTGGTTTTTGTTAAAGCCATGCCTACTAAGTGACGTATAGTTAATTTTCTCATTAATTAGGAGAGGAAAGAAGTCGGACTTGACTCTAATTCGTTTGTGATTAAGGTTTTCTCAGCGACACCTTGTTTGGTTTAGCTAAGGTTGTATCTCACGGGGACATTTAACTATTTGTCACTCTTAAGATTAGATGATAACAGATTTACCATCCGATGCCTATGACATGTAGGCCCACATGTGTTTATGACATGTGGGTCTAGTGGTAAATTTATTACCATCACTTGTAAGAGTGACAAAACGTTGATTATTCCTCTCACGAACACCTCGGTTGGTTGATCATGTTTACAGGGAATAACTGAACATAGCCAATAAAGAATGTTTTTCTTTTTTTGTTTTTAGCGAATTTATGAAATTAAATAAACAAATGTGTTGATAATGTGTCTTTATATATACTAATCTAACGCTACGACTTAATTAATAATGTAAATAAGATATTATATATTCCTTTAGATATTTCTTTAATAATGTAAATGTGTTGATAATGTGTCTTTATATATAAGAGTCTCTTCGGTTTGGGGACTTTCGTATAAATTTCGAGGGATTGAACTGTTTTATGTGAAAATTCTATATTTTTTGTGCATTATGAATGATGCCTAATTGCTCTGTAACACCCTAACTCCATCACACCACCATGTTATTTCTAGAGCACAAATCGAGATAATGATATTGGACGAGTATAATGAGATATAACTTTGAGCATGATTATAGGATTAAAAAATAAAATGGGCGCTTGAGTCCTTCACATTTTTTGTCCACAACAATAGTAGTTGGATCGATATGAGCAACGACAATGAGGGGTCGTAAAATCATGGTGAGTTGCAAGAGGATAATGTTGAGGCATATATCAGAAAGAAGCTCCATAAGTTCAAGATTGATGTGGCTTTAGCTAACTAAAAACATATCTAATAACATGGCCAAATGTCTCTCCGAACCAAAATTTAGTATATTAGGACAAAAATTTGACTCCAATAGACTTACCAACCGGATGGCTTGGACATATGACTAGCCAAACATCCCTCTTTGGTGCCATAATTGGCTAGGCAACTTAGCCCAGCAAGTTGTAGGGCATGTCCCTTTTTACCCAAGTCCATCTATCCTCAGGCATTGCTCCTCTCTCGCTTGTCTCCTGCATTGGATATCATTGCTAACCTACTAGTCCACTAGGCTAGCACTATCGTTGTCTACACCCATACAACAGATTTAGTGCCCTAGTGTCGATGTACCCGTCAGGCTAGTGCCTATGCTAACTCCTTCCTCGCCACACTTCCACTTGAGGTCCCACTATATCAGGTTGCCTCCATCATCATTCCCACCTCTTGCTCCTCCCTGCACCTTTGTCCCCACCTCTAGCTCCTCCCTGCATTGTCGACCCACCCCTGACTCATGTCGATGCCATCATTGCTCTAGTGGTGGGGATAGCCTAGGTTTGCTCAGCTCGTTGGACTACAGCAGGCAGAGATAGGAGGAAGAAGAAAAGGGAGTAGAGACTGTAGCATGTTGGTCTCATTGTCATTTTGGAGAGGCTAATAGAGAGGTTGTTAGAGTGAACATCACACCTAGCTAGCCAATTCAACTGGAGAGTTGCTATATGGGCATTTGGTGGACCTAGTTTTGGTAGTTTGTTAGAGATGCTCTAAAAAATTTAGCCACATCTTAAAGAAACTATTGTATGAAAGGAGAACAACATGCCTAAGAGTAGCTTGCGCGGATAAGAAGTTCGTGATCGGCATAACCCCTTGTCATTGTGTCAGAGGACAAACCCTACACTCTCCATGCTCCTAGATGCATGAATCAATGGCAAGCCTGGATACCCTCAACCAAGAGTTAGACTCTATTTGTTTGAGGTAGGGATTATTGTAATATGGATTATTAAGTCAAATTGTTGTAAGTTGGATTATTATAAGCTAAATTTGAAAGAAATAATAAAGGTAGGTAATTATTTTAAAGTAACCAAGGCAGTGGGTCTAAAGTAATTAAATAACCATATTTGATAAGCTTATCAGATTATAGTAGTCTAGGCTGTAGATTATAATAATATGTTACAATAATCTATTTGTTTGTTTCAGCTTACTCTTAATAAGACACTGGTGATGTTCTTCTTAGCTGGATGTAACTAGACAACAAATTATGGGTTTCTTCAAATTTTGTGGTGAATGAACTCTTGGACTACAATACTTACCTCGGTGAGTTATATATACTTTGGTTATGATCCAATATAGTAGAATATCATCCCTTGAGGAGACGTTTCTTGCTCATTTGTTCCCTTTGGATGCAACAAAAATAGTCATTCCAATATGTCCTAAAATATATGATGGCCACAATTTTAGTAAAAATAAACATTACAAGCTTCAGTTGATAATTGAGCTAACAATATACTCCCTCCATCCCTAAATGTTTGACGCCGTTGACTTTTTTATATATGTTTGACCGTTCGTCTTATTAAAAAATTATTTATAATTAATTATTTTTATATCAGTTTATGTATTGTTAAATATATTTTTATGCATATATATAGCTCTACATATTTGACTAAACTTTTTGAATAAGACGAATGGTCAAACGTGTATAAAAAAGTCAACGGCGACAAACATTTAGGGACGGAGGTAGTACATGTTTAGTGTTTAGTGTGATGCATGTGACATCGTCATATTTGTATTTGAAAATACTTTTATATGGTGAATTTGTAGCTATTGATAATATATTATGAAGAAAATTAATGGCGAAAGTTATAAGTTGGAAAGTATGTAAAAAGTTTATACGCCTTCTATTTGGGATAGATAAGAGTAAAAAAGCTACGGAGTGGAGTATTGTTTTTCAGAATTTCTACAGTAACCAGCAAATTCCCAGCGTTGATTTATCAAAAAAAATGCACTATAACAAATTTACATTCGATTCAATGGCAAGTAAAACATGTCGGCACTTGTTGAAATACTCTAGGCTGGTATAAGCATGCAAGCTCTGCAATGTACAAGCCAAGATTATTATCAATTGATCCTTTGGTTTGAGAAATCACTGGTAGACTCATTGGGAATCTTGAGACCTCATAGTTGGGGTTACACGGAACCAGAGTATATTCTCCGGTCCAAACCAGGAGAATGCCACAACACTATGTCTTTGCAGGCTTCGACGTTCTTCACAATTGAAATGCAGAGTCACACAAAATATTGGATCATCTTGTGCACCTCTAAGCTATTACGTTCATGAGGTTTTCCAGTCGCTGTCAAACTTCCGGTGCTGCAAAATGTACAAGTTAAATCAACTGTTAGTGGTGTTCTTTGACAAAAGCAAACACTTTCTCCATGAGAGTTATTACCTCAGATATTGGCATTTTAGTTCTCACTGCCTCAACTTTCGACAAGTCGATATCTGCTACAGCAAATCCAGTGGACAACCGATCTGTAGACATAGTCCGATCATATCACAGGATGCTATTTGAGTAGCATAATATGCAATGCTTGTTTCACATAATGTCAGAATATTGATTTCAACAAATACAAACACAATAAGTGCTGTATGGAAATGGCAGACTACTACATTTTCCATGACAAGTTCAAACTTAAATGTTAGCAAATATTGATGAGTACACAGTTTATCAGAAGATCTACATTGATGGTTGTCAAGGAACAAGGTGTGGCCAAAATTCAATAAAATCAAAAACATCAAAAGAAGTTTTCTGATAAAAGACAGTAACAAAATGAAGAGTTATACCTGGAAGTCGAGCTATAACTGTTCCCCATGGATCAATAATTATAGAATCACCATAGCTCTCTCTTTTCTCATTGTGTTTTCCAGCTTGAGCTGCAGCAATGACCTATTGAAAATCTTGGAAATTTAGCAATAACAAATATGCATATACCTAAATAGTGGATTTCACATTATTGATCCCAAACCGCATACTATACCACTATATGAAACAGATGATGTCTGCATAAATGAAATAATTTATAAAAGTTAGGACTGCATACATAGCATTGCGTCTCAATAGCTCGAGCACAGAGAAGAATTTCCCAGTGTGCCTCCCCAGTTACTTTTGTGAATGCAGATGGTACTAGTAAGACCTAAAAAGGTCATTGGCACGTTAGGAGAAGACTGGAAACCGATATGCAATTCAACTGAGCTTTTGTAAGAGGTGTGACAGGTTAAAACTTAGTATAAGACACTCAGAAAAGATTATGTCACTATAATGCCACAAATCACCACCTGTGCTTGATGCTTGAAACGCAAACATTGGTAAAGCTCTGGAAATCTCAAATCATAGCAAACAGTAAGCCCCAGTCGTCCAAAAGGACTATCCACTGCTACAACAGTATCACCTGATAAATAAATAAATAAAGACAACATCACGTTATAGGTCATCAACTCTATGACATCACTACAACTAGTTTCAATTACTTTTACTGTAAATTCAGTTTATATTTGGCTTCAGAAGAAGAAAAGCATCAATTGATAATGCCTGACCTAAGGCTATAGGGTGGCTGCTAAAGCTTATTTTATATAGAAACTTAAGTTAGTACTCCTCCTTGTGCTCATAAAACTATTTTGCCAAGATTATCATGCAAAAAGGGGGAAAAAGGAATTCAATATATCAGTACCTGCTGTCGTAAAACGGCTCTCTTTGTACACCATATTGCCTGGTACATCTACATCAAACCTTGAAAATAACAACGTGAAGATGAATATATGAACTTATGTTACAGTGTACCATAACAAGAAAGAAGAAAGACACAATAGTCATCTTGTATATGACCAATAATTCACCATTTAGACAGTAATCCAGAAATATACTTCTGAGCTGTTGTAATGATTTCTTAGAAATCTATTTTTATCCATGCGATTGTAAGATAAAGATTCTCTTATTAGAAGCAACTTAAAACCCATGTTTAACATTCTAAATGCCAGAAAATTGGTATTGAAAGTAAACTGATTGCAAATTTCCTTAAGGCATGTTCCTCCTGAAGGGCTGAGAAAGAACAAGCACCTACAGATGTATTTTCCGATATGAGCTCCTAATTTCTCCAGAGTCATCAATTAGTACATGAGTATTGTACTGGTGTGAGTCATCAGGACCCTTTTCTTGGAACCCTCCAAGAGATAACCACATACTTGATTCTCTGCAGAATGAAACTATGTTAAGTCAATGACTCAAGGTGCTATTCAATAACCCCCAAAAAATCGTCAATGACACGATAATATATTTTTATTTATTTTAGGAAATATTATAATATTTTTTCCGTAGCAAAGCATGAGCATTCAGCTAGTACTATTATATTACAGCATATGTTAAGCTACAATCCAATTTACCAAGCAGGGCAATGGGAGTTATGGCAGATTGGCAGTGACTTGTTTATAGCAGCTTTCAAAATAAGGAAAAAAAAGAATAAAGAAAGAAAGAAAGAAAGAAAGAAAGAAAGAAAGAAAGAAAGTGAGTCCTTAAAGTAAAAATGTTGGATGATTAGATAGATTTGCATTCTTTTTATAAGCCAAAATATTTTGAAAGCTAACAGATTGACCAAATACACAAACTGAATACACGGTCAACATTCTTTTGTGAAAGTGTAGGGCATAATGTTCAAGGTGTAGAAAACAAAATCATCAATGCTTAAATGTAGGGCTTGATAGAATGTAAACTCTAATAGCTGAAGTAGAATAGAAAAAGGGAGCTTCTACGAAGATGCACTTCTATGAAATTGCAAAAAGGAAATTCAGCAAGTTTCTTCTTACTAACTTTGCCAGTGATCTATATCTCTGCATTATTGGGCCATCTAATGGTTCAGCTATCTTAATAGACTCGCCATCCTTGGAGCCTATGAATGAGAAGACCTCAGGAAAGCAAAGAAATTTGACTCCAGCAGAAGCTGCTTCCTGCAGGAAATGATCCTATGTTAGTCTCTTTGGCATTACCAACCTAAAAAGAAGAAGAAACAAAAATGAAAGTACAATTCAGCACTACCTACAGACAGACACAAATGATTAGATACGAATTATGCAGTGAGGATGATTTTTCAGGATGCTCTGGAATAGAGATCTATGAACACCAACCAATCAACCAATATTGTACACGCACATATCACACATCACCACTCTGAAAGCACTGCTCAGTTTATCAGTTAGTCGGTTATGGATACTAGTGAGATTTTTGCTTCCCCTGTGATAAACCAAGCCACTGGATCAACAAGATCATGATCATTCAACCAATGCTCTACAAATTCACTTGCAGTGATGAAGCATCATATGGTTTATCCACAGAACAAGGGCATGGCATATCCAGATCATTTTTTCTGCGGAAATTTCCCCCGCAGATTCCACCACAACAGGCAGAGCAAACGAAGCTCGCGGCAGCGCGCCGACGAAATACGCGGCGACCCGGTCCGGATCGAAGGCTGGGAGGGGTAGGGGTGGGGGTGCTTGCCTTGGTGAGGCGGGAGCAGGTGGCGTAGTTGGCGTCGAGGTCCCCCACGGAGGTCATCTGCACCACCCCCACCCTTGCCGGCGACCCCGCCAGTCCCGCGCAGGAGGAGGAGGAGGGGGAGGCGGCCATGGCGCGGCGGAGGAGTGATACGCGTGACCTCACTGCGGCGGCGGCGGTGGGGAGCGAGGCGGCGGCGAGGGAGGCCAAGGCCATGCGAGGTGGAGCCGGCGACCGACTCCTCCCGATGAGCTGGGGTACACTTCCCCGGGTGCCCGTAGCGCGAGGCGGGGGAGGAGGACACGTGGACGTTTCCTGTCCGTCGGATCAGCACCGCTATCCGCCGTTCGATCTCACGAACCCCTACACCCACTGACGGAAAATTCAACTTTTTGTTACTCTTACGAGTGGATTTATGACATATGAGTTCAGTGACAATCTGTTATAAACATTGGTAAGAGTGGCAAAAGGTTAAATGCCCCCTACACTGACACGCTCCTCCGGGTCATCGAAGGTGAAAATGAGACACCAGCTATTCTTGTCTTCTTAGGTGCAAGAATGTTGTAGATGTTTTGTTTTGTGATTTACGGATGCATCCGGATCTCATTAATCCAACTCTGGGTCGTTGGTTGATCTCAGAGCTGGGAATACCACCCTTAGGGTATCCTCAGTAGCTAATCTAAATTTGGTCATCCATATCTTCATTTGGATGATATCTAAAACAGTTTTATTCGTCATATCTCTTGGTACTCCAACAAATCATCCATATCATCCATATATAACATCTTTCATATCTCTTTGGAGAGAATGAAGAGATAATATCTAAGAGCATCCCAGCAAATCAACTATCACATCCATCATTCTAATAGTAGATCATAACTTCTGGAGAGTATGCTGGTTTTGACCCCATGGAGCCTACTTCATGAAGTAGTGGCAAAGATGTAGCAGTTTAACACATAAGATAGGTTTCTGAATTTAATTTTCTCCACTCTTCATCTTTTGCTACTTATCACATTGCTTATGTACCTTTGTGTATGCAGAAGTGTTTACAAGACAATCATTATGATTGGAGACGGAGCAACTGATCTTGAGGTACTATTATGGTGCCTATAAAACAATGATAGTGCTATAGTAGATATAACATTTCTATTTTCATATACATATATATATATATATATATATATATATATATATATATATTAGTAAACTACTAACTAAAAAAGGGATAAATGTTAGCAAGAAAATAAGACGACATATGCATGACAATGCATGTGCCACGCTAACACGTTATCATCCAAAGTATTTGATATCTGAGCAAGGTCATCCCAATTCTCAATTAATAAGAGACTGAATGGTTGGTTTGCATTTTAAAATTCACATGAATCGTCAGACATGTTTGTTTATGCTGATGGTATGTATTAACATTTATATGTAGGAGAAACATTCTCATGTCAACGTATTCATTTTGTATTGTCATTTCAAATTTGACCATTGATGCTTGGCTTCTTTCTTCATAATTTTATATGAGCTATTTGCAATATGTACTAACAGTGTTTGGTTTTTAGCACAATGATGTGTTTCAACTCCATGAGTATACTGGTTCATTATTTTGTATTGCTTAATGTTAGTGTACATTAAAGGAATTTTTGTGTGGATGCAACTTGAGCAACATCTTAAACCATATGTTTCATGTGTGCAGGCTCAGCAACCTAATGGAGCTGACTTGTTTATCTACGACGCCGGTGTCCAGCTAAGGGAGACGGTTGCAACAACAGCCGATTGGGCTATGATGAGCTAATGGCCTATTTGGTGTGATTCTTTTCCTTGAATACCACCAATTCTTATGCTAGAAGTAACTGTGTAAATAACTTCCCATAAAAGCTTTTTTGAGCTATGCGTGTGCAACATGTGAATTGGCAAGGTAGATAATAACATCGCTATAGGGCTACATGTGTGAAGAGAATGTGTTTTGATCACAGTGATAGTTCTTCCTTTCTAGAGCTTACTACCCATTTCCCTTTTCTGCCAATTGCAATGAAATTCTAGTGTCAATACTTACCATGTACATGGGTTGTGTGATTTATCATTTGTTCGTTCAGAACAGGGAGAGGGAGGAGCCCCCCTGGATTGATGCCTCCACTGATATTGTAATGCAAAGCCTTTTATCATACCACAATTATCTCGTTTTTCTCATATATGTGTTGGAATTGACGAATTGCATGATTCTGATTAACTTGGAACCTTTATGTATTGAATCTTGACACTAATTAGATTTCCAAAAGTTTGGCCTTATGTTGGTGGTGTTGTTGCTGTTGTTGTTTGTGTGCTACATTGGAACTTCTATAAATATTTCTTGTGAATATTCTTAGTTATTTAAATTTGTATAGCCTCATTTGAGCAATCTCTATAAATTGGTTAGAGGTGGATTATTTTGAATGGAATCTATTATACACATGTAGTTATACCTAGGCCCTGTTCGGCATGGGGGGCATAAGTTAACTTATGTCTGGCACGGAAAACATAGTAATGATTAGTACATGATTAATTAATTATTAAAAAATATAAAGTAGATTAATATGATTTTTTAAAACAACTTTCCTATAGAAAATTTTTGCAAAAAATACACCATTTAGCAGTTCGGGAAGCATGCGCGCGAAAAACAAGGGGGGCTTAGTTAACTTATGATCATGGCCGTACGCGGCCCTAATTACCTATGTAACATATGTATGCTTTCAAGTTCAGTGCATGTTTCAGTGCATGTTTCGTATGAACATATTATTTTAAATATACACGCAGTACAAAACAAACTATTTGCATATCAATGAGGTATCTACCAAGGGTTTTTTTGTGGAGCTAGGGAGGTTGAAGCAGCAACGTTCCTGGATAAAAATCTTCGGTTCTACTTGTCATTGAAAACCTAAAGTCCAAATAGCAGTTTGTTGGATTTACTTGGACAAGGCTTGGTAAGAACGATTGTTAGGAGAGTCGGCGAGAGTGAACTTCATCGGAGATGAAACATGTCATGGCTTATCAAGCCCTGCTTCCAAACAAGGATAAGATCCAAGTAGGTAATTGCCACCTGGGTTCAACCTCCCATTGGGATCTTTTCCTTGAACCAAGTTGTTCCCTTCAATCATTAATACAACATGACATTTTAGTGTGACCTGAGGGAATAACATTTGTTGTTCAAATTTAGACAATATTCATCTCTTTGTTGCCAGTTTATTTTCAACATGAAACAAATGGAAGTTGACACTTGTTAGACTGCTAGGTTATGGGGTTGTGCACAGTTGTATTTAGAGTAAATTGCTCTAGCGGTGCAAAAAACTTGGTAGATGAGTGTGATTAGGTGCAAGAACTTGAAAACGGAACATACTGATACAAAAGCTTGAAAAACAAAAGATACCTAGAGAAGTTATTGTATTGCGATGTTTAGTTTTCGAGCTCTTGCACCTAATCACATCCACTTACCAAGTTTTTTAACGATAACACAATTTACTATTGTATTTAAATCCTAAGTTTTGTGTTGGTGTCTACAAATTTAAGGCATGCATTTAGTGGATACACATGCACCCACACTATGGGTTTATTTACCTGTTTGGCACCCACGACAAAATTCGACCATATCAAGAGGACATGCACACATGTATGTGTTCTAAGAGTAATGTGTTGAATGCCTAGAGAACTATCTCAAAAACAAGAATGAAACAAAATATGCTAGCAAAGTTAGAATTCTCAACATGAAACAATAATGGCAAACATTTAAAAGAGCACGTGCAACACATGTGTGCTTACGATTTATAATGGGAAATGGTTTGATTTTCTTATGAGATTATGACCTTTGACTACTTACCATATTGGGAGGAAACAAGTCTTGGTATAAAGGGGAAAAGGAATAGTATCCACTTGGTGAGGAACTATTATGGAAGTATCAGAGAAAAGTCAGCTAAGGGCACATACAACAGTTTAGATGGCTACCATTTGTTTGGCTCTTGCACAACAATCCAGATAGTTGTTATTTGTTTGGTTGTCTATAGGACGTTTAATGCATATATGCATCTATGATCAAACATGTATTGTTATTTGTATGCTATTTTGTTGCTTCGCTAATATAAGTGATTATCAAGCATAAATAGGAAACACATTGACATCTATATGTAACAATCACATTCACACACAAGTATGAAACACACTCAACATCTACACATCTAGAGGTTTCTTTCCAATTTAGTTTAGCAATCCGAATGACACCAATCTTCTAAGCATAAACCTGCATTTTGTTCAAAAAAAAAATCAAGAAAGCAAAAAACCAAGAAAATGTCATATTTTCCCAATGCCATTTGGGCAAAGCCTGCAGCTGGAGTGTTGATATTTCATTAACTTGGTATCACTATCATTATAAGGCTACCAATTGAGTAAACTAAGAAAGGTACATGTATATACAATAGACACTTTATACACTTTGGCAACAGCAAGCACCATCCATTAGAAAAAAGTGGCCAATTTACAAATGCCCCCCTTTTTTGTGAGCACACATTTTAAAACTGCTAAAATGTGCTCGTTTTGCAGACATTTTCTCTATATGAGTTTCTTAAATCAAATGAAGTTATTTTTAGGTTTGTAATAATTATCAGGAGATGGTTCACAATGGTTCACAATTAAGAATGTCTATGTTCTAGTTTATAGTCAAAACTACATCTAATAAATAACAGAACAAAATGGCTTTATAAACTACTACCTAGTATAGGCAATGTCGGATAATTACCATTGAGTCCATAGTTGGTCCCTAATAAAATTTCGACATTACCGCCATGAAAATTTGAATTTCCCACTCAACAGATGAAAATTTTCTTTAAATTAATAGCTCGAACATCTCCACTCCTTATCTATTGTTCCCTCCCTCTCTCCCCCTTCCTCCCGGTCCTCTTATGATGTCCTCCTTTTCCTCATCCACCCCTCTTCTCCTCCTCTCCTCTCCTCGTCCGCTCCTTCAAGGTGATGGAGTGTCCATGGATCTTAGTGACCTCCAACAGGTACCCTCTATGTTTTTTTCCTTGTTCATGATATGTAATGGATACCCACAATTGTGTAAGCAATAGAATTTGCTAAACTTTGGAATTTTAAAATGAAGAGACTTGTTTTGGTATGGCTACAAACACATGAATGTTTAGGGAGAGAAGTAGGTCAAGAGTGATTCTGACTCCGGTCCAACCAATAATTAAGGCAAGAGCACGATGCACATGATATTTCCATTCAAAAGAAGGAACAAAGATGTTATTCATGCGATTTTCCATCAATATGTTCCATTAGGCCCTAGTGAAATGTCTAGCAGAGATCTCGACATGTTTGCCCAAACTTCGGTGTCGTCTCTTGTGAGATAGCATTTGTATTCATGATAGGATGCACTGAAACCAATGGATGGTCCATGCTACAAATACACTTTAGGCCCAATTTTGTTACAAATTAATTATGTGGGAATTTAGGAGTAAACGAACAATTGCACCTAAAATCATGTAAAATTCATAAATTTCAAAGAAGCCCTTATTTTGAAGAAACCTCATCCAAAAGGGAGGAACCAAAGTAAATACTACAAAACTATGGTAAAATTCCTGCATTCCAAAGAACCTTAAATAAAAAGTCAAGTTGGGGAAATTTAATAAAATTATACTTCAAGGCATTGGTTATACTTATGCCGTGTTTGTTAAGCTAACTAATCCATATTCTCTTTTTTTTTCCATACACATGCTTCCCAAACTGCTAAACGATATATATATATTTTTTAAAAAGTTATATCTAAAAGTTGTTTTAAAAATTTAGATTAATCCAGTTTCTAATGTTTTATAATTAATAATCAATTAATTAATCATATACTAATTTATTGCCACGTTTTCCGCATCGGTTATCAAAACCATGACCGAAGCTGGCCTTAGAGCAGGTACAAAGCTAGCTATAAATATTTTTAGAAGATAAGAGAAGTGAGAGAAGCGCGGTGAGCTTTAGATTTGTAGCTGGCTGCAGCATAAACTCCAAAATACAATGTGTGTATGACAGGTGGGATATGATAATATATATATTTTATAGGTAGTTATTATATAAATTAGCTATTAAATTGATTATAGATAAATTAGACCCAGCAGTTGGTTGTACCATTGAACCTGCTCTTACTCTTAGTATCGTAACATCACTAAAATGGGCCGGGCTCAAACCAGTTACCACCCCTCCACATGGGCCGCGGGCCCGGTCACAAAGCTACCTTCCTTTCTCTTCCCACAAGAAAGGGGTTGCTTGATCAAAAGCGGCTAGCCCGCCCACTCTCCGCCTTTTCCATTTCGGGTCCCTGACGGGTCGGGCCCACCAACACCCCTCCCCCCTCCTCGTGGCCTCTCTCTCTTCACCCTTCTCCTCCTCCGCCTCTACCATCCCGCCCTCGCCTTCAAACTTCAAAAACGCGAGGACTCGATTCCAGAACCCCCCCCCCGCCTCCTCCCCTCCTCCCCACCCACGCGCTCCGGCCGCCGCCGTCGAGGTGGGCAGTGGGCTCCCCTCTCCCCGGCCTCTTCGTGCTAGATCCGGAGGGCGGGGACCTCTTCCTCCCCGGTCTAGGGCCGGCGGCGCCGCCCCTCGCCGGCGGGGGACGGTGGGCGTCCGTCTCTCCGTCCGGGCGCGCGGGGCGCTGCGGGGCTGGCCCCGGTTCGTCCGAGAATTGGGTGGGTGTCATGGCATTTGGGGTTCTGTTGGTGGTACGCATTGGTGGTTTTGCGGCGGCGGGTGGGTGGGGGTGGGGGTGGGGCGGGGGGTGTTCTTGGCCCTTCCTCCGCGTGGTAGATCTGTTTGGTATGTGGCTATGGGGATGAGGATGCACGCGGATTGATGTGCGCTGATGATATTTCGCGAGAATTTCTTGCTTAGGGCTAGGCTGGGTGGTCTCCTGTTCAAAAAGAAGTCAATTTTAGTTGGGTGTCCGCTGGTGACGTGAGTTGGAGGCTTTCTTGGCTCGATCTGTTGCAGAGGTTGATTTTGCATCTGTTCAGCGACATGAAAAGGGAAATGCTAGGAAATCTGACCTGAATATTGGAATGTTCATGGTGTCATGTGGTAGGCAGTTTGAAGGGACTGAGTTTTTCTTTTAAAGAACAACATAAATCTGTATAAAACAATGCCCCCCTCCCAAAAAGACATAGATAAAACCATCTGATTTCAGATTTGAATTATAGGCCAAACTGTGAACATTTGTGCAAACTGACTGCCATGTGATTTGTATGCCTGGTTGATCTATTATTTCTCTCAAAGGGACTGGATAATTTTGATTTAACTTGTGCACTTGAGAGTAACTATGTTATCGTAAGCTTTACAAAGATATCATAATCTTTTTTTTTGCTTGCTTCTACTTGTTTGTTTGTTTCACAAATGTGCATATAATGTCTAATGCGCTGCCTTATTCACATTTTTCTTGTTTGCATGCATCTACTTTGTTTATCTTCCAAAAAATGCATAATGCCTTGCCGTATCCACATGTTCAGCTCCACAGTGTTATGTGCCGTGTTGATTTCTCCATTGCCAACTGAATAAACAGTTAAGCCATTTTTTATTTAAACACATTCAGGCTCACATGGCTGCAAGGAAGGAAAATCCGGTGCTTACGGCTTGTCAAGCACCCAGTGGCCGAATCACACGAGCTCAAGCCGCTGCAAATCGTGGGAGATTCGGGTTGGTTCCCTCGGTACCACTACCTGCAAGAACTCAACGAAAGCAGACAGCAAAAGGAAAGACGAAAAGGGGAGCTTTGGATGAAAACACAGCTGCAGGTACTGCAGCTTCAGCGCCTCAGCCTAAACGGCGCACAGTGCTCAAGGATGTAACCAACATCGGCTGTGCTAACTCATCCAAAAATTGCACCACTGGAACTAAGCTGCAGGTATCAAGAATTGCATGCATTATTGAGTTATGCTATTCTGATTTCTAGACCTTTATTTTCATGAACATTTTCTATGGAGTGACATGGTTATTCCTTTGTTCCAGCCAAAGTCAAAGCCCACCCAAAGGGTGAAACAAGCTCTGAGCAAAAAGCAGTGCTCAAAGAAGGTCCCTAAGCTACCCCTTCCGGCTGCTGGTGGAAATTCAGTTGTGAATGATTCGAGAAATTCGGAAGAAACTCAAAAGGTGGACCTTTTGGCACAATTGGACGAGCACACTGATTTGCTTGGCAATGAAGGGGCACTGTCATTGCAGAATATTGAGCGAAACAGGGACAGTGCTTGCCACGAGGCATTCTTTGAGGCAAGAAATGGCACGGATAAACCTGAATTTGCTGACTCAAAAGCTGGTTAGTTATTCTCCATACATTGCATGCTTATTTTCAGCAATGAGTATCTGAACTTGCTGATATTTTGCAGTCATAATTTCTGCTAATCCACAAAACGGTTCAAGTTTCTCTTAGCTTGTCAATATGTACTGTACTACCATATGGTATTGATTCTATTGGGACTGTACTCTTGATTGTCTTTCTATTGTTACATAACTTGAAATCAAGAAAACCATGCCTACAAATGTTTCTTTACACTGCTGATTTCTGAGATATTCGTAGGTAATCTTTTCTGTTCTTCGCTGTGAGTCATAACAGCTCAAAAGTTGTTTATTTTGTTCCAGGTGACTCTTGTGGTTTAGATTTTATAGATATTGACAATGATAATGGGAATCCTCAAATGTGTGCTTCCTATGTTGCAGAGATATACACAAATATGATGGCGTCAGAGGTATGTTTATGTTCTCTGGTGAAAAAAAACTTGTTACTACTATTTTAGTGTGCTTATGGTTTCTTCATTTTCAATTTGCAAACATCCTAGTATGACAGTAATTTCAATTTTTCATGCTTGTATTGTTGGCACATTGTTCTTGTTTGAAAACATTCAAACTCCATCTTCTGCTTATGCCATTCCCCAGCTTATCAGAAGACCCAGATCAAATTACATGGAGGCTTTGCAGCGGGACATCACAAAGGGCATGCGAGGCATTCTCATTGATTGGCTTGTTGAGGTTTGTATGGAATTTCCGTGATGTGATTTGCACATACAATGCTCTGTTTTCTTTTTAAACGAATTTAAGGCTGTTTATTGTTGGGCTGTTGGCATCTCACTGCATCAGTTCACATAGATAGTATGTGCAACTCAGAAACATAAAGTACATAGTTACATGTGAATGTTACATAGTGCATCTGGGTAAAAGCCTACACAAACATTCTTTCCATTGATCCATTCTTGTTTATACTTTGTCCATTTGTCCTTTGCATTTCCTTTTACAGTGTTATAGTTATTTGATTTCAATGATGAGAAATTTATATGGGATAATTGAATAAGTTGGTGATTATACGGTCACTCTTCTTTGATGACTTTAGTGGATAGCCTGAGATATGGAAGAGGTCAGAATGAGTTGGCTTCTGCATCAGAAGCAAGCTTTGTACATTTCTTGCAAAAATAAGAGGAATCGACCTTTTCTTTTTTTTTATGATAAACCATGATGAATTGATAATCTTTTGTACATTTGAATTTAATCATTGTATGGACTGCCCATGACTTCTGAGCTTATGAAGTTCTGTATATTGTCTTCATTTCAGGTTTCTGAAGAATATAAACTCGTGCCAGACACACTCTACCTAACCATTAATCTTATTGACCGATTTCTTTCTCAGCATTATATTGAAAGGCAGAAACTGCAACTTCTCGGAATAACAAGCATGTTGATTGCCTCGTAAGTTTTGGATATGTATAATAACTCTGCGAGTTATTTATGCTTACTGTTTCTACTGCCACAAGTGCAAGCTATCTTCATGTCATTGGAAGCACCGCTAAGACTACCTTCTTTTTATAGGAAATATGAAGAGATCTGTGCTCCTCGTGTTGAAGAATTTTGTTTCATAACTGACAACACATATACAAAGGCTGAGGTACTTGTTTCACGTGAAGTCTGTAGAAATTGGTAATTATGTATATAAAAGAGCCATTGAACTGCCAGAGCTGATATGGTATCCTCCTGATTCAATAGGTGCTGAAAATGGAGTGCCTGGTGCTTAATGATCTGGGATTTCATCTATCTGTTCCAACAACAAAAACATTTCTCAGGTATTTTTGGTTCACATGAATACAATGTTTCTTGTCCAATCTAAGTTGTGGTTCCATCACTAATATTACTTTCCTGTTAATCTTTAAATTTGTCCAGGAGATTCCTTAGGGCCGCACAGGCTTCTCGTAAAGTAAGATTGGCACCCAAGCTTTTATCAGCAAAAGTTTGATTCATTTTATATGTATATCCCTGAATGCTAAGTTTTCAAACTCTATTTGCAGGTTCCTTCTATTACTTTGGGATGTTTGGCCAATTATCTTGCAGAGCTGACTTTGATCGATTATAGTTTCCTGAAATTTCTTCCTTCAGTGGTGGCAGCATCTGCAGTCTTTCTTGCAAAATGGACGCTTGACCAATCTGACCTTCCATGGGTTCGTATAAAATTAAGGATATGATCATATGCACTATTTATCAACCTCTGTGACCCAAATTTTTTTTGGATCTTTAATCTATGGTATTCCTTTTTACAGAACCGTACTCTTGAGCACTACACTTCTTACAAAAGCTCTGATATTCAAATATGTGTCTGCGCTCTACGGGAACTGCAGCATAACACCAGCAATTGCCCTCTCAATGCTATACGTGACAAGTATAGGCAACAAAAGGTACATGATCACCAGCTGCTTGAGATACTAGAGTAGAAGCTTTCAGCTACCAAGTAAAAACTTCCTTGTTCATTTTTTGTGACCATTTAATTGTACTTGTGCAGTTTGAGTGTGTAGCCAACCTGACATCACCGGAACTGACGCAGTCACTATTCAGTTGACAGGTCAATGGTATCAGTTTCCTGTTAATCAACAGCCATTAGCAGAGATTGTTACCAAGACTGATCTGATTTGTTGTGTTCTGAAATGTTGTTGTTTCCGACCTTTTTAGAGTCACCCCAGTAAAAATTAAAAAAAGGAGAGATAGCTTGCATTTGTTTGACCTTAAGTATGCCTTTAGTTGATAATTGTAAGAAAACACCCACTGTGTGTAGGCTACCGCCCTGGGTTGATAATTGTAAGATGATCCTGCTTGTATAACAAATGGTGCTTGGTTTGTCTGAGATTATGTTATTCCTTTGTTACAAAAACAAGTCTACTTCATTATCTTAAAATAAAAACAAAAACATGGTGGTTGACACTTGGGACTGTCTGTTTCACTTGATCACTTCAAACTTGTGGGTCCCATTTGTCACTAGGAGGATTGGAGGAAAGCAAGCTGCTATTCGAATCACTGATCAATGAATCTGTGAATTCAAAGTACTAAATATGATCAGTGAATTGAATTTGCCAAGTGATAAGGGTGAACTGACATAGTTATAAGTTATCATCTTATACCCTTTAATTTGATGCTAGGATCTTCCATCTCTTTGAACCTAAATGATAATTCGGCACCCTGTAAATGCAATAATCCTTGGATTTTATTCTGACCGACAAAAGTGATGACAAACATAGTGCATGAAAAGATTTATTTATAGGGGCCAATTCTCTACATGTCCCTTTAATTTCATCCAATCTGTTCTATGTATCTGAGATTTGCTTGATCTCTTATATATCCTAGAGTTTTTATTGAATCTCTTACACACTCACTATGTTAATTGACCATTACTTTGACCATTAGTTATTATAGAAATGATTTTATTGTCTTTGGTATATTGCTAAAAGCTAGAAATTTGTTATGTGTAAATTATTTGTGTTGTGAAAGACAAGGGATAAATTGTTAAATATTTCTTATGAATTTTAAAAAATAAAACATAATTTCATTAAAAATAAAAGATATTTATTGTAAAAAAAGTTTTGCTTCAAATTTGAAAATTACAATTCAACGAATATGAAGTAAAAAAATTGTTGCAAAAACACAAAGGGGATGGAATTACGTTATCACAAATTTAAAACATACTTAAATTTTTAAAATAAATTTCAAATTAAATTTGATGAATTTCACACATATTCCCAAAAAATAACATAGTTTCAGTTCTCAATTTTTAGGTGAAACTAATGTATGGATTTAATCATAAAAATTTCAAAAAATTAAGTTTTATTTTTCAAGTTTGGCATTAATTGGTTATATCGCTGTTATTTTAGTATAAGTTATTTTTTATATAAAAATTGATATGTATGAGAGGGGTGATATAGTCATTTTTAAAAATATTTAATGGTCAACTAACGGATGGGTACAAAGGGAATCAAAATGAAAACTCAGTGGTATATAAGAGATGAAATAAAATTTAGGGGTATAGAAGGGATTAAGTAAATTTTTAGAGGTACATAGGGATTTTCTCTCTCTATATATAAAAAATCCAAATGTTTGTGTTGCTTTATTAGATACCATGTGCATTTTGAATCTACTCTCTTTGTCACAAAAAGACTTCATTTTAGCCAATCTCACACATACCAATACAAATCTAAAATGAGTAGAATGCCCTTCACTTTTTGAACTTCAATGCATTGGCCTCTCCTTTTTCAAATTCTAATGCATTAATTGCTCTAAAGATGGAGTCTTTCACCCCCTATCGTTTCTTTTTTGCTTATGCTTGTAAACTAAAATTTGAATTTTTAATCTTAATTAATTTTCGGGTTTTTAATTGTACTTTTTTAGCCCTTGCTTTTAGATCGCTAAGATCACGTATATAAAAGTTTTATTTATGAATTATTTTTCGTTTGCAAATGAAGATGACAAGAAATGAATCTTTGTGAGAAGCGAGTGTATCTTTTTCTTGTGATTCGAAATGTAGACTCAATTCATTTTCAAAATATAAGTAACTCTAGAATGTCGCACTTTCTAATTTCTTCTCCTATAATTTCTCTAATAAATAACCATTTTCCTATGTAGTAATGAAGTCCCACGAAGACAACCTAGAGGGGGTGAATAGGTGTCTTGAAAAAATTCTTCAATCGTAGCGGTCAGTAGGGCCAGATCGTCCGAGCTTAGAGGCCGCACCGTCTGGTCGGGGCTCTCAGGTTGGGCGGAGAGCTCTGGCTGGACCGTCCGGCTATGAACACCGGACCGTCTAGTCAGTGAAAGGAGAGACTTTTAAGTCCTCCTTTCTTAGTGAAGTTTGTTGCGAACGTGCAGTGTGTGTGATCAAAAGATGAACGCAAAAAGATTACACGAACAGTAAGAAACCAAGAAGCACACAAAGATAGATAAGAGAGATTTTTACCCAAAGTTTGGGTCCTTGGATCCTATTCTCCGTTGAGGCGCTCCACTGAGCCGGATCCCTCTCGATCCTTTTTCTCTCTTGGCTTTTTCCCACAAGGCCAACACAGGTCTCCGAATTTACCCCTAGGTGCTAGCAAGCCCTTGATCGACCACCATTCTCAAGATCAAGGCGCCTTGCCTAGCCCTAAGATGCAACCCGCTCTACCCGGCAACCTTCTATTAAGCATAAGAATTCACTAGAGATCTTACCTATTTCTTTGCGGAGGTTAGGCACCAACCTTCACAAACTCGATCTCGGGCAATCCACAAAGCTTGGAGGCTCGCGGACGACGCCTATCCATCTAGAAGCACGAACTCCAAAAGTAATAGGCCTCCACATCTCTACATGCATCCATCCATCGCTCAAGATCACTCAACAACACTCATGATCACTCACTATTCCCAAATCTCACCACCTAGGCTTAATCCTTGCCTTAATCACTCTAGAAAGTGTTAGGATTAGTGGGGGAGGCTTGGTAGGGGCTAGAACACTCCTAGGAACCATAGAGTTTGAACTAGAAGCCTCATCAACAGCTAGAATCCCGAAGTGGCTTATATAGGGCTATCAAACGTCAGCTAGCTGTTGGATAAAGTTACATTGGTCGGACTGTCTAGGCCCAGGGCGGGACCATCCGGCCAACATTTATGCTCTGGCTACTGCCTGGGGTTGAACTGTCCGGTTCTCACCGGACTGTCCGGTCTAGGCTCTCTAGAATTTCACTCATACAAGCCTCAAACACTCATCACTTTCTCACAGATGCATGTAGCGACTTGGTGTCCCCTCTTAATAGTACAAATTGTCCTACGACTTAAAGTGAAAAAGAAAAACACTTTTGATCGTTTTGACTCCGTTCGCTTTTCGCCTTTTGGATCACGTCTCGCTTAATCAATGTTGCGCATTCCGTGCATGAGTCAAACTTCTCTGCATCCACAAATTGTTAGCGCACACATGCTTTCATAAGGATTGTCATTAATCATCCAAAACCCGCTTTAGGGCTAGATGCACTTTCAAGTAAAAATAAGGGATAACTGCACGATTGGCCCTATTATGAAAACTATCAGTTTTGCCCTATTTTCTTAATTTTGCTTATTTGGCCCTATTTTCAAAAATTTAAATTGAATTTAGAAAATGAGGATGACTGACATGACTCTCGATTTAGAATAGTTGGCCTGTCTTGGCCTTACTCCTTGTTGCCTCACCACAACATGCATGTGACTAGGGTTTTGACAAGTACTGGCGGAGACGGCAGGCAATGGAGGTGGGTGGTGACCGACGCGTAGCGTGGGAGAGTCGTCGGCATCAAAACCTCAGTCGTGTGAGTCACCAGTGTGAGGGAGATGTGGGAGTCATTGATGCTGGGTGTGGAGGAAGGGGCTTGAGTTGCTGCCGACACCGGGTACGGAGGGACTTTTATCACTAGCATCACGTGTCACTTGAGTCATCGGATCTGGGTGCGGAGGGAGGGGTTTGAGTTGTTGGCACTGGACGGAAGACTTGGAGAATATAATTCCGTAAGAGGATTTCAATCTTATAGGGAAAAATGTGTAAGTATTTGAAACAAAGGATTAAATTCTATAGTTTGGTTCGAAACTCCTATGAAATGAACAATCATATAGATATTATGTAGGAAAGTTAGAAAGAGCTCCAACCTTTTGCAAAAGTCTCTCTCTTTCGCGTGTTTTTCATGCAGTCTATTGAAGTGATAAATCATGTATTTTTCTTGCATTTTATGGTCTTCTATTTTGCACTTACAATCCTGTCAAAATAATGTGTTTTTTTCCATTCTTTCAGTTCAATATTTCAAAAGAGCCATAAGTCTTTTCCTCCCAACTGAATGAAAAAGATGAATCAAATTTGCCTTGAATTGCCCTGAAAAGATGAATCACCTCAACGTGAACATAGCAGACATACGAGTAGTAATTGGAAATATCTTAGGTATGTTTGGTTCTATGTCAATCTTACCCATGCCAATTTTTTTGGCAATGGCAAGATTTGTTCATACCAAAATTCTTGCACGGTTGTTGTTTGGATTGTTGTGATTTTTTTTTCAAGATTAGGCTTTGATTTGCATTGCAATGAAATGGATGGCAAAAAAAATTTGGCAGGCCAATTTTTTGGATTCAAACCAAATAAATGAAAATTGTTACCATGCATTTTTTTAAAAAAAATTTTAGTGGTGTGGATCCAATTAGCCCGTTTTTTGGGGATAGCTGGGTTGGCAATGACATAAACATGCCCTATAAAATTTTATGTCCAATTGTAATTCAGTTAGTATGAGTATGACCGTGAAGCGCTTAAGGCATCTTGAACATGTCTAGTGATGGTTTTAAGTAATGGCGGATCAATGAATATTTTGAGTTCGGGCAGACTAATAACGGTAATAACAATTATCGGCTCTGCTTTGTTCTTCTACTTATACTTATAAGCCAAAATTTAAATTTTCAACTTTAAATTTGAAGTAGATTTTTTTGTTTTTCATCGTATTTTATTTTTTAGCCTTAGCTTTAAGATTGCTAAAAACACACATATACCTTTTTTATTCATAAATTATTTTTTATTTGTAAATATGACTTTGGTATATATTCAAACCCGTTGGACACTAATCACAGACATAAGCCAAGTTGTGACTACGGAGAGTACAACCACTGCAAGATGTTATATAGATGGAATAATGATTTTTATTTTGGCTTTGCCTTTCTGGCTACAGACATTCGATGGTTTAGATCATGTTCAGTAACTTATTCATATTTGGTCTTTCATATAATGATCATTTAAAAATATTACTCTTCCTTATATATTTGTATTGTAGGAAATCACCCATTTACACCATCCATATCATAGACAACTATATTTTGTTAATATATATTAACTACCTATTTTCTTTTAAGTATATACTACTATATACTATTTAAGAAATAACCTTACGTCCCTATTTAGGACCTCTTCGTTTCACAGGAATTTCAAAGAAAACAGTTTAATTCCTCCAGTTTTCCTATAAAAATTTAAATTTGGAGTTTCTCTCCCATATAAACGATGGCTAAAAATAAAGTGTGTTAGAGGAACTATTGGACCTTACTGTTCGTCATCTATTTCTTAAACCTTTGCTAGCTCTCTGGCTTATCTTACCTCCATTAGGGAAAAAAAATTAGCAATGTAACTAGGCAAATAATCAAGTGGAGCCCAGACACAGGCGGGAGCATCTTGTTTTCAATCAGCTAAAAATATACCTAAATTTAAGATTAAATGCAGATATAACACGTAAAAGGAAGTACAGAACGGTTTGTTTCACTTCAAAAATGGCAAGATATGGAGCAAAGTCACATCGAAAACAGACTAAAATCATCCAAGTCGAACATACATACGCATACGCAAAAAATGTTTGTTGAAAAAAACATTTCAACAATAACGGCTCCAGTGAACGACGCACTTCATCGGCAGCACTCAAGCAAATCACAAAATACAGCAGCATCGGCAGTTTAAGTAAAGCACGTCTTCATTGTCACTTCAAACATAACATAACTAGTAATACCTTGAGTGATGTGTTACGTTATTACACCACATCTATGAAAATAAGCAAAGAACCCAAAAACCCAGTCACTGCAAATTGTTCTGGAAACCGATATATGACCTGACTCTGCATGACAAATGCATGCAGGTCACAACACTATTTTTCCGTCGGTTCGTAACTAGATCGCAAACTTTGGGCTCACAGGGGTCGTCGACCTAGCCCTGCTTGTTGGCGTAGTTGTCGGGCTCGTCATCCTTGAAGAGGTCATCCATGAGTTCATCATTCTTGCTGCTCTCGAAGCTGCCACCAGCAGCACCAGAGAAACCACCTGGAGTGGATCCTCCAGCACCAGCAGGGTTTCCACCAAAGCCACCATCACCTCCTAGGTTCATCCCAGAGAAGGCGTCGCTGCCTGCAGCTCCCTCTGCAACTCCGTAACCACCTCCGCCGCCACCCCTGTTGCCATACCCTCCTCCACTGTTGCCACCATAACCACCACCCTGGTAGCCACCGCCGCCACCACCACCGCTATAGCCGCCGCCATAACCACCACCACCATAGCCACCGCCGCTGCCACCATAACCACCACCACCATAGCCGCCACCGCCGCCGCCATAGCCACCACGGAAGCCACTCGTCCTCTCAGTAGCAGTGTTAACCCTTATGTTCCGGCCATCAAGATCCTGACACCAGCAAGGAAGAAAATAAATTACTGTAAGATTAGGAAAAAAATGACTTTGGAATTTAATGGACCTATTGCATGTTTTTTACTAGAAATCCATAGCTAAATGACACTACAGTTATAGGAAAATAACAGATAAGAAGCTCAATCATAACTTATTACTGTACCCACAAGGAGCCTATACTATCATTTAAGTGATTATACTGCATATAGGCTGGTCAGAGGCAGCATGAAATTTGGCATTCCAACCAAACCCATGTGAATCCACTTGAATTGGTTTGCAGTGATTAAAAATATATACACTGGCTATTTGTTAACAGATACACATGACATGCTCCGAAACTTAAATATTCAATGTGAATTCAACCAGCATAGATATACCCTCTGTTATAATAGACCGCCTACAAGTTGAAAAGTCAAGTTTAGATAACATCTAATCACCACCTAGGGCACAAACTTAAATCACCACCTACCCACTTTACCATACATGGAACTGTTAGAATCCTGGAACATAACCATGATCCTGCTAATATTCATTCCCTATAAGATTACCTTTCCATCCAAGGCTGTGATGGCAGCCGAAGCCTCTTCACTTGATGTGTAGGTTATAAAGCCAAAACCTCTAGACCTCCCAGTTTCACGGTCAGTGATGATCCTAGCTGGACAGAATGAGTAGATCCTACTATTAACAAAACATCGTACCAAGATGAGTGCAGTTAAACACATAAGGACAACATACCTTCGATAACTTGACCATAATTGGCAAAAGTATCTCTGAGGCTCTGCTCATCTGTGCCATAGGAAAGGCCTACAGTAATAAATTGAAGCCATCAGGAAAAACAATGCATATAATATTTTTCAGAACAAAGGATTAAACAGATAAAATAAAATAGTATCTGCCAACCTCCAACAAAGAGCTTTGAGGATGACATGCATCTGATTGATTGATAGAGAGATGGACTTGAGCTTGTGGCTTTCTTGAGCAGATTACCAATCTTATTAGCTAACGCCATTCTTGCAAACTACACAACGGTGAAATAAAGAAAGGCATAAGTAAAGCTATAGAAATAACACAAGACAGTTGGATGAAGCTAAGTCCTTATAGGACCATAGGTACAGTAATAGCAAGAAAGCAAAACACAGTGGTTGACTAGAATCAAATTTGTTGGGATTGCACATAAACCAATTCACAGCTAAAGCAGGCATCTCAAACCACTATTAACTACAATACAACTATCTCTACTACCCTAAAGGGGGATTTCCTCTGTACACTCATCCCTACCATTCCTCATGCGCACAGGATGGAAAAAAACACCTGATCACAGGAAGGAACCGTTTACACGTCCTTAACCAGATCACATTGCAACAGATAGGGATGTAACATTGGTACACCCTTCCGTAGATCCTTCCCAGATCACATTGCAACACACCACCGGGGATGATTTTTTTGGCTTTTTCGTGGAAAAAGGCAAACAGCATATTTGCAAACGAAAAATAATTTGTGAATAGAACTTTTATATATGAATTCTTAGTAATCTAAAATCCAAAGCTGGAAAATAAACTTCAGTGAAAAAGCCCCATAATCAGCTCCAAAATTAGGGTTAAAAATTCAAATTTTGGCATATAAGCAAACCAAAACCGAAAAGAGGGGGGGGGGGGGTGAGGAATGGAACAATTGGCATGCCCTTCTGTGGATCCCGTTGCAACAATATTGGCATCTTACCAGTAGATTTTTTTTAAGTAACAGTCCGACTGAAGTTGAGCGAACAAAGGGTTTGAAAAAATTGCAGCATTTGCAAATTGAAATGAGCAATCCACAAGGCAGAAGACTAAGCTGGACTGTATCCCAACGTTACTAAAGAAATAACATCAGCTACGTGCTACAAGCCAACATAAAAAAGTAAAGAAAAACTAACAATCACTGCTGGGGGCAAAGAAAAATGGTAGGGCAGATAAATCCCACAACTACAGTTCCAAAGTTCCGCAAAACTCAATCCTTATTCAAATCTTATTTAATTAGAGTGTGGTTGATAATTCAAAATCTCAAAGGCACTTTACAACATGAAAACTCGAGTAACTATCTTAGGTTTAAGATAAAAGGCATGGATGGCCACTTAGGATCATCACAAACGGGCCACACGCTAAACGTTTTGCTGCAACTTCAACCATAAAACATGCGGCTTTCCGAAACATTTTCGAAAAGATCAAATCTTCGCAGCAGATGAAAACCCGTAGGTCCTCAAATACCCACCAAAATCTTTCTTTCCTCGGTTCCCGACTTCCCCCGCCTACGCGAACCTACCCTTCCCTCCCTCCACCAACTCCCAGCCTAAAACCCTAACGCCCGCCACGAACCGCGCAGCAAACAGATACCACCACCGCAAAGCCACTCCCCCGCCACCAACGGACGAGCACGATTTGGATCAACAAACCGCACCACCAAGAAACCGTGAAAAAAAAAGGAGGGGCGGAGATACGAATCCGCGCCAAACCGCAGGATCAAGCCCACGCGCGGCTGGCTAATCCCGCACCAAAAGATCATACCAATTCACAAAAAAATCAACAGAAACAGGTGGGGTATTCATGGATCAGCAGCTAGGGTTTAAGAGCTCGCACCTGCGGGGGGTTTAGGCGGCGGCGTCGGCGAAGCGAGTGCGGGAGGAGGCGGCGGCGGCGGTATATAAAGCCTCGGGAGCGAGCTGAGCCGTCGGATCAGAACGGGCGGAGGCGCCCCCGCCGTTGGATGTGGCCGTTGACTTGTCAACAGCGACGGATATTTCTGGAGGCGCGGGGCCCGCATGTCAGTGAGGGGGAGGGCTCTTTCGTAATTTCGCACGGGCGGGAGGGGCCTCATCGGAAAAAGAAGGAGAGGTTTGGTTGCCGGCGGCGAGGGGGCGAGGCGAGATGGCGCCGCCGACGCAGAGGGAGAAGCCCGCCTCGTCGTCGTCTTCGTCGGCGGATGCGGCGGCGGGGGTGGGGGTGGGTCCCTCGGCTTCGTATTCTTCGGTACCTCAGGCGGGCGCGGGGGTGGGGGCGGCGGCGGTGGGTGGGGAGCGGTGGGGTGCGGCGATCGGGAACCTGACGGAGCTGGGCGCGAACGTGGAGGCGCTGCAGAAGCTGATGGCGAAGAAGGCCGTGTTCGTCGACGAGGACATCTTCTCCAAGGCATCCCTCGCCGCCGACCAGGCCCGCACCATCAAGGTAATCCGCTGCGTCGGACTCCTCCTCCGATCTCGATCTCGGTCGCTCCTGCCCCCGCGTTACTAAAGCAGTATCCATCCTCGGCTTGGCTAGTACATCATGAGAATTTGATGTGGATTCTGCTAAATCTAGTGTAGCTTCTCTGCTTGTGGCTCTGACTTGGCTTCTGGTTCTCATAGAGCTAAGGAAGCTGCGGTGGTGTTAACTACAGCCAAATGCGATTGATTATCATGGATTGTTGTGAACTCTAGGCATTTTCGGTGTAAGTTAGAATAGTGGATCTGATAGGATCTCGAGCATTTGCGCTAGGTGACTTGCTGAATCCCTTGTTCGAGTAGAACAAAGAAATTTGGTGGTGTTCACGTGGTTCTTTCAAAGTTGTTCACGTTCTCAACCATGTGTATGACATGGTCATTTGGAATAGCCTATCCGAGAAATCAATCAGAAACTAGTGATGTTAAGATTGTTTCTTATATCTCATTTGTTGTGAGCATTATTTATTCTGAAGTGTACTCACCCTAACATAGCATTCTATAATGATACGTGGCACCAGTGGCGGAACCAGAAAACATTGAAGTCTAGGGCTGAGCTAGCATGGTCTTATTCATTTTTAAAATTTATATGATACTTTCATATAATTTGAATGATATTTTGGACCTAGGCCTGGGGATCAAGCCCCAATTACTCCAAGCCTGGTTCCACCACTGCTTGGCACATTTCATTCTAATCTAGGTTTACATTACTGAAAAGCTGTTAAGAAAACCCTATACTATTTACAAGGGACTAAGAGCTACATGGTTGATAAAATTCAAGTATCAAGTCGTGGAAGATTTTAATCTACGAGTTAAACAAGTAATGGTCAACATATAAGTATCTAAGTATCAAGTTAATGATTGCTGACGCCCTTACTGATGCTGTCTCCAAATCTCTGTAGAAATTACTGCTTGTGTGAGACTAATGATAAGATCTGAAATTTTGATTCTGGAAACAATGGAAGTTTGTTTTCCCCCCTTATGAAGCGCACATAATGATTAATGGAAACTATAATGAAGACCATAAAAAGGGAGTATGACTGCATGCTTTGTGAACTCTCGTATAAGATGGATTGGTATAGTATATATAATGAAGTTCAGTGATGATTATGTAGACTAGTTACTGTATTATATTAACTTGGTGTTGTGCTCTTGTCAAAGTATGGACTAAGATCGACTATTAGATCAAGTGGGAGAATATTAGACCACTTAGTGTGATAAATGGATAAATTGTGTAATTTACCCATTGGTTGAAAGGGCCCATGAGTAATTAGTTGGCTGTCACAAAGGGTTAATCATTGATATGCCTTTATTTGGGTCTAAATAGAAAAGGGTCAATTCTGATCAGATTTTGCAATATACATTGAGGGGCACCTTGCTACCACAAACCTGACCGCTTATCATGTCTTGGTAAATGAGTAAAGTGACTTCCGAACCAATTAGGGAATGCAGTTTGGTGGGCTTGAAGGCTGATCCACTTGTGAGGAAGTTCCCTAGGACGGATCCCCTTGACATCACTGTTGATTGGTCATGGATCATTCCAATGAACCTCCTTAGGAGTAGATTGGACTCGAAGGGGGTTATCTTTTGGCTTTTTTAGGGAAAAGGCCAAATGACATATTTGCAAACGAAAAATAATTTGTGAACAAAACTTTTATATATGTGTTCGTAGCGATCTAAAAACAAAGGCTGAAAAAATAAATTACGATGAAAAAACCACCAAAATCGGCTCCAAATTTAAGGTTGAAAATTTAAATTTTGGCTTATAAGCATAAGTAGAAGCAAAAAGACGAGGCTGGAAGGCAGCAAATTATTCCTAATTAGTTCAGGAATAATCTTTTTTGGGCCTTGCTTACTGTGACATGTGAAGCGGTTAAGTTTGCAGTTGTAGGATACCCCCTTAATTTATGGTGTAAAACCTGACTTGGGACCTAACCCTTTCAATTTAGACCTCCAATCAAAGGCAAAGTAACAAATTAGCCCTTTGTGATAGCGTAATTACTTAAGACTCATGTTGTCTTTAAAACTAATGAACTAATTGCTTAACTAATCCATTGATCAAACTATATGATCTAACACATTTGTTCAAATTTGTGGATCTCGTGAGTGATTGGAACCTAAATTTTGGGGTTCACAAGTTCTCACGAAAATCCCAAAAACTTATGGCCTGTAGGCTGTAGCTAATCTAGCGGACACCATGTAGATACTAGGATCATTATGATTTTGTTCTTTTAAATTCTGTCTTGTGTTGGCAGCATTTAATATGGTATCAATAACATAGTACTCACAAATGTGTATTATATTCATATAATCTTTTATTTAGATGTGCATAAATTATTAACCTTTTATAATATCTCCATAACTGAAAAAAGGTTCGTGTGGGATCTGCTCAGTTTCCCTTTTCAAAATATGAACTTTAAAATATGTCAAAGCATATTTATTGACTGCATGGAAAAATCTAAAAATTTTGCTGTGAAAAATACCTTTATAATAGATAAGTTCAATCATTTTGCTAGTGTAAATTATGATAGTAATTAGTAAACCATAGGCATAGTCATACTTTGGAGTTTGTAGGCTGCAAGAAGTCAAAACTGACTTGCATTTGTAGCTGGAGGGCAGTATTTTATTTCACCGGAAATACTCTGTACTTAATAATTTTGCAAATCATTGGCTGCAAATAGGAAGCAGTACATTGGCATTTACGGCTCCATGTCAGCAGTATACTATTATTAGAAAAAATAATGAAATTAGCTAGAACTTGCTTTATTCTGTAGATGAATGCTGAAATTGTTGTCCATTGTTACTCTGCTAAAGTAAAATTCTTACTTTTTATGTATGTAGCTTTGAGCTCTGATATAAATTGGCTTTTAGTTAAAATTGTCCCAAAAGAAGAGCTGTAAGATTCATTTGCACTTGTTGCTTTTGGTTAGATTCTTGACCAGAGGGTGCAGTCCCTGGAACGTGAACTAGACGCTGCCATTTCTGCTGCTGCCCGGGCTCGTACAGAGAAACGCCAGGCCGAAGCTGCTCAACGAGCTGCAGAGTTACGCGCACAGGAAGTAACCAAAGAATTGGAGAACACTGCAAGTATGTTTATGTTTCGTTGCCACATTGGCATTTTGTATCTGAATGTACCCAAAACTGGATGTCTTATCTGGTTTCACTTTACCATCTTGCAGAAGTGTTCAAGCTACACATGGAAGAGCTGCGGGCAAAGCAAGAGGAGATTGCAAAGAAAGAGAGTGATATCAAGGTGTTAGAAGCAATTATTCGAACCCTGAGTAACAAAGATGATGGGGGGTCCAGCGATTAATTTCCATTGAGGAGCATTATTTTTCCAATGGAATTTACATGTTCAAGTGTCACCCATGTATGTAACAGATTAACAGATAATTGTAAATTTTCTCAACAAGATTGAAGATGAACTTTACGCTAATATGTTTGACTGTTCATCTGCCACTGCCCAGCCCTACTCCACCTAACTTGCTGCTGCAAGGTCTACTGACATGTGGAAACAGAGAACTGGTATTTTATATTACTATGCAACAGCTACTAGCAATCGTCAAGGAGAAGTTGGTGGTTTGTTCTTTTCCTATCGAGATTGGATATTTTCTAGTTTATTCACATCAAGTTGTGGCATACTTATCCTTGTAACTCACAATTTGCTCCCTCTGTGGGTCGTTGTTATGCTTAGGGGATACCCAACGATTATTGTGCTTGAGAAGGAGCTCCCATGATCTGCAATAGTCAGGGGTTATTTTTTTTGCTTTTCAAAAGAAAAAGGCAAATGATATATTTGGAAACAAAAAATAATTTATAAATAAAACTTTTATACGTATTCATAGTGATCAAAAGGCCAGAACTGAAAAATAAACTATAATGGAAACAATCTTAAAATAAACTTCATATTTAAGGTTAAATATTTAAATTATGGCTTATAAGCAGAAGTAAAAACCAAAAGACGTGAGTGACATGTCGAAAGTGTAAAGAACACCCAATTCCATCAATTTATCAGCATTGCAAGTCTATGAGATGAGTTCTCATCATCTCCAAACGTCGAAAAAGCATTTAGTGTCATGTGTGGATACTAATTCTGATAATTAATGCCTAAGAGTATCCATAACAACTAATCTAATTTTGGTCATCCATATCTTCATTTGAATGATTATCTAAAATAATTTTATAATTCATATCTTATTGTAGTCCAGCAAATCATCCATATATGACATTCTCCATATTTCTTTAAAGGATGAAGATAGAACATCCAAATATGGAGTTTTTCTCTTCTAATATGGATGACATCCAAAATAGATGATGGGATAGATGTTCCGTTGAAACTCAATTTTTATCATTCATCCTCTATTTTTAAGATGAAGGATGGGATAGATGGACTACTTGGATGCTCTAAGCATCCATGCTTACCATATGATTATTGGTACCACCACCATTTATAAACCTATATATGGAGTGATTGTTTGGTTTTGAGGAAACAGTCAAATAGTACATTTTCAAATGAAAAATAATTTATGAATAAAACTTTAATATATGTATACTTAGTTATCTAAATGCTAAGGCTGAAAAATAAACTTCGACGAGAAAACTTTAAAATTAACTTTTAATTTAAGATTAAAAATTCAAATTTTACCTTATAAACTTAAGCAAAAGAAAAATGATGAGAATGATAAGGTGTTACATAGGTGCTTCATTACATGGACACCTTCTATCCTCCTAAATTTTAAATTGACATCTGACATTGAATATGCTCTTTGTATGAAAAACACTACAATCAAAAGGGTACTCCTTCCATTTTAAAATACAAGTATTTCTAAAATTTAAATTCTATTATACAACATAAATATTTCTATAACATAAACATTTCTATCACTAGTTCTATTAATCATGCATTTCTCATTATCACCACCTACTCTCACCTATTCATTCCATTTTTTTATTAAAAATTCATCGATTTTTTTCTTATTAACCTTAGTCTGTACTGAAAAGCCAAGAAATGATCATATTTTGTAATAAAGAAAATATCGTGTTAGACATGGGGTTAGATAACATGTGCAGAAAACGTAGCGATGAATTATTACATAATTAATTATAAAAAATAAATTTGATTAATATGATTTTTAAAACAGCTTTTCTATAGAAAATTTTCATAAAAAACATACCGTTTAACCGTCTGGGAAGTGTGCATGGAAAAAGAAGAACTGCTGAACATGGTCTTGGTCTTCTTTTTTCACAATCAAATGTAGTTTTAACCGGTTGGTGGTGCTACAACCTAACCCTACATCTTATTAGGCAGAAGATCAGCATCATAAGCTACCATGCTTATGACTGACTTTCTCATCTTTTCACTTATCTTTATAATTATAAACCAACATTTAAATTTTATCGTAGTTTATTTTTTAATATTTATTTTTAGATCACGATATAAAAGTTTGCACGTAAATTATTTTTTAATCTTTAATAAGCCGTTTCGCTTATTCTCGTTTCTTTTTTCTTTTTGTGTATGGCACATTGTCACCGTAGAAACATGAAATTTCACACAAAGTCAGGGGCCTCACTGAAAACTTCCTCTCAATTCTCTCCACTAAATAATGGCAGCAGCAGCGGCGGCGAGGAGCACCCTCCCACTCGTCTTCGTCGTCTCCTCGCAGCAGCGATCGCGCCCTCCTCCTCCTCCTCCCGGATCCGGGGCCAAAGGTGCGTGCTCTCTTCCGAATCTGCGGCCGTCTCGATTCGGGCGGGTTCTGGGTGGTGATTCCGCTGGGATTCTGCAGAATCGGTGGGGGACTGCTGCGATGGCGGTAGCGATTTAGGGCGTGGTTTGAGGGCACGGATCTTGCGAGTTGGGCGAAAATGCGCGGCGGATGATTGGTCGCCTCGCTGTGATCTGAGTGCACCGGTGTGACGGTGTCGGATTTAGGTTCTTGGTGTGGAGGTTTTGGAGGGGGTGGGGTTTGATTCAAGTTGTTTTGGGCCCTCATCATTGGGTCGTCTTGTGATCTGGGGTGCGCGTCGTGCAAATCTTGCTGCATGATTAAGACAGTTCTTTTTTTTGTTGTTCTCGGTGATGTTTGATTTTACTCGTTGTTGTTAACTAAAGATTAGCTGCAGAAATCATCTGTGTTTCTTTTTGATTTACTGATTCGTGCTATGCGGAAGCTGGAATCTTAGGAATACTTTGAATTATCGGTGCAGATCATTGTGAATGGTTGGATCACGTTTCGATTTTTTGCCATGAAAAATATCATGCCCTCACCTTGTTCCAAATGCATCGCCGTTCACTAATTCGCTATAATTGGAGAATTTTATAATGTGATGTTTCCTACTATTGTTTTGTGACCGTGACAAATCAAATGGCTGTTGAGGTGGATACATCGGCAAGCTGTACCTAACTAATTTGATGTGCGTAATTATAATATTCTTAAAATTATTAACACAACCACATTGATATACATAAAAAATAGAAGCAAACACCGAATGTATATTCATTAACTTGTCAACAACTATTTCTTCCTTTAAAAAAACTGATCATAAAGAATTGGTTACTAAAATTTACAGCTTTCATTTTTACAGGCTGAATATGCCATGTTTCTCACTTCTGTTTGAAATAACATATCGATAAAAAAAATGGTCATCAACCATTAGTCAAATCCTCTAAGACTTTAACTTGTCTTGGTCCTTGACCACTTACATGCCGCGTTGTTGGTATACTGGTCAATAATATCTGCTTGCATTACAAGCTGTGAGCCTAGGTAAAAGAACAAATTTAGATACCAACAACTGGAATGCTTCATTTCTTCAGGATGTCTAAAATATGTAGGCTTTTTTTACGCTTTTCAATTGGTCCTGTGTATGTTTGAATTTTAGTTAGCCCTTTGAGAATAACTCTTGTTGTATCTGAAACTAATTTTGCAGAGTAATTGATCTTTGAAGTTCTATAACATGGGTCGTGGTGTTAGCAGCGGGGGTGGTCAGAGTTCCTTGGGCTACCTGTTTGGTGGTGATGAAGCTCTGAAATCAGCTGAGAGGCCTGCTCCAGTTCAAAAGCCTGCCCCTTCGTCCTCTGCAGAGAAACTGAAAGAGATTCCAGCTGGTATTCAAAGTAGTAAAGCAAACAATTACATGAGGTCTGAAGGCCAGAACTGTGGAAATTTCCTTACGGTTAGTGTCCACCTACTATTATAAAAGATTCAATTAGGGTTAGTTTTCACTTATGGTTAGCGTCAACAATTGAATGCTAGTGGACAAATAAATGTGTTACTTGCTCTCATTCATAATGATGTTGTTGGACATCAGTGCTTGTAATGCCATATTTAGTTGTAATCATGATTCTATCGACGCAATCTGATGGAGGCCATAAAATCCTAGTAGACCACCAATGGGAGCATTAATAATGTCTTTAGGCAGGTATTTTGAGATGTGGTAGTTGATTAGTAATTCTAGGGGAGTTCCTTAAATTGAAACTTGTTATTTTTGGTTTGCATTTTTCCATAATCCAGTAATTTCACAAATTTCTTCATGTGAATATCACCAATTTATCATCTCATGCTGACTTGAGTTGTACATCCTTTCTGTAACTTGAAGATTTAGGGGGTGTTTAGTTCTAAGGTACAATCTGCTGCACGTGGCTAAGGATTTTTTAATCACAATTTCTTGCCAACTTTTGCTTGACATGTTGCTAAGGATTTCTTAGCCACAAAAAGTGTGGCATGCCACACCTTAGCATAAAATGTTTGGCAAACTGAGGCATGCATCCAAACAGCCCCATATGTATTTTGCACTCATTTAACTCAGACTGTACATTGTCTGTTACTAAAAATGCTATGATGCCTTACATAACACTTAAGTTCGCTGCATAATCATTCTCGGTCAAACAGGCTGCTTGGTATAACAACAGATCCTATTTGCAAAGAAAACACATTAACATTATGTACATTAGTACTGACATTTCTTTCCTTTGTTCACACAGGACCGTCCGTCAACTAAGGTCCAAGCTGCTCCAGGTGGTGGCTCATCGCTTGACTATCTCTTCAGTGGCAACAAGGATGGCAAGTGACGGTCACTATGCTGTCCTGTTTACCATGAGTCTGGATGAAAGGTTCCTGGTCAACAAAAGCATGTATTCCCATGAGTAACTAACGGCCAAATGTATCTGCTCATGGTATGTCACAGGAATTGTTGTTATGTATGCATGTGTCTGTGCTTCGGTGTCGATGTATGTGTGTGTGCTCGTCAGCAGCTACTTGTGCAAAGAACAGATCGCATGTTCATCCTGTTCCTTATTAGTTCGTGGCTAACATTAGTGTGTGCTTGCTGCTTTAATGTATAACTGTGTTCTAGCTGTGTCGTACACGTCAGATTGGAGACATGGTTGTGGTTTGATTCTCATTGCTGAAGAAAGAAATGCCTGTTCTTTCCGGCATATTTGTGATATATTTTCTACATGACCTATGTTCTGTGTGGCGTTTAGTTGTCTCTTTTTAAAAAAATAATAATGGGAAATACTGGCCTCTAAATGATGACATAAAACCCAGCACAATGCAGTTGCCCAACTAGCAATTGTCTATTTAGCTTAACTCCTGTACCAGCTACTCCTTCCGAATTTATTTTTTTTATATGGCGTCGTTGACTTTTAAATCTACGTTTGATGGTTTGTCTTATTTAAAATTTATATCTAAATATGCAAAACTATAAAGCATACTTAAAGTTTCTATAATAATAAATCATATTATAATAAAATAATTAATAATTATATAATTTTTTTAAATAAGACGAAAGGTTAAACGTAGACCTAAAACTCAATGACATTATATAAAAAAATATAAAGACAGTATTATTTAGTGGGTTTAAACCAAAACACACCTCTAAATAAATTTAGCATAATGATATCCAAAGAATAGATGACACAGTTTTAATCTTGTTAAGAAACAACGTTGTTTACCGCCAGCCGAATTCCGTTAGCTAAAGAATATAGTAGATGACAGATTGTTGTCTCCTCTGTATTTGCTGGAGTGGTAAAGATCAAGTACGTACCTGAATTGTATCTCAAAGTACTTACCTGAAATGTAGAGATTGTTAGTAACTTGGCCCTAGTTTACCCACTGCACCTGTCAAAAAAATAGATTATCCATCGCAAATTAAGTGTAGTTTACACTGTTGCTAGCAAGTTACCCATATTTTGTAACATGACATTCAGATATAATATATTATTAATTATTTTATGGATTTATTAGGAATAGGTCCAATAGATAAATAGAGTAGAAAACAAAAGTTATTTATTTGGTTTACTTTTCTTTTGAACATGATCCACTGTGAAGGGCAAATCTATTGGTTTTTTTTCATATTTTTAGGATGGGGGTAGTGTTTTGTTTTTTTCCGATTTCTCAGCGTGGGAGCATGCTATGCGCAAGAGGAAGGGATTGATGGCTATATTTTTAAATAATAGATATTTCTAGAGCTAAATTAGGATTCAAGTCTCAAGATGGCCTTGACTTACATTACTTAATTCTATATCCATCATAAAATATAAATAATTTTGATTATACTTTTATCGTCAAAATCACTTATATTTTTGAACGGGTTAAGTAACGATTCAATAACCAACCCTTACCCCCTTACCTTTTGAGGTGCTTACTTAGCTACAGCAAAATTTTATCAAGATATTTTTCCTTTTGGCTACGCTATGGCCACTCTTACTGCATGGTTAAAGACAAATCACTCTGTTGTTTTATTTTCAAAAAAAAAAAAATGTATTAGTGTCTGGCAAGTGATGCTGAATCCTGTCCTCGATCAGTGGTTGGTACCAAATTGGCGTGGTGGCAGAGATTGCTGAAATGACAACACCTGGCAACTTGCTATACACGGGGATAACAACAACATTGTTGCTTCACCACAAACAGAAAAAATAAATAATCTGAAAAATAAAAACCTGTCTCTTTACTGTTGCTTAGTATGGGGCACAGTATCTACTCCATCTCATCTGGCATTATTTCAAAACTGAAAAAGCCTGGCTCATTGCATGTTACTTTATACTGCCCCTACTTTGGCGTGCTTAACGTTTGACCATCGTTTTATTTAAAAAATTTATTAAATAATTAAAAAAATAGTCACACGTAAAATATTATTTATATCGTACTATTTATTAATAATAAAAATATTAATCATAAAAAATAAATAAGATGAAGAGTCAAACATTTTATCAAAAACTAAAAAAATAATTTATTTTAAGACGGAGTTTGTAGTTTACTATGTACGGAGTACGTAAGTGAACTTGGGATTTCAACAATTTTGGTAGCATGTCATCGTTTAAAAACTTAAAACATTCCAGTTCATGTGAAGTAACATTTTTCAACTAAATTGTTCTGACAGAAACAAGCATGAAAAGCAATTAATCAGACAAGTATGCAACAACGAGCAATTAGCTAAATGAAGGGCATGAAAAAGTCGATAAAACAAGGTTAAAATAAATGCCAAAACATAAGAGAATTTCCTCTACGCCACTAAATGTTAGACTATTCCTCACTTGCGACAGAAAAAAAAAAGCATATATTGCAAACTAAGTGTAGTAATTAGCCTAAACAACGTTGTTCAATTCTTACCAAGATTACTCTACGTATTATTCTTAATTCTTTCCTGTCTTTGGTATGCACACTTCTCAAACTATTAAATAATATATTTTTTAAAAAAATTAATTGAGGGGCTTATTATCTCGCCTTTATAAAGTAGACTTTTAAATTTGTAATAGTTAATTCCATCGTTTATACCATTAAGTAGCTATAAAAAATTAGATAATATTTTATCAACAAAAGAACACAACCAGACCATCCATCATCATCTTTTTCGATGTACCATTTCCCCTCTATCTTAATTTGTTCCCTCTGTAGTCCCCTCACACTCTCCTTATACCTCCGAGGCCGAGTTCGTTATGGAGAGAATAAGGTTAGTTATTCCGCGCGGAAAATATAGCAATAGATTAGTATGTGATTAATTAATTATTAATTATTAAAAAATATAAAATAGACTAATATGATTTTTTAAAACAACTTTCCTATAGAAAATTTTTATAAAAAATACACCGTTTAGTAGTTCGGAAAACGTGTGCGCGAAAAACGAGAGGAATAAGATACCTTATCTGACTGCCGAACGCAGCCTTAGTTGGAGTAGAGCTTGTGAAGACCACTCTTGAATACATTAAATTTTTGTTACCTCCGTTCCAAAAGATTAATATTTCTAGACTATTTAGGATATATTCTAAAGAGGGGTTAAAAGGTCCTTTTTAGTCATTTTAGCGATCAATTTTTAAATTTTGAATTGATTAAATTTCTCTTCTAACATATAATTGGCTCTGAAATCTCATCCCTCCAGTTTTTATATTTGACTCCATTAGTTTCTAAACCGATGTGTTTGACACTCATCTTATTCAAAAATATTTCGTAATTATTATTTATTTTATCATAAAGTAAACTTTCGACACAAGTTATATGTTTTTTATTTGTATATAGATTTTAAATAAAATGAATAACTAAATATATGTGTAGAATTCAACAAAGTTAATCAGGGGAAGAAAAACATAAGAGGGGTTCAATATATATAATCAACTGAAGTAAACATGGTAACAAAGACCCTCGACCCAATACCCGGTGGGTATTTATTCTACTAGGATATAAATATGGACTAAATGTATCACCCATGGGTATCTAATTGGACAAATACGTTAACCCAATAGATATATGGGTATGAAAACATTCCTACAATCCTCATACCCGTTTACCCATAGGTAATAAATACCTGACAATCTAAATGCACATCCTGGCCAGTAATAAATTTGCCTAGCCCAATCAAGTAAAACCCTATGTATTTACCCTATGTATTTAAGTCTATGCTTCAACTCATCCATCAGTTTTCCACCCATCCCCCTTTCGTCCTGACGGTTTGTCACACCCGGAGTTTTATTCCAAGCCTAATTCGTAAAAGAAATCCATAAATAATAATTGGCTTAATTAACTCAGGAAAAATCCCTCTAAAAATTAATTTAATTAAATCGAAGTTCCAAATTGATTAACGGGATTTAAACTTAAATTGCAGAAGTATAAAATTTTGCCCAAAAATTAATTTAAAACTCGGCAAAAGTGGGGCTTTCCTTTTTCCCTCCTTTTTCCTTCTTTTTCCCTTCCTCCTCAAATTGGGCCGAAGTCCAATTTTCCTCCCCCTTTCTCTTTTTCTTCCTTTCTTTCCTTCCCCTCCCTTCTTTCCTCCCGGGTCGGCCTAGCCGAGCAGGCCCACCCTCCCCCACTCGGCCGGCCCAGCCGACCGGCCGTCCCTCTCCCGTGCGCGCCCTCTTCCCTCCTCCTGGGCCGCCGGCCCAGCTCCCCTCGCCGGCGCCCACGCCGAAGTCCGCCGCGCCTCCTCGCACCGGCCGCGCCTGAGTCCACCTCGCCGCCGAACCGGACTCCGCCCGCCGCCCGCAACGGCCACCGCCGAATCTGCCGTTTGGGCCGACTCGGTCTCCACTGGCCGCCCCGCCCTAGCCGGCGCTTTTCCCCTATAAATCCCGTCGTCCGCGCGCCGTCGCCACTTTTCTCTGTCCGCCCAAGCTCTGTCGCCGCCGCGCCCTCCTACTTCGCCGCTGCATCCGATCCCACCGTCGAGCGCCGCTCGCCGTCACCCGTCCGCGTCGCCACCTCTGCCTCAACCTCGCCAACTCTCCGCCGGCCTTCACCGCCGCCGGTGGGCACCCGAGCGCCCTCGCCGCCTCTTCGTCCCCGTCGTCGTCGCGCCCGACCTCGCCGCTGCGCGCCGCCGACCGCGCTCCGGACATCGCCGCCACCTCTCCGCTCGCCGTCGCCCGTTCCCGGTCGTCGCCGACCTCGTCGCCACCTCCTCGTCGCCGGTGAGCGCCTCCAGCTTCCCCTCCCCCTCTTCCTTCCTTCTACCGCCGTCGCTGGTACGCCCGTGCCGTCACCGCGCGCCGAAAGCCGCCTACCGCCGCCGATTGATCTCGCGTGCCGCCGCTGCTCTCGCTCGCCGCTGGCCGTCACTCCGCGTTCCACTGCGTCGCCGACCCACCGGACCCGTTCCCGCCACCAGTAAGCCGTCGCCGTCCTCCCTCTTCCTCCTTTTCCTCTCCGCGGGCTGTCGCCGAGGTCACCGCCGCCGCCGCACGCGTTCGCGCCTTGGACGTCGCCGTCGCCCCCGCCTTGACGTCGCTGACGCGGCCCCACCATTGTCGTCACGCCGCCGCGCCCGTCGCGCCGCCGCCGTTGCCTCCCCGAGCTGGCCGGCGTTCTCGCTGCGAAGCGCTGCAATGCGCCGTGTTCGCCGTGCGGCGTCCCGGTCATCGCCGTGCGACGTCCCCCATCGCCGTCGCCGGTCGTCGGTCGTCGCCGTCGACGGATGTCACCGCCGCTGGCCTCACCCACCGCTGGCCGAGCACCTCCCTTCCCCGTTCCCCTGTTTCCCCTCACTGATCGACGGGACCCACCCGTCGGCCTCCCTCTCTCCCTCGCCTCCCCGTGGTCCCACCTGGCAGTCGCCCACCGCCCCTCCCTTCCTCTCTCCTCCCCGGGCCCGCCTATCATCCACCCGCCACCCCTCTCTCCCACTAACAGGTGGCCCCCACCTATCGACGCCATTTAATTGCGCAATAATTGATTTAGGACTTTTCTGTTTAGTTAAAACCTAGAAAACTTCTAAAATTCATAACTAATTCATCTAGTCTCCGTTTAGACCCATTCAAATTTCATTAAATTCAGAATAAGTGTTATTTTCAGTTGTTTCTAAGAACGATGGTTATGTAATCAATATTGTCTATTTGTGTACCCTGGCTGATCATGGACAGGGATTTTAATACACAATTAAGTTCAGAAATTCGTGTGAGGAATTTTTGAGCGTGATAAGTTGGTATCAGAGCCTACTTTGACCATAGGATCAGCCCAATGAAAACCCTAAGAGCCCTCTGCTTTTTATGTTTGTACATAGTTTGTGAAAGTTAGAGTTGCTTTGAAAATAGGTTAATGCTTTTCAAAGGTGTGAGTTATTTAAAAGCTAAATCTCTCTGGTTGAAAAGCGTGAGTAAATTGATTTACGGGTAAAACTTTATCTACTTTGTTTTTTTTATGATTTATTTATCTTGAAACAAAATTTTGCATCCATTGATTCTTAATCCTCGTTGTTCTTTAGATGGCCAACCACCCCTTGTTCCACCGTGGACTTGGAATGGATGGATTTGTGGCAGAGTTGGCAAGAGTGTCCTTCACGGCAGGATACCCCTATGAACCGGAATACACCACGATCCACTCTCTCGAAGGCGAGTTTCCCCACCGTGTCAGGTTGGAGCTACACGAAATCCCCGGTTACCTTCCTAACATGGAAGCAGGAGCCGGAAGCTCGCATGAGCATGCCTGCCAGGAGGCCGCCTACAGTCTGATAACAATGCTCTGGGCCCGGCATGACCTGACGTTTCGGCATTCGGCTTACCGATATCACCCTGGTCGTGGACCCAATTCCATGGTCAATAGGTTTCTATCTGCTCGAAGTAAGAAGACCCTACCTTCGGTAGGATGTACACGGTGCTGTAAGGCCTCGACCAAATGTCAAAATCAAAATTTTTCCAGTGCCATCAGTATACTAAAGAGATATTCTTACAATTATATCGCGTTAAAAGCGTGAGGGATCCCATCCAACCCGCAACAGCCTCTCCCACAAGCGACAGAGGCAAAACGAGAAAAGAGAGGAAAAGAAAAAGCGCTGCCAATTAATCGCGGAGAAGAATCTGGTGGGTGCAGCTCGACTGACATGGTGGGGCCCACCCACGCAGCGTTTGGGCCCGGGCGGAAGCGAAGCGACGAGCCGACGACGTATACACAGTGTTTGTGTTCCATATTAGCCGTTAACTTTTTTTTTTTATACAGGTACGACTATTCGTCTTATTTAAAAAGTTTATGTAATTATTAATTATTTTTATGTTATCTTTATTTATTATTAAATATATTTTTATGGTATATATATCACTTTATATATTTGATTAAAAAAAGATAAAAAGACGAATAGTCAAATAAGAAAGTATAAAACTAGATATATTTATCTAGATATATATTTATCAACGTATCAATTTATATGTTTTATGTTTTATATATTTCTAAGAAAGGAAGTCGGCATGAGTCCATGTTTGGCCATAAATAGGAGCCCCCTCCCTCCGCCGTTTGGGAGCCAACAAGAGGCGGCCGCGTGCGTACTGACGGCTAGCTCTCCCGGCCGCCGGAGACAGAGAAGAAGACAAGACGGCGAGGCGAGCTCGCTCCGGCCGGAGGAGGGAGGGATGGGGAGGGGGAAGGTGCAGCTGCGGCGGATCGAGAACGAGGTGAGCCGGCAGGTGACGTTCTCGAAGCGGCGGTCGGGGCTGCTGAAGAAGGCCCGCGAGATCGCCGTCCTCTGCGACGTCGACGTCGCCCTCATCGTCTTCTCCGGCAAGGGCAAGCTCTACGACTTCGCCTCCCCCCACACCAGGTCAGGTCGATTCCTGCATCACACCACACCACACATGCATATACGCGCGCGCATGCACGCACTTCATCAAAACACCACACTGCTCCCTCCCTCCATTTTTGGTTATACGTTGTCTCAGTACTTTTACTAGAACAATTGTGTGTTGTGTGTGTATATACGAAGTATATATCCACTGCTCTCTCCGTTTCGTAACGTAAGTCTAGCATTGTTTAGATTCATATGGATCCATAAATTATATATATTCATCCATGAATAAATTTAGACAGAGCTATAAAGACTTACAATATGAAATAGAAGTAGTAGTATTTATTTAAATCTAAAAAAATATTTTACAACCAGCACAAAGAAAATAATAGCAAGAACACCATTGTTATTCATTCATCAGCTGCTTTTTTTGGAGAGATTCTCCTCTCCCGTTTCGGCTAGCTGCTTGTACTAGCTTCATGCTCACAGACCGACTCACATGTGGCAATAATTTGGTGATGCAGCTTTAGATTTTATTTCCTCATATAGGAACTGTTATACTACTATGTTTGGTATGTTATCATATTTTTTTTCTTATGTTTATGCTTATGGCTAAAACTTAAATTTTTAATCTTAAACTTAGAGTTAATTATAGAGTTTTGTTAATATTTATTTTTTAATTTCTTTTTAGATAGTTAAAAAATATATTTTTTAATTTATAAATTAGTTTTTTTTTTCAAATATACCTTTGAACAATGACACCCCCTAGGCCTCATGAACGACCAGCAGGCCCCATTTGCTTTTTTTTTGTCCTAGCATATTCTATTAATGGAACATGCTGTGGCTATCTATATAACCTAGCCTACCCTTGTTCCTCTTCTGGCGCCACACTGCGCTGGCGCTGCTGCTCTACTGTTCCCTGCTGCTCAGCAGCACTGAACTACAGATTCCTTGTACTCTTTCTCTTTTTTTCCATTTTAAGATTTTAAGACAAACATGAATGCTTGAAATTAATTTTGAAATAAACTACTTCATCCATACCAGAATATAAGAAATCTTATACTAGCTGGCTATGCGTATTAAGAAAGTTGGTAGTGGTTGGTTGTGATTGTATAAAAAGCTAATGTAGGTTTAGAAATTGGTATATTTTAAAACAAATTCTGAAGGTTAGAAGTTGCCATCTTTTGTGACGGAGGGAATATCCTGTAATACGACTTAAGATGATCGGTGCACCAAGTAAATATTATGTCTCTGTTTATAGAGTTGTAACGTCGAGTAGCCATGTCACCGTGCAAGTGGAGTGGTGTTTAAGTGTGCAGTTATACTATGTCGATAAGAATGATAATGATAATGCTAAGATATTATTTTGAATTTAGAAGTGGTCTCTAAAAGAGCTATAAGGAAAATTTATTTATGGTTAATACCAAAAAACACTCTAAGAAATACTTTCTAGAAATTAAAATTGGTTGCCAAACATACCCTGTCAAATCTCCGAGCAATGCGCACTCTTATCTTTTAAAGAACCATGCGAAAACAGTTCAGCCTCATAAAAAAGGTGACGTACCGGACCTGACATAAAAAAAGACGATTCCTTAAAGAAAAAAATCGTACGTCCTTTTAATATGTGATATTTTTCAGTACTAAAAAAATGTGATATTTTTCCGTCTCTCGTGGGGCAGCAACCTTTTGATTTGTGTCTTCCGAGTGAAAAAAAAACTAATCAATGTAATCCAATCATATCTCTAATGATTAGAGGTAGTAATCGATTTGTAATCAAGAGAGGTACTGTGTTCCGGTATAATCGATTTGGGTTTATAAAGATATTTTAGTACTTTACTAACATAATGATTAGGGGTAGTATTGTTATTTATGATTTTATCAATTCTTCGTAAGGTGTTTTATTCATTTATCATATGGTACCGATACCTAAGGTGTTTTATTCATTTATCATATGGTACCGATACCTATTGTGTGCTCAACGTGGCATCCTTCCACATGCACGTTTACGATTTTACCCCTCTAAGCCTATATTTTTTTTAACAATCATGTCTTTTCATGTTTCTATTACTGGGCGATGGTAATAGAAATATATCTGAACCATATTTGATAAGAATATATCAATGGTTCGGATCCATTTCTATTACTAGAAAAAATACCGTAACAGAGCTCTATTTTTAATGCCATGAACACTTGCTTACACGCAACTAATATATATATTTCATGTCATGTTAATTTAGATAATAAACACGCAACTAATATATATATTTCATGTCATGTTAATTTAGATAATAAACACGCAACTCATAATAAACCTTCATTTTTTTATTGATGTATATTATCAATGATTTATCTGTACACAACCCGGATCATGCAAGCTATATCAGACTGTATGTAAATAAACCGACAATTTACTCCCCCGTCTTTAAATAACTGTCGCTGAAGCTATATATTCATCTTCACATTTTCATTATTTATCGCTTTTGTGAAAAAGAAAAAAAACAAAATACTTAAAATATATTGTATATATGTTAACAAAGTATGCTGCACTTTAAACATAAGCACGAAACTTTCGTCTATTGCAGTCTAACCGTTTCAGAGAAATTGTCACCCCTATCACTTATTTTGACACAATGGATATGAGATATACTTTCTAATTTCCTCTGGTAAAATATTCCCTCTATTTTCTAATTCAATCCACAATTAATCAAGCCCCACACTACAATGCTCCCTACTGACATTAAAAATGAATCTGGACCATTAATATAATTTTATCGGAGGGTTTAGATCTATTTCTCCAACCAACTCACTTAACGGTAATAGAAACACAGGGGCATGATGGTTAAAAAAAATTAGGACGGATGAATAAAATCATACATTTCTCCCTGCTTGTGCTAGGAATTAATATGATCTAAATTTGATAAAAATTCTAAATACTAATATTACCCTAATCATTGAGTTAGTAAAGTAATGACATGCACTCATGAACCAACGACCCAAATATATTGCGTTTCTCTAATTAATTATACAGTGACATTTCTACACCATGCATGCTAATTAAATTTACTCCCTAACGAAACCCGGCCCCAATCCAAATAAAAACCGATCGATCAGGCCAACCCCGTGATTGTTAACTGCATACGCATTATTCGCATGAAACAGTCTCATCATCTCTGGGACCTACCATCGTCACATTGGTCTGCAAGGACACCCAGTGCTATTCAGCGCGTGAGACGCCCAATGCATGAAATAAACTTAAATGGATAGGTCTATCCACGAATATAAGCACCCCTACTTGTGCAGATTGTCGTACTGAAGTTAAATGATTGGAGCGGTTATATATGATGAAAAAAACTACGGTTTAAGAATACTTATGTTTGTGAACATATTTTAAATACTTTGAAATGTTTATATCTTGGTCCGACTCCGGTGCATTTTACTGGTAGTAGAATTTAATCCATACTGCTGATCTATTTTTATCGGACGGCTGTGAAATCCTACCAATAATATTAGGTGTAGTAGAAATTTGAAGGCGCAATATCGTCCTTTTTATTGTGATCTTTATTGCAAAAAAAATTACAAAATAATATTAATCAAGTAATTAATAAAGTATAAAAATACCATTTTTCTATAGGTAGTATAATACTATAAGTAAAATGCACCGAAGAGTTGCCCCTATATCTTCGGACGGAGGAAGTAGCTAGATCATATGTGAATTTTATCTAGGTAACTTGAAGTGAATCTACTCACCTTCCAATATTTCCAAACTAATATTTTGGGTGACTTAATTAATTAGTGCTATATTCCTTTACTCTCTTATGTCTTATATATCCTCTGTTGATCACACTTCAATTAATTTATTCATGCAAGGGTATGATAAGGACGGGAATACTGTGAATATTTTAAGTTTTGTTTTTACAATAGTGGAAATATCCTGACAATTAATTCCCGCATTGTTGGTAGCATGGAGCGAATCCTTGAGAAGTATGCCAGGCATGTGTTATTTGAAGGAAATAATATGGCTCAAGAGCGCCCTGAGGTGGAGGTGTGTAGGATGGGGAAAATGTTCATCATAACATTGTACTTTGTTGTATATCACTATGTCTATTCTATATATGAAATATAATTAACATTTAGATGGTAATCAATTCTATAGATATATAGTAATAAATTTTATGAAATATAATTATATATCACTATGTCTATTCTGTAGATAGTAATCAATTTTAATATTTAGTTTAGACCTAGTTTTGTAATTCTATGTTCTGTGCAGGGAAGCATGAGCTATGACCACATCATGTTGAGGGCTAGGATTGAAGCTCTAAAAAAGAGCCAAAGGTATACAAAATATCCAACAAAACTAATAGCTCTAGCAAAATTTGTCCCTTTCTATATTTAAAAAAGCAACTGGCCTTCTAGAGATCCAAAAAATAAGAAAATAATATCTATACATTCCCAAAATATGCCACACGTTCTGCAAACATTTAACTTAAGTTTTAATAAATACTAATCAAGAATAGGAAATTAAAAGTTAAACCCAGCAAATATTCACCTGTTCTTTTAATTTTAGCTAGATTATTTACCGACGCATATACTTTATTCCATATTGTCCAACTCAGCATGCTGACTATATATCCTGGAGAAAACCAATGCATTAGTCTGAAAAAAAAGTAGGCCCAAAACATTTTTTTAATGCAAGTGCAAAGTAACTTCATCTGTTCTTGAATCTTGATACCAGACAGACAGACGGTGGATTTTTATTGATGTTATTTTGCAACCAATAAAACATTTTTTTAATAAAAAATCATATTCATCTAGTTTAATATTGATCTTATGCATTGGTTCAAAGCTGTCTGGAAATCGGTGAACAAATGCTAAAACGCAGACACCTATTCTTGTCAAATGTATCTCCTCTGTACTTTGGATGGCCCCTAGTGGCTGGCAGGACAGAGACTTCATGCTCTCATGGTTGTCATTCGGCTCAGGAATCTTTTGGGACAAGAACTTGACTCGCTGACACTGCGGGAGATCCAACAGCTTGAGGACCAGATAGACACTTCTCTGAGGATCATCAGATCCAGAAAGGTAACACTCGATCTGAACTTACAGAATATATAAAATGCGTTTTCTTCAGATGATCATTTTGCAGTTGACGATGTTTTTTTGTAATGTTTTCAGAATCATCTCTTGCTCAAGTCGATCGCCGAGCTCCAACACAAGGCAGATGCAAAAATCTTTTGATTCTTGAATTTGTAAGTGTAATGTTATCAATCTTTATGTTAAAACCTTTTTGCTTCTATCCAGGAAAAGATGCTGATGGAGAAGAACACTATTCTGGAGAAGGTGAGGCTTTTACTGATGGAATGAGAAAGCATATCCCAATCATTTTCAGTTATCACCGCATGATTCTTGCAGTTTGCTTCAGCTCAACTGAACCTTAATAATCTTGTTAATTTGTCCATGAAAAAGGAGATTGCTGAACTGCAGACATCCCTGCCTAGAAGCTCCAGGGCTTCATCACCAACTGAAGTTCTTCTGGGGAATACAGCACCAACTGAAGTTGTTGGTGTTCCTATCAGCAATGCTGCTGATGCATTTGTTCCCAACCTGAATATCTGGTGAGCCACCATCCACTGCCACAATGCTTGAAATGCCATTTCTTCAGTTTCTTAATTCAACTCAACTGAAATCCTGCAACTTGGCCATCAAATCAAACTGCAGCTGCGATGATTCCGATGAGCCGGGAACTGTGGCGGTGCCACTTGGTTGGAGCAAGAGCAACAGTGGCTTGCCATGGTGGATGCTCCAGTCACCATGAAACGGCTAGCCACAAAATGTTCAGATGAAATGGCCCCAGCCATGCATGGTTGCTGAATAATGTCCCTGCTGGCTAAACATCCTAGAGCTTTCAGTTAGGGAGTAGTAGTAGTAGTAGCTAGCTTCTTGATCCCTAGATTCTAAGCATCCTTTTGTGTCCAATGAACCTCTAGTGATGGCATGCACCATCATCTTTGCTGTTAGTTTGATGAAATTTCCTGTGCTGCATTGAGATTACTGATCAGCCTCTTTGGTCATGTCTTTCACTGGAATCAATGTGTCTTGTCTGTCTTTGTAATCACTTTGGTTCTTTTGCTTGAGGTCGAACCATTTGGTCAGTCTAATGAGTACCTTCTGCTCAGTCCTGTCTGGATTGTTTCACAGGCAAACAGGAAAGGCCTACTGTTTCCTGTGACAAGCCCCAGAAGCTGCTGAACCACGACTGCTGCAGCCCTGCAGGAGACAACAGCTAGCAGTTTCATGGAAATGGATCTTTACCATTCCATTAGTACTAATGGTAGAGGATAAACAGTGCACTGCTATTGGATCAATCTTAGCCCTCCGTTTCATGACAGACGGCTATAGATCAGTATGCTACAGTTATATGCTACAGTACAAAACAGTAATTATATTATTGTTTTTTCTACCGTGTATATGCTACAGTGTTTTGCCATCTTCTCTCTCTACTTTTTTACTGTGCTAGCCTAGCAATGGCTGGTGATCAGAATCCGCAGTTCATAGAGAGAGATGTGCAGTGGCAGCAGGACGTTTCAGGCCGCCACTGTTCCTACAAACTGGTTGTGTGTCTATGATCCTGTTTGGATCCCATCAGTTTTTTTTCCCTGTCACATCGAATGTTTAGACACTAATTAGAAGTATTAAATATAGACTATTAATAAAACTCACCTCATACTCTGTACTATTTCGCGAGACGAATCTATTGAGCCTAATTAGTCCATTATTAGCGAATGTGATGCTATAGTAAACATTTGCTAATCGTGGATTAATTAGGCTTAAAAAATTGTCTATTGAAATAGCCTTTGTACAATTAATTTTGTTATCAATGTATATTTCATACTCCTAATTAACGTCTAAAGATCCGATGTAACAAGTGACTAGAAAAAGTCCCTAGATCCAAACAGCCACTATGTATCCTCTGCACTGGTAACACTGCACACATCTTCAGGATGCATTGAAGTTTGGAGCTGATTCTAGCTACTGGATTGTAAGAGCAAAGATTTGAGCCATGGATACTTCCTCTCTCATCTATGACAACATTTGATCAAGAGGAACTAGCAAATCTATGGAGCCTCATCCAGGGCATCACTCTGGATGTTACTGTGAGGGAGGGATGATGACATTATCTGGAGATGGTCTAACATATGGAGAGAGTTACTCAGCCAAATCAGCACAAAAAGTTCAGCTCGAAGGTTGCATTCCCAACAATGATCTTAAGTAGGTCTGGACAGCAAGAAGTGAGCCGCAAGAAAAAATCTTTGCTTGGGGTCCTATTCCATTAAAATATCCTAACAGTGGCGGGGGAATTTGTTAATAGGTGGGGAGCCCCTCACTTCTTACTTTCTTAGTCTTTTTTTTACGAGAAAGTCCCTTTACGATCTGCTTATGCTTATAAGTTAAAACTTAAAATTTCAATATTAAATTTAGAGTTGCTTTTGAAGCTTTTTTTATCATAGTTTATTTTTCAGCCTAGGCTTTTAGAGTTAAAAACACGTATATAAAAATTTTATTCACAAATTATTTTTTATTTACAAATATACCGTTTGTTTTTTTCTTTAAAAAACCAAACAATCCCTCCCCTAAGGAAAACGGACCCTAAGTGTAAAGCCTTGATAAACCTTGAGTGCATGCACGGCTTGTGACCCTGATGCAATGAACAATAGATGGATAACGATCTCTAAAGGGGGAGATGGTTGAATAGTTTCACATCGATAACGAAAGGATCTTATTAGAAACATGTTGTTAGTTGTCTGTTTATATAGGAAAATTGTTTGTGGTATGCACCGGAATGGGACAATCCAAATAAGCTAGAAGGCTACCATAGGTGCCTAACTGGGGCTTGGTGTAATGTTTCGAAGGAAAGGAACCAAAGATTTTTTTTTGTCAACAGTAGGTCAACAACCTCATTGTTTCCATAATAAGTATTAGCGAAATAACTTATTAGCAAAAAAATAATTTATAGATAAAAATTTTATATGTATGTTCTTATCATTCTAAAAGAACATTATGTAAAAATAAACTACAATAAAAAACTCAAAATCAATTTCAAAAGTAAGTTCTAAAATTTAAATTTTGGCTTATGCTTATAAGCAGTTGTCAAAACAATGAGGCAGGAAAACTACATACCACAAAAGAGGTTAGACAATGGGATTTAACTATAAACGAGTGGTTATGTTTAGATGATTCTCTCAAATTATTTCTAATTTTTTAGATTTATGAAACAGATTGTTTGTTATACTCTTCTAAAAGTATGATTTCTTCAAAATGACTTTCTTCTAATGCATTTCTTAGACCATTTGTTCAATCATGTTTGTAAAGTATATTGTTAAAATGTTAATTTACCACATTAATTGATTAAACAATCCACAACGATAATTCATCCAAAATTCACTTTAAAACGAGGCCTTAATTTCAATATGTAATTGCAAACCTTTCTATGTGTTGCTCTTCATATGCCTCTTGACCGAACAGACGGAGCTCATGCCATTTTGTTTAAAGAAAGGAACATTTTAATTATTTAATAAATAGATCTCTCTTTTTCCTCACAAAAATAAAAAAGAGGAAAAAAATAAAAAAGAAGAAGAAGGAAGGAATGAAAGAAGAGTAAATTTCACAAAGCCTGCACTGCACAATCCAATTTGTGCCTAACCATTAGGTTTTTGTCACATGGCACATGATCCATGTATTATGGTTCTATATTTTCATAAAGGGAAAATTTAACAAATACCATTAACAAACACTTAATTGTAAGAAATGCTATCGACATGTGTGAGTTCTACAAAATGCCATCATACAAACGAATTTGTCTAACAAACGTCATCGCCGTGAGGGTTCCGTCGGTATTTTTTTTGTTAAGTGCTATAGTATAAACATTGTATTTAACGACATAAATGGATGAAACCCTAACGACGATGACATTTCTCAGACAAATTTGTTTGTATGATGATATTTTATAGAACTAGCACTCGTCAATGATATTTCTTGGACTTAAACGTTTGTCAATGGCATTTATTTTATCTTTCATAAAAATTACACCCATTAATTAAGCAATTTGATTTGTTATTATGGAAAATAAACAAATGATTAACGTATATGGGCACAATTTCTTTTTACGATGGATCAAGTAATATACAAATTTGACATTTCATTTTTGAACTCAAGTGTGGTGAATCAAAGAAAAATTGATTAACGATGTTTTTTCCCCAAAACTCTAAGGTTACAGTGCCCGGATCATGTGCCACATATCAAAATCTCTATGATTTTGTATAAAAAGGGCCATAATGCTTGGGTTACGTACAATTTATTCATGAAAGAAACATCATCCATCAATTTCTTTTGAACATATGATGGGCTTTAAAAAGTTTGGACTGGCTCCGGACTCTGAAGAGGCCCAACATAAATTTGGTCCACAATGAGAAGTTTGGACTGCACACATTTTTCATTTAGCAGTAACTAGAAGGCCCAATAATTGACCACATCTTGTTCTAGCTGAAGTCGTCCCAAATTTACTCTAATTCCTAACTTAAGCATACATTTGTATTTGTTAGACAAAATATAAGTGCAGTTCATAAAAATTTGCATTGCTGTAATTAATTCATACTACAAATTATTAGGGTGCCTCCTCAAAGGTTCATAGAGATCACTTTTGAAATGAACCTGTTCTGCCAAATGCCATTCCAACGGTCAGTGAACTTCTGGAAAATTGCATTTCAGAAGCTGGTGTCTTTCTTGTAGAGAAACTGGTGCAGCTATTGTGGATCCATTTCCAGTGCAAAATTTTTTGAATCTATTACAAACAAAAATTCCACAGCAGCGGCACATGAACAGCTTGTGTATTCAGTAAGTGGAGCTGGCAGCTTTTGTAAATTCTTCTCTTGAATTCTTCGGATACTGAGTTCATGGCTGGGGAGTGCAGGCCTTGAACAAGCTCAAATCCCAATAAGAACATGAATACATCTTTTTAAAGAGCAATTTTACGATCTAACAAAAAGTATCAAATCGTAATAAGTTCATGGCTGGGGAGTGCACCGGTACCTCGCGGTACCAAATCGTTTCTGATTGTTGGATCTAACAACGCACATCCTACTCAGCTAGATCCAATGGTAAGAAATGATTTGGTACCTCGAGGTACTTTTTGTTGGACCGGAGTAAATCTCTTTTAAAGAACTTCCATACAATGATTCATGAAGCATGTTAATTGGACAGCTTGGGTGCTAACTGCTTCATGCTAAAGCTGCAATCTTGTTTGGGATTGGAATACATGTCCATCAGTAGTTTTAGCATATTGAAGTGAGCACTCCTGATTATTCTGTGAAAGGTGGTGCCATCATGAATCCTAGCCTTTCTCTGAAAATGTGAAACATGTAAACTTCAGTAAGTAAAGGGACTCTTTATCCAAAATAATCTGTTCTCAAGTAACTCCTAAGCAACAAAATTCAGCATCCCATTGAATCAACTTATCAAAAATTCTTCTCATGATTGCACATCTGAGAGCTGTGCTGGCTTGTCGGTGATGCAACACATACACAGTGGAGTGGAGATCAGATGAAGTGGCCTGAAGAATATACTACTAGCTGCTCATCACCAGCTGGGGCTCAGAAGCCAGAGACACATTTCTTTTTTCAAACAATGCCTGCATTTTGTCTACCAAATCATGGCACAATGGCCCGGCTTTATGGCCACAGACATCAGCAGAAACTAAGCTAGGTTAAGCTGAGCTGCTTCTCCATGATGATTGGCACTTTGACAGCAGTGGATGTGTCCTCATGTCCTTTGGCTTTGCTTGCATGCTCCTCTTTCTTGGATCACTGTGATGTTCATCAGCAAAAGTGTGATGATTTCTGTGATCTTGGGATTACCCAGCCTCCCCTGATCTACATCTCTCTAGAAAAGAAAAAAGAACAGAGGATTGAGGACAACTACCATGTACATGTTTGAATTTTAAACTTGAATTGTATCATATGCTGTCATATATGGGTGTGTTGTTGCTCTAAAATATATCTGCAGTATTTGCTGCACTTTTCACTAACACTGTTCCCTTTCAAAGGATTTTTTTAAAGATGCCCTCAAATAATTGTGAGTTGCCTGTTACTTTAGATCCAATGGATCTGATTTTATTATACTACATCAGTAGTACGTGGAGTAAAAATTTTATACGGACATGAAACTAATATATATAATATTGTGATAAATCTATGTGTCATATATCACGTTAAAATAGATAATCAGTATACACATCTTATCAAAGTTTTAAATAATATATTTAATATACTTTTAAAAATATGTAGTTACTGTACTAGTGGAATGTACCGTAGCGGTGCTTTCAAAATGGTTTGGAGATATCACCGACTGAAATCAACATTAGTCAACAGCATCAACCACTCTTGTTTGGGTCTTTATGTCCACTTCTAACCCACCTTGAGAAAATGGATTTGACTCATATATATACATCAAAACCGTGTGCCCTCTCCATTCACAACTTTTTATATATCTACTTGGTTTATTTGCATATACCATGATATTTTTGTCTATGGAGTAAATTGAGATTGTGTTGCAACATTTCTACCCTCCTCTCTGTCCAAAAAGGAAGAAAAGAGGCCAAGTCATTGTATCATGCCATTCCATAACTAAAAATAGTGTTAAAAAAAGGGAAAATTCGTTATATAGCATAGGTGGGATCCTGAATTCAAAAAAATACCACAAAAAAATTGGCGCTCCATTCTATACCACAGGCCACGCCATTTTCTTCTATTTATGCCACAACCGTGAGCTACTGTCATTTTTTCCGTCTGAGATGAGCAGGGCCAGCGACTTGATCTGGCAAAATGTCCACACTAGCCCGGCAATAGCAGTATGACACGAACCTGTCACACATGGGATGGATTGATGGCTTGAATCAATCAATAGCAATGTAATTGATCTGAGTGTTCGGTTGTATGCACATGCATGTGACCCAGATTTACAGCAAGACAATGAGGACAAACGAAAATTCGTGAGTGGCCTAGAATCTGATTAACTTGCAGTGAGGTGATACGCAGCGTGATGATTCCTATGAAGCCAGAACCTTGTGTAGCCTGATGAACTCGTGAGACGTGGATTTAGGGATTTTGGTCTGGGGGAGCCTGTGATTGGAAGATGAAGATCTAAAGGATATTCTTGTCCAACGTAACACCGTTAGTATGGAACGTGACAGTTATGCTATAAACCAAACAAAAGCACAACATACTGTGGTATTTCATGATTTTGAGCTTTAAGTTGTGCTATAGACTAAATTTTCCCTTAAAAACAAGAGAAAGTGAAAAAAAAAACTGCATGCACATACACTAAGAACGCCTAACAAGGTCCTAATAAACCGATAACAATATCAAAAACAAATACACCACTTAGAAAATATTACCTCCGTTCCACGTTATGAGACTCTGTGGACTTGCTAGATTTATTTGTGTGCTAATAAATTTAGACACATATACAAAATATATACATTGATACATGAATGAATTTAGTCACACTAGAAAGTGTTATAATGTGAAATGGATGGAGTATCAAATACACAAAAGTTAAAAAAAACATATTTTTTAAAGAAAAGTAGAGACAATAATTTCCCATTCTTTTTCATTTTTTTAAATAAAAAGAGAAAAAAATGGGCCTGCATATGCATGTAGGTGATGGTGGTCAAGCATGGGACACTCTTCTTTCCTTCCCTTTTTCTTTGCTTCAGTGGAGGCCACACCACATGCCAGCTTAGCTACTAACTCCACTCCACTTCTCCAAGAACTCACACGGCCGGCCATGGCGAGATCGCTGCCGGCCTTCTGCCTCCACCGGATCAGGTCGTCCGACGGCGGCGGCGGCGCGCCGCCGATATGCGCCAGGCAGGGCCAAGGCGGCGGCGGCGATGGCGATGGTAAGGTGAAGGAGGGTAAGGAGGAGGAGGAGGAGAGAGCGGTAGGGAGGAAGGTGATGGTGGTGGCCGACGGCCGGGGCGGCGGCGACGAGGCGCGGACGGCGCTGCAGTGGGCGCTGTCGCACTCCGTCCGGCCGTGCGACACCGTCGTCCTCCTCGACATCGTCCGGGGCGCCGGCAACGGCAAGAACCGTAAGCTTTTCGTAGCTAGATTAACGAACTCTTTAATTAACTAATTAGTTATAATTAATTAATTAGCATAGATCAAACCGTGCATTGCGAATAATATTTTTGTCCATGATGATTAGATTCTTTTTGTAGCAGTGTGTGTTATTAATAAGAAGCTTAAGGTGCACGCATGGAAATTAAATGAGATTGAAAGTTGGTTCTCTCTACTACCTCCGTCCCATAATAAACTCATTTTTCATTTTTGCATGTTCAATCATTTGTTTTATTTGAATTTTTTTGCGATTAATATTTTTATTGTTACCAGATGATAAAATATAAATAGTACTTGACTATTTTTTAAGTTTTTTTTACAAATTTCTTAAATAATACGAATGGTCAGGACACGGAAAAATGAAAAATGATTTATTATGGGACGGAGGAGGTAGTACTTGGTTGGTGATGAACTTTGATTGCTGATTAATTAATTAATTAATTAAGTAGGAGATGATCCAAGAAGACATTGCCAACATCTGGAGACCATGAGGAGTATTTGCCAGGCTAAAAGGCCAGAGGTACGGCTACTTTCATCCTGTGTTTCATAATTTTTTTGGGCTTTTTTTTACCATCATTAAAAATTACCTTGAGCTAAAATTTTTACACTAAAGTGACATCTTAAGGTACTTTGTCAAAGATACTAAAAAAACTATATTTTCATACATGAGCTTTACCAAAAATTTTAATACAAAATTCTGATATCTTAAGGTATACTGTACCTTGAGATACTAAAATTTTATACTAAAATATATGATACTTTTAGGTACTCTTTTAAAGAAATGTTAAAAAAAGGCTCTTCATACATAGCTATGAGCTAAGAACTTTGTAATGAGTACGTGGGTATAGCTTTCTTTGAAGTAAAGATCGGATTTTATCTATTATCTAAAGAAAGGTAAGACTACTGCTAAAAATTGTGGCCGGGTAAGGCTTTATTTGGATCAAATGATTCTCTTGGGAATTTTGGAGAAATACTGTTGCATAGGATTTTTTACTATTCTTTCATTCGGGTACAAGAAAGCGGAAAATTGGAGAAAATTTTCCTTTGGCACTGATTTCACCTGAAAAGTACAGGAATAATGCATCCACCCCAAGCTTTTTTTTTCATTTTCTTTGGAAGAATGAGACAATCAAGTACTAAACCTATATATTTCTATCTTGTAATTCGAATACTCTCAACCTGTATATTCCTCTGTTTTACACATTCATTCCTTTACTTTTCCTATCCTGCATTGTTTCTATCATGTGAACCAAATAAGCCCTAAAGGGTAGAACTTAGCATTCTCACGTATCAAATTGTTTCATTTAAGGGGATAACAATAGCGTAATATTAATTAATATATATTATTACTACTCTCCCGTTCCAAAATATAATTATTTTTAGTATTAGAATCTTGTTAAAAAATATAAACATTTATGACACCATTCATATAACTGTTTGTTTGATCATTCACTTCTCATTTAGGATTATTTTCATTTTATCCCCACCTACCATTCTAGTCACATATATTTCTTATTTATTAAAAGATATAGTAGTTTTTTCTCTTAACGTTAATCTCAATGCATATATAATGGGATGGAGGTAGTATACTTATAATATCTCATTTTAGTCAATTACACCGACCGGCTCTCCTGTTGTTTGGATAAAACGGGTAAGTTTCAGGTGATTTCTGCTGTTTGGTGTTATCCATCCTATCTGCATTCACTGCCTCGCGGCAATGTAATTCTTTTTCATAATGTTTTCATCAAAAAGTTCGTTCTTTTTTTTTATTTCATATATCCTCATGGAGCATGGAGGCCATATATGATTGTGCTTATAAAGGGTTAACATGATAAAGCCTCTGACTTTAGCATATCATATAATTCCTCCGTTTCATAACGTAAGATGTTTGATTTTTTTACTTGTAACGTTTGATTATTCCTCTTATTCAAAAAATTATAGAAATATCATTTATTTTACTTGTGACTTACTTTATTATCAAAAGAACTTTAAACACGACTTATCATATTTTATATTTATACTAAATTTTTGAATAAGACGAATGGTCAAACATTACGATAAAAAAAGTCAAACATCTTACGTTATGGAACAGAGATATAGTATTACACAGAGTTTGTGTTTGGTTTCATTATGTATCTTTTGGGTTCATACAAAAGAAATGCAAACTTATATCCAGCATATCTATTCAACCTATTTAAGGTTGACTATATAAAGATTATGGAATACTCCGACTTGGAACATCAGCATTAAGATTGATCTTGCGAGCTATAACTGCTACACATTTGACTTGTCCTGTGGTGGCTAATAAACAGAGTTTCTAATGCCAAATAGGCCATCTATAGCTAATTAATGTACCTTTTGATAAAACAACATCTTCTGTCTTGTAGTAAAGCTTTTTTTCATTGAAGTGACAAGAATCTACATTTGAATTTTATTTATATTCCAATTTTGTTTTTACTATATCAGCCTCTAAACCAAAATGAAATCAAATTTACACAGAATCCTACCCAGTAAAATCCAACTCTACCAAGCTAGAATCCTAGATGGAATTCAGCGTAAAAGTTGTTACTAAAAGGTAAAAACCTTAAACATGAAACATAATTCAACACGAACAAGAGAGCGGAAATCATCAAAAATCTGGAGATGATTCTTGCAACAAATCCACAAAATTCTGCAAGCCTGACCCTTTAACTGCCTTCTGGCATTTGAAGCGACATCATGCATGTACTACTTCTGATCAACCTATAGCTACAAAGAACATCCCAACAGTTCATTTATCTCATCTTTTAGATAGAGGATAGAAGATAAAAATTGAGCTCTAACAGAACATCCACCCCATCCTTTATTTTTAGATGTCATCCATATTTGGAGAGAGAAATTCTATATTTAGATGTTTTCTCTTTATCCTCCAAAAAAATATGGAGGATGTCATAGATAAATGATCTGCTGGAGTACAAAGAGATATAGAGGATGAACAGTTTTAGATGATCATCTTAAAATAAAGATATGAATGACCAAATCTAGATGATCAATTCTCTTTGCCGACAACCCAGCTGATCAGTATTAGCTTATCCTGTGGCAGATCCTAACCTCTAGTATTAGCTTATATGATCTGGAAATATAGGCAGATAGTACATAATAATAAGACTAGACCACCTTCCAATTGGTAAATTAATTGAATTCATTATTCATGCATGTTTTCCCTGAGACAATGCATTCTATGTCAAACAGTGCTTAATAATAGATGGTCCCATTGATTGTCAAATCATGAAAAAGAAAGATGAACAGCAACAACCAGCTGCAAGCAAAGACCACAAAACCAAATCTCCACAGAGATGCATGTGCTGAGCATATATCATCTCAAGGGGTTCATGCAGATGCAGTTGCATCCGCATACCCTTGATTGCGTCTCTCCTTTTTCATCTCTATATTTATGCTTCTCCTTATATTTTTAATTTAAAATTTTAATTTTTAACCTTAAAATTAAAGTTAATTTTAAGTTTTTATCATAATTTATTTTTCAATATTGTTTTCAAAATGCTAAGAATACGTATCTAAAAGTTTTATTCACAACTTATTTTTCATTGCAATATACCGTTATCATTTTCTATGGAAAACCAAACAATCTCCATCTGAATTCTAGTTTGACGTTCATGCCTTCTGCACCTGCCATGGCAGATGAGAATTAAGAGGTTAATCATCAATCGATGAGCCAAGAAATTCATGACCTAGAACATTCTGATGTGAAGCTAAGCTACATGCATCGCATCAACCAGTTTTTTTTATGATTTGCATATTTAATAAAAGTAAGTTATATATAATGCTGGAAGAAAAAAGTGGATATATATGGCAGTGGCGAATAAAAAATATTAGGAGAGGTTAGACGAAAGAGAGTAAAGATCCATGAACGTTGATGTACTTCTAACCCTTATTTTCTTTAGTAATACAAAGATTTTGTTGGGGGCTAAGGGGGCTTTAAGACACCGACCGGGTAGGAGGGGGCTAAAGCTCCCCTAGCCCCGGTGGTAAATCCGCCCCTAGATATATGCTATGACCTGTTTGAAAATAGCAAAATTTTACGATATTTTCACAAGATATTATTTTGAAAGGGACCTTTTTTTTGCAAAGAACCAATATATATAATTCCCTTTATTATGTGAATAAAGAAACTAAAAAACCTGAACCAAAACTTATGCATTTTATTCTAGTAGGTGCATGTGGAGCTTTTGGTGGTAGAGGGGAAGGAGAGGGGGCCGGCAATAGTGGAGGCCGCGAAGAAGCAAGGCGTGTCGCTCCTCGTCATGGGGAAGAAGAAGAAGAGGTCGCTCTCATGGCGGCTGCTGATGATGTGGATGGCCGGCGCCGGTAAGGGTGGCGGCGTCGGCGACAAGGGCGGCACGGTGGAGTACTGCGTGCAGAACGCGGCGTGCATGGCACTCGCCGTCCGGCGGAAGAGCCGACGAGGAGGAGGGTACCTCATCACCACCCGGCGGCAGAGAGATTTCTGGCTCCTGGCTTGAGGTCCGAGCTTGGCTACGGTGCTCTCTACCGACAGTAGAACTAAGTTATAATGTTTTTTTTATTCTAATCCAATCGATCAGATCTTTTTATACTGTCACATCAACCTGGTAGAACTCTAAGTTAAGTTAATGGTCGAGATTCTTCCGCTGATGATAATCCTGACTACCAGTAGAGAGTCGAGTAGCTAAGTTCTTTACAAGAGCTTGTGTGTGTAAGCTAGCTAGCTATGGTGTTGTAGGTGTTATACTGGAGGTTATAGTGGAATAGGCAGTCATAATATGGGAAACAATGTACAAGTTTAGTGATTGTCGTTTGGCATTGGAATTGGTTTGTTTTTTGCTGGATTTCATCTGAGGCTTGCACTCTTAAAATCCATATAAGAAAAAGGTTGAAACATATCTTGGTAACCACCGGAAAATCTATACCCTCTCGTATTGGTTTTGCCATCTTCAACTATTGTTTTTGTTTAAATTATAGGGAAAAATTATACCCCCTGACCCCTTTTGTTTTAGTACACACCCTTCACCTCCTTTGCCCATATTAATGTAGTGCATCTCCATCAAACCAGATAATACGGACTTATCAATCGACCATCGTCTCTCTTTATTTATTTTATACTACCTACGTTCTAAAGTATATGTGTTACTATCTTCTAGTTCTAGGATTCTTTCTCTTCCGGCTTTGGCCTTGTATTTACTTTCTTAATTTTATTTTAATATATATACCGTAGGGGCCTCCCTCATTGTGCTTTGATAAAAAAAAATATAAGTAAAGACATGTTAAAAGATTATTTTTAGCCACTCTAGTGGTTAATTTTTGAATCAATTAAATTCTCTTTCTAAATATATGATTGACTTCGGAATCATTGAATAATTGAAATAACGAGAATCAATGCAGAAATGTTTATACTATGACACATAATTTGAATTATAGAAATGCTTATATTTTAAAACAAAGAGAGCATATTTTTTCATCTTGAGATGTTCTCTAATTCACTGAACCTAAGAGTATCATCAGTCTACAAAATCATACTCACTCTGTCCCATAAAAAACACTCCTAGTTTTAAGGAGGAAATTACGAAGAACAAAAGACCAAAATACCCCATTAATAACAAATAGTGTTGGTGGGTAGGTTGGTGTGGGATATTGAAATAAAATATCTCGAGTTATGAACCAAGAGTAGTTAAAAAGATACATATTTATTTTGACATAAAGTTAGAACTCTACCTATTGATTCTTTTTGGGACGGAAGCATGCATGATCGCCAACATAATTGAAATTATTTTATCCCAAAGTTCCAAATCTCAATCCATGCCGTTTACTTTTCACATTAGAGCAATTTTATAATCTTTAAGTGCACCATAACATATTTTTCTAGCCTAAAAATTTATATCACAAGGTACATATCACAATGATGGTAAATTCCCCTTCTCACTGTGATAATCCCTGCAAACTTCAATTGCTCCTCTGAGCCATTCTCTCCAAACCCATTAATTCCTTCTCATCTTTTTTCTCCATTTTTGTTTTCTGCGGCCCATCTTGGCCCATATGATTCCGGCCCAGGTCACACTGAAATCCATTGGAAATATATTAGTAACTTGTCTTCTTCGCATAAAACGACCTTGGTGGACATTATTGTTCGAGCCTGATTGCGTGGCTTAAACAGCATAGCCGAAACAATTTATTAATAGTTAAAAAATATTTTATAAATAATATATATATATATTAATGACGCGGGAAAATAAATTACTATGAAAAAACCAATATGAACTTTAAATCTATGTTTTAAAATTTAAATTTTGACATGTCAATATAAGAGTAAGCGAAAAGATAGGAAAATGGAGGACCACCATCCATTAGAAAAATGTATAATCTTTCGTTACCAATATGGCCTAATTTCGGAATATTTCAAATACTCCGACTTCGAAATATCAAAATTGCTTGTCTTCAATCTATGCGATTTTTGAATGGAAGTGAACTATTCTATCGTGTACAATTGCACAAAATGTTCGCTCGATCAATCTCTCCCCAAAACCTCTATGTTCGATCAAGAAATTAAGCAGATCTAGCAGTACTACAATTATTCAAATAATCACCTATTTGTTCCACTTCCATGCACCACGTGCGTGGAGAATCAATGCCCTCCGTATCATATTATATTAATATAGTAATTTTATCATCCTTAAGTAGGTGGTAATTTTACATAGAATTGTTACCTATTCAAGGATGGGAAAAATGATCTATTATATATGACTTTACGTTTATTTCAAATCAAATATTTTTAAATCTAATAAATTTATCAAATAAGAACAATATTTTCAACACTAAATAAATATTATTACAAAATATATTTAATGATGGATTTACTCCAACTAATTTATTTTGTTGAATAACACGAATGATCAAACGTGTACCAAAAAATCAATGAGGTTGTCTATTAATTAAAGAGTACTTTTTTACTATACCACATGTATTATGATATAAGTTACACAAAACCACGTGGGTTTTAACATATGTTATAGGGATAATCCCTTATATACACCTAAATTTTAACAAATCTCTTCTATGCCTTTGAATTTTACTGGTTTCCTTGTATAACTCTAAAATTTGATTTTGATCTCGGCCATGCCCTCCCGTTAGTTGACCATCTAATTTCTATAAAATTAACCATTTTACCCTTTAAACGAGCATAGAAGTTTATAAATTACATTATTAAAATTGTAAAAGTTATTGCTATAAACTATTAATAATTATGAGTTTATTTTGCAATTTATTATTTATGACAAAAACTATTTTAGATAATAAATAATAAATATTTAATTATTTTATTTTTATTAAAACTCATAAAAATGAGGAGCATTAATACAAAGATAGGACTACCATTGTTCACAATATTTTTTAAGAATGCTCCCGACCAAAAAAAATCTATTGTCCTATTAAATTTCAAAAAAAACTAATTTATTATATTTTTAAAAAAAACTTGTGTCAAAATTTTCTTTACTTACGTAAAATGAACATACTATGTACTCAAATAAAATTTTCAATTGTTTTTAAGCTTATATTCAAACTTAAATCACCAAGGGCATTATAGACATTTTTCACGAACTTAACAGTGAAATGAAAAAAAATATAACAGGACGGGCATAGAAGGGATAAAGTTGAATTTTAAAGGATATAGAAAGGATCATGTAAGTTTTGAGGGTAAAGAAGGGATTGAGTGAGTTTTCAGGGGTATAGAGAGAATTTACCATATGTGTTATAAACCCTGATATTATAGTTTAAGACCACTTTCACAAAATCACTATTAACGAATTTAATTTAATAGTATAGCAAAATATGATTAATATTAGGTGCGTGCAACTTATATATGATGGGACTTATAAATCTGATATAATTATACATATAATTTTACAACTCATATTTGATTAAAAGTATGGTTTTGTGGAACTATATGCCCATAATACTTATGGTTATTCGCCACGTATAAAAAATCATGTGGTTTTTTGAAAATGCCACATAGTTACTCTTACTAGTTATAATATGGGGAGAGTATAAATTTGATCAAATTTAAATGTGTTTAACTTAAAAGAAAAAAATGAAGGTGAGTTATTATAATATCAAAGATGAAGTACCTATCCACAGATTATTAGTCGTCGTCTTCTTCCGATGATGATGATGATTCATCTTCCTCCTCGTCATCATCCTCTTCCCCCTCCTCCTCCTCCTCCTCCCCCTCCTCCTTGCCGTCGTCGCGTCTCTTGCGGCCGCCACCGCCGCCGCTCTTCCCCGGCCCAACGACCTTGTGGACGAACCTGGATATGCCGCCGTGCATCTTGTTGGCCACGTACGTCTTCACTCGCGCCCTCCGGCTGCCGGCCACGTGGCCTGCGTCCGGTTCCGGCAACGCTACCGGCTGCTCCTGGTGCACGTAGGGCGTCAGCGCCAGCGGCGGCGACGGCTGGTGCGGCTGCTGCATGTTGTAGGGCGGGTGGTGCGGGCCGCCGGCGCCGGGCGCGATCTGCGGCTGCGGCGGCATCGCCGGTGCCGCTTCATGCGAGGACGGCGGCTGGTGCGGCGTGACGTACCCGGCGGCGGGTGCGACCACCTGCGGCGGCGGGTGGCGCGGGCAGCACCCTTCCCGGTGGAGGGTGAAGTTGCAGACGGGGCAGCGGTAGCCGGGGACGCCGGCGAGGTCGTGGAGGCAGGCGTTGCAGGTGCAGAAGCCGGCGGGGACGGCCGCGAAGTCGATGGCGACGGTGGCGCGGCCGCAGAAGCCGCACGGAGGGGTGGAATAATGGCCGGCGCCGGCGATGTGATCATCCATCACGACCAAAATAGTTTGGTCCTAATCAATTCTCCATTATATATACAGTGGCTTGCCGCACATTTCGCTAGCTAATCTATGGGGCTGGCGGTGGTGCGCGCACGCCGCGCGAGCACGGTCTGCATGTACAACAGTGTTGATAATTTTTAATTTATTTGATATATACATGTTGTGCCATAAGTACTCTACTTAGTTATCTGCACAATTTAATATATTATTTTTATACTTATTGCATGTAATCAATGCATAAAGTTTCCATATAAAAAAGATTACATGTAACTTGGGTGTACACGTCCAAGTAGTAGGTGACCAAAGACTCGAAGAAATGACATCTAATTTTTTCTTGAGTTAATGATACCACGTAGGGTAATATGAAAATTAGATCTTATTACCCAGTACAGCTACTCCCTGCTAGGGTTTACAATTTTGGTTTTGAATTTTCTAGGGGGGGAATTTTTTCGGAAATTTCAAGCGAAATTTTTCAAATTCAAATTTGAAAAATTCACAAAAAATCTGAAAAATTAGTGGATAGCTAGCTAGCAGCGTAGCTTGCCACCGTCATCGTCCTCCTCGGCAAGGGCCAGGAGGACTGCCGCTAGCTAGCTGGTGCTTTCAGCATCAGACTGCCGCACCTCGTGTCGTCCGCCGTGTCAATCTCCGCTGCTGCCTGCCATGGCAAACGCACGCACCGACGCACGCATCTTCCTTGTGTCTCTCTCGCCATGGAGGGAAGAGAAGGGGAGGGGGGAGTAACCTGTGCCGTCGCCGCCGCCTACAGCTTCTTCTTAAGCCGCTGGCGTCGTCGCAGCCTTCCGCCGTCGCCGCAGCCTCCCTCGCCGTCGCCTGGAACTCCCCATGCCGTCGCCGCCGCCTGCAGCCCCCTCAACAGCCGCCGGCGGCCGGTGCCCGCATCGTTCCCCAAACCGCGCCGACGCGCCGTCTCCCCCAGCCACCGCCGCCTTCCCTGCTCCTTAACCCGTCGGCACCTAGCCCTCGCCTTGCAGCCGCAGGCGGCGCCGCCGCCGCCGCCTTGACCTCCCCTTGCCGAGCCGCAGACGTCGGGGCCTCCTTGCCGCGCACACTGACGCCGAGCCGCCGCCGGTTGCGCCGAATCGCCGACGCCGTCAGTCGCCTGGAAGGAGCCCGTCTCAGATCTCGAGAGTGGAGACTTTGTTTGGCTCAGTGGGAGGTTTAAACTTTTGTGACCGAAAATTTTGCCAGGTAGTGACTGACTACCGGGCCCCACCGAAAGTTCTGAAATTTCGGAAATTTCGAGCCGAAATTTCAAACCTGTTCCCTGCACGTCTATGATGAAAAATATTTTCATAACTGTTTCTGCTCCCGTCCAACAGAAAGTATAGATATTATTAAATCTCATGTAAATGATACAGCTATATGTATAGAGTTTGTACTTTCTGTTAGGGAGAGAAGAAATATATATAGATGTGTTTCTACACCTTAGACATAAAAGAAGTAGCTATACCTGTTAGTAGGATAGAAGTTTCCATATATATACACACGACCATTGTCTTCACTCTTATACATACCCTTAGTATTAATCACCATTAGGTAGTGCTTAATGATTTTAGGTTGTAAAATAATAAGCAAATAAATAGATTAAGTTGACAATTTTAAGTTGCAGCTGAAGGATTTGCGACACCCATTTAAAAGTTTCAAATTTTAGGACGATAGTCTAAAAAATGAGTAGTGTTTGAAATCTTTTGATTGAAAGTTTCTAACTTTTTTTTTGAAAACAGGAAAGTTTCTAATTATTGGTAGAAAGTTTACTCGAATTGTTCAAATTTGGAGTTAGATTTTTCAATTTTTGAGTTGACAGTTTCAACATTTAATTAGATTTTTTGTATTTTGAGTTCAAAGTTTCAAGCATACGCACAAAAGAAAAGGAAATTTTGTCTTCTAGTCGCAAATGCATGGGTCCCAGCTTGAACTATAAATTTACACGTCACTCTTGCTAATTTATAGCATGCTAATTAATTGAGGATGGTCCTTTTTGCAGTCATGTTCTGTCTCCTCATTAAGGTAGAGATGTTGGACGAAATTAACCAAAATGATAATTAATTTTAAGTTTTTGTTGTAATATGTGCACTTACAAAAACCATTTCGATGGTGAATGAGTTTATTTTAAAGCATTTCCGATTTCTTAAGCTCGTAATGTGGTGGGTACCTGAACCTCTCTCTCCTCTCATTTGTTTTCCTAAAGCTTTGTTGTCCGAGGACATATATATTTTCATTCTATTACGAAGTACGGTTTGATCAATAATTATTCAAGTAATTTTTGTGTAAAAGATTATACCAGTGTATTCATATTTAGTGTTTTCATTGATATTGCTTTTGAGATATCACGTCTATGTTTTGCCAAATATAGATAGTCCAAGTTTAATCAATGATGTTAGTTTTAGATGAAATGTTTATATTTAGAATTTTGTAATGAATGAATTGCTTCATCCGTACCATTCCGATATCGTAGCGTAATTATGCAACTTTGAGTTAGTCTCATTAAAATATCTACCATTTCACAAAGTTCACCGAAAAACACTAGTGCCAATAGTGACAGGTTCCATTTTAATTTTTTGAACAGAGATGTCCCAGAGCATCTTATTCTTATACGTGCCAAGTTGAAAACAAACATTGTGATTTATGATCACTGTCCAACTATAAAATATCTTCATATGTACTAATAATAGAATGACCGTACTTTGTAATGGGATTATATCACACGACCAATGTTGACATCGAATTCAGATCCTCGGTACCACTGGCCACTAATATATGAGTTCAATAGTATATAAAGGCCCACGTATTAGTGAGCAGTATCGTACGAGTCCAATGGTACATAAGGCTAGGAACGGCAATAAGTCGGATCGGGTACGGATAGAGCAAGAACATAACCAACCCGATACCCGCTCTTAGATACCCGACTCGTACCCGAATTGATTCATGGGCAAAAAGCTATACCCAAACCCGTACTCGAAGGGCGCCCGAGTACCCATCGGGTACCCACCAGCTGCTCGCTCGTCAGCACAGCCCGCCCGCAGACACTGTCGCCTGACCGCTGCCCGCCTCCCCCGTGGACGCCGCTGGCCGCCCGCTCCCCTGACGGCTGCCCTGCGGTAGTCGCCGCTTGCCGTTCCCCCATCGACACCGCCGACCGCTCGCTCGTCTGCACCGCCTACATGCTCCCCCACAGACGCCATCGCCCAATGGTTGCCTCGCGGTCGCTGCAGCGGCCGCTCCCCCGTTGACGCCGCTGACGACCGCTAAGCCACTGGAGTCCGCCGTCATCGCCCGAGCCTTCACCTGGAGGCCGTCGCCACATCGCCGCTGGCTACCCCCCGCCCAGTCACCGCCACCTCTGGTACTCAGCCGCAACTCACAGGGAAACCGTAAAAAATGAAGGGAGGTGTGTGTATATATATATATATATTATGGGCTAATTGGGCCAAAAGATGGCTAATTAATCAAAATCAAATTGTATGTATGTCACTGTTTACTGTGTTTATATGTATCGGGTCGGATACGGGTTACCTGTGAGTAAAAACTGAAACCCAGCTGCTACCCATTTAGTATTCAGCTCACGGGCAGATATGCCCAAGGGCAAAAAAATTGCACCCATACCAATGCCTATCGGATACCCATGCGTACCCATACCCGTAGATAAAATTGCCAGCCCTAATTAGGCCCATATGTCAATTAGCAGCATCGTACTCTCTCCTCCCAGTTTTATCCATGGGGGTAATTCATATATAGGGTGATGGCAAACTAACCATTCAGCATCACCATTTGGGGTCAAGATGCTTTAAAAATGAAAGTGATTCAGTTTCATAATGGAATGGCATGCCTTCAGATGGATTTCATCAGTGCCAATGGACGTATCACAGGAGGATAGAGAAAATGTGAGTGCATACAAAGAGACATGTAGTACCATTAGGTGGGAGAAAGAAATTTTCATATCAAATTAGTTTGACTGATTCATATTACACTCATGCTCCTGAGTGAAATTTAAAATTGATATCAGGTCACTTCACAAAACATATATTTCACCATAAAACATCAATTAGAAGTGAAATATCAACACATGGTCTTTCGCAAGATTTCTTACACAGCATAGAAGTAAACATACGGGTAACTAATGCACAAATACTCCACCTCAGGACTACAAGATACAGAAAACGAAATGCAATTTGGAGACCAGCGCAATGGGCACTAGTGAACTGCTGAGCTCTTCTGGAGTTATATACATATGCTCTAACCTCGATACTCGCTTGTACAGACCTGAAACTCGAAGATGCATCTTGCCGCTCGAAATTGGAATCTAGGAAGCCTGGGGGGTTTCTAGAAGGCGATAAATAGTGATCTCTTGCTGCTTGAAGTACCTCCTGTCTTCCTCATCCACAAGGACAAGATTCAGGTAGTACTTGACACTGAATTTGTTGTTTATGTTGCGATAAGAAGGGGTCAGCTCGTAAGGCGTCAAGAATAGCCTCACAGGAATGGATTCTCCTGAAAAAAACAGTTATGTCACGTCCACAGCAACCACTTGCATAAACACAAATTATGAAAGAAGCTAAACACCGAATAGGCCTCACTAGTCACTAGAGTGGGAGCCTTTGGTCACTGGTGATGCTTAAAAAGATAGCTAATGATGGCTATAAATTTTACCTCTGAATATCTGAGGGAAATGTAAATAACACTATGCACCATGCAATTTGCTTGTCCAAGTATACATGGGATCAAGCTGTAGAGTTCTCGAGTAAATGGTTAGCTTTACTGGGACTGATATTTCCTAGTCCTCTTTCAAGTATATATGAGTTGTTTCAAGAGACTTTCACTTCCACAGTGCATTGTGCTAATTGAGAAGAATCCCAACAGGATCAAGTGATAATTTAAAATGGACATGCATTTATGGGTCTACCAGCATATTATAGCAGCCTGAAATTCCTTCAAGTCCATGTGTTTTGCAACAATATGGTCTATAAATTAGTTCCTTGCAACTCCAAAGCATGTCGATTTAAACCTCAAGCAACAAGACAAGCAATGAACTGTATATTTTTAAAATCTATTGATAAGTGATAATTATAAAAACGTACCTCTGACAGGAGCACCATCCATCAACTCAAACTTCGCAAGAGTTTCAGTCTCAACATATGCGTTAGACCCTGCTCCTGTTGATTCCCTACGACGTATCTCTAATTCCATATTTTTAATCTTTATTCTGACAAGAAGAAAGTAGATCTTCCCAATAATCACATCCTTGAGATGGTACCTGAATAAGAATAAGAACATTGAACAGTAAGAAATGCTGTGACGCCATATTCAGGAAATATCAGAACAGATAGCCAATTAAGCATATAACCTTACTTGCTTTTGCTGTATTCAAACTCAATATGTAAGCAATCCTCAATCCCCACTTCCATCTGGAAAGGTACATGCAAGATCATGAGTTACAAAATCGAATGTTTTCATGTCCCACATCGAATAACATTTCATATTAGTGTTTTTAACTTTCCGTATCTGTAGGAAATATTATCAAAATTCATAACTACCATGTCAGAACTTTGTTTTGCAATAATATACAATTGTTACTTGCCCAAAAGGTCAAAACCAAATTAACTTGAGGTATATGTTAGGACTTAGGACTATACAATCCAAGTCCAATGGTTTTAGGCTGATTAGATTTCATATGGAGCTACGGATATGCACAACTTTGAACCATGAGTACTGGAGGTTGTGTGCAAGGGAACTAAACAGCATTGCCAGTTTGAACAACCTAGGGTGGTTATGGACCAAGACCCATGGGTCCTTTCACAACCCAACTTAGCCCTCATATATTTTTAGCTTAAAACTCTATAAATTTCAACCCACCCCTTTTGAGCCCAGCCCTTAAATTTTGTAGGCCAAAATGGAGGGCCCATTACCACCCCAACAACCTGGTTAAGCCACATATGTTCAGCCTGCATGCATGGTTGAGGCCATCAGGTAAGCTACTGCAGCCCACTTCAGAACTTTCTTTTTCAGATAGCATAATTGGATGTACAGAACCCACACCACAACATGCATGCACACACCTGGAATATTACCAATTGCATTGGCATGAATGCATGAATAGTGATCTCCAGGTAAACCACTAGGACTACACATAATATAAATAGAGAAAATCTAAAAAATGCCATTGACAAACGTCTAAGTCTAAGAAATGCCATTGGCGAATGCGAGTTCTAAGAAATACCATCGTACAAACGAATTTGTCTGAGAAATGCCATCGCCATTAGGGTTCCGTCCATTTCCGCCGTTAAAAATACTGTTCATACTATAGCACTTAATGAAAAAAAGTTGACGGAATCCTAACGGCGATGACATTTTTTAGACAAATTCATTTGTACGATGGCATTTCTTAGAACTCACACTCGTCGATGACATTTCTTAGAATTAAGTGTTTGTCAATGGCATTTGTTAGATTTTCTCAAATAGATACTAGGAGCCATTTTATTTTAATTAAGACATGCCATATGCTGACACACCCAAAAGTTATGAAACAACAATTATCTTACTCTTACATCACCAATGACAGCTCACCTTGATACTGTTGTTGATTGTGGGAGCAGGAGAGTAATTTCTTACCTATAAGTAATAGAAAAAGTAATAAACAGCCTAGAAAAGAACATTTATGCAGATGATGCTACGAAAAAGGAAATGTGTTCAATTTATTTATTTTTAATTACGAAAATGCTTTGCATTTACCAAAACACAGATCAGGACAAGAATATATGGAACTAAGTAACAATGCCCAGAAAATTACTAATTTAAAACTCACCTATTAAAAAAGAAATACACAACTAAATGGTGTTTTTATCAATACTGGTGGCTTATGATAGTCTAGAGACTTACACAGAAATCGCGGGATTCCACAATGCTGCCCATATAGTTTCGGGTGATCGTGACCTTCAAAACATATCTACAAGCACAACTGTTAGTTTTACCTTCATAGATATTTCATTAAAGCTGTTTATGCAGCATCAAATGAAAAAAACCATTACAAACTCATACTATGAGTTCAAAAGGTTGAAAAGATTAAGATAAACCTGAAGTCACAATAACTTATAAAGTAAAGAACAATAGTAACAATTGGAAAGGTAAATATGATAGGTTAAAAACAGATTAGTTATATCCCACTGACTTACTAGTAGATATGAGTGTGCACAAGTCTTAGAAATATATAATACTAGTAGTTTTCAACCAAGTTAATAATGTAGATCAAATTTTCCTTCAGAATAAATAATAATGTAAATCCAATGAGATAAATTTTTATATTATAGGCAGATCATTCAGAAGAAATCATCTATTATACAACTGCAGAGTGAGCTAAGTTCTTGTCTTACAGAGGGACACAGAATTGGTCAATGTCAAAAATTAATAAAGTCACTTAAAATGTAGCATTTCGTACCTCAATCTGACATTTGTTCCATTGTAAGATTCATAAGGCATTTCAACAGTGGAAAACTCGTACGGATATGTTTTTCTTTCGTAAATTTCACCAGGAATATCTAGCTCACGCACTGCAGGGGTAAAGAAGACACCTCAGGTCATGATAGCTTCTTGCAAATGTCTGGTTATGTTATGATTGCTAACCTAGCCTAAGCAATAAAATGGAACCAAAACCAATCAGAAGAACATAATTGTCTGAAGACTCCTCTGTACACTTGATGTATCTAATTCTGCTTCCAGACTTATAAGCAGCTGCTTTTGTCCAATACCAGCACCACTGTCATGGGTATTAATTAGACTAGCAGACTCTGAGGCCCAAGGGGAGGTGTGAACAGTACCACGTGGTACTGTGGCACTAAGTTTAAATTGGTTAAGATTAGGTTAATATTCATATTTTGGAGATAAGTTACTTAGGGGTCGAGTCATCCATCTTTCTTTCTTTATATTTAGGGTGTTGTATCTATTTTGATTAGGCAATAAACCAGAATCAATCTAATCCCTCCCACCATTCGCTTCCCCCAACCTTAATCCTCCTCACATACTAGAAGCCAACACTACCCAGCTATCCTCCTAGAAGTGTTTACGCTATGAACTCCTGAACGAGACAGATGGCCATAATATCAGTTATAGCGACCACTGGTGAAAGACACAGTGGGTGAATGGTGATGATAAAATGCCAATGTGAATATGTGATACAATAAAATCCCTTAAGAGTTTTCCAAGCCAGAGTAATTTTACAAGTAGTATGTACTTCTAATCACTCAGCCTCATCTATAGTTCTCATCACTAGTAAAAGAATTTTAAAAATCAAATACACTCCATGCCCACAAGTGAAATGATATTGTTTTCAGCTCTACATCTAGTGCAAAGGTATGCATATCGAAACAACTAAAACCAAATCGCATAAGTCGTGTTCAGCTATTTCAGCTAATATTTCTACAATCCCTGGAAAGTATCGGGTTTAAAATGCTCAAACGAACATTTGAAAGAACAGCATGCATTCAAAAGCACTGCCATACAAACTTATTGAAGCACCCTAGTTAAGAAAAGTTATAAAAGTAGATACTCACCCAATGAGGTGAAGTCATAGAATTTGCCTCGGTCCAAATAAAGCTCTGCAATATTACACCCAAAAGGAAGGTTAAATGAAGTTAGGACAATTTGAACAACTTGCAACATTGACTGCTAAATAGATTGTCTAAACAGTTGTGTATCAAACACCCAAAAAAAAAATATCGCAATTCAGAGTTGAAAAGAAATGGGCACTAAAGCAGCAGTGAATATATTGGAGCAACACCGCTGAACATGTGGAAGCATGAGCAGGAGGGACCATCATTCTGAGACTTGAGAAATCCACAATTCAGCATTGCATACCTATCTGACCCAGCAACTCGATCTTAACACCCAAGTGCTCGATCCTCTTGCCTGGAACCGGCGCTACCGACACCTGATCACACACACGAACTACATTTAACAACCCTCTCCCGCACCCAGCTCCATTCACCAAAATGCTGCAACAATTTCCACCACAGAACAGAAGAATCAAAGGAAAGGTGAAGCTGAACCATACCTCCCCGGATATGGTCTCCAGGCTCTGGAAGATCGGCACCATCACCGTCCTGCCGCTGTCATTCTTGACCGCAATCTGCACACAGCAGCCACACCCGCGTGAATCAGCCACTCCCGGCGCTCAGCTCACAGCGACTCCCCCCCACCAATCCACCTAGGTTAGCAGCAACCGCGAGACGAGAGAGTAGCAGGAGAACGGGGAGGGGGGGGCGCCTTACCTGCTTCCGGGACCGGGCGTCGGAGAAGGTGATGGCGATGTCGCAGGGCGGCTTGAACGCTCCGACGATGTAGTTCTGCGCACACGGAGAAAGCTCGCCGTCAGGGTTTTTGGAGGTCGAGCGGAAAGCAGGGAACCGCTGCTACTCCTGATGCGGTTGGGAGGAGGGAGGAGCAGTTACCATGGCGGCGGCGGCCGGCAACGAGCGGCGGCGGGGGCCGAGAAGATCGAGATCGGAGCACGGGGATCGGCGGACGGCAAAACTGGGGTTTGTTCGTTTTTTTTTTCTTTTTTGCTCTTTTTCTTTCTGTTGAAAATTCGGGAGGGGATTCAATTCGGGTTCCGGGTCAGGGCCCTCAGGGATGACAGGTGCGACCAGCGAGCCAACTCAGGCCCAGACGCCAGTTTAGGTGGTGTTGAGATGGCAAAAATTTTTGAAAAAAAACCATGTCAAATGTTTGATCGGATGTCGGAAGGGATTTCTGGACAAGAATCAAAACAAATTTCAGATTCCAGCAGGAAACTGCGAGACAAATTTTTTGAGTCTAATTAATCCGTAATTAGCACATGTTGGTTATTGTAGCATTTATGGCTAATCATGTCGTAGTTAGGCTCAAAAGATTCGTCTCAAAATTTTCTCCATAACTATGTAATTAGTTTTAATGATCATGTATATTTAATACTTTAAGTGTTTAACGATTCTATGTAATGTTTTTGGAAACTAAACAGGGCCGTAGATTCTAAAAATTTTTGGAAGAAGGAATACGTCGACCGATTAACCGGACGTCGGAAAGAGTTTTTGGATATAAATAAAAAAACGAATTTCACGGCTCGCCTGGAAACCACGAGACGAATCTTTTGAGCTTAATTAATCCGTCATTAACACATAAAGGTTACTGTAGCACTTATCTTATCATGCACTAATTAGGTTTAAAATATTCGTCTCATAATTTCTCACATAACTATATAATTAATTTTTATTTTCATCAATGTGTATTGTTCTATTTAGATGTCCAAAGATTCGATGTGATTTTTTGGGAAAAAAATTTTGGAACTAAATGGGGCTCAATAAGGCCATGTTTACTTCCAAAAATTTTCACGCACACACGTCAGATCAAATGTTCGAACATATTATAAAGTATTAAATATATTTTTAAAATAACTACTAAAGAAATTTGCGAGACACATGTTTAGCCTAATTAGTCTATGATTAGTCATAACTGTTACCATAACTCACATGTACTAATGGTGTATTAATTACGTTTAAAAAGGTGCCTCATGGTTTCTTGACGTCCTATATAATTAGGTTTTCAATTAGTTGCTAAATATTTTTTTGATATATGCTCAAACATCTGATATGATACCTAATCTAAAAATATTCGTGAAATAAAGGAGCCCTAAATAAACTTCTTCTGAGCATGCAAAAAAGAGGATGACACTTTTTCTCTCAAGGTGCTATATGCTGAAAACAAAATACTAAATATGTTTTCTCTTTCGGTTTTAAAATACAAGGATTTTTATATTTATATTTTGTCCTACAATAGAAGCACTCATGCACTGATTTTCATAATTCTTATCGGATCAATAAATAGTCAACTAATCAAAAGCTTGAAGAGAGAATTTAAAACATTCAAAATTCTAAAATAGACCGCTGAAATGCTAAGGGACTGTTTGTTTGGAAGAATTTATCCATAAGCCCCTAAAATACCAAACAGGAGGGACTAAAATAGACTAAAACTATCTAGGTCCATAAGTCCTTAGGGGAGGTGCTAAAAGGAACTAAAGACCTATAGTATACCTACTCTATTACTTCTATTACTCTGTGCCTATAGCTATGTACGTGTGGTGTGTATTATTGAGTATGTCATTTAATGATGTTTTAGTCCTTTTTAGTCCCTCCAAACCAACAGGGTAGGACTAAAAGAGAGTTATGTTTTAGTTCTAGGACTTATAAAACAAACAACACCTAAATAAATATCTTTGGATCTAGACTTGATATTTGCTAAACAATGTAAAATACAAGCATTTATGTCACAAGTGGCTTCTTTTTTTATTAATGGATATATAAATATTTTATTTTTAATTTTAATATGTATAATAACATAAAATGTTTAAACTCCTATCATCTCATATTATAAATCATTTTAAGTTTGTTTTTAAGTAAACTCTTTAAATTTAAGTACGTACCAGTGCAATCATGGTAATTAGCCAACACCTCCCGCGACCTGTCGCGAGAATAGTGCACTGGCGGTTTTTACTCGTTAGACAAATGCTGTAATCCAAAATCATTCGTTTTAATTGAACTGTCCAGATTATGCTTTCCAACGAGAGATGCACTATGTATTAGACTTTATATATATTAGAAATTATCTTAGTTACTATATATAGTTCCATATGGTAGAAATTATATATTTTTTTCAATTAGAAACATGGCAAGAGACTTTATATAAATACAGAGATATAGATATTCCAATTATAAAGTTACTATAAACTTGCACTATATATTTTGAATCAAAGTCTAACCATGACGTTAGTGTGCCAGACGCCAAGTAATGAAATTTGTGTTCATTGCTACGCCACAGTTGTGTTTATCACCTGATCGAACAAAACTCTAAACCACTATTATCAGATGCCTAGACCACCATATCACTGACAACAATATCAAATAAATCTCTAGTAATTACGAATGAGTATGTGGGGTTGTAGAAATATTCTATTGGCATAATCTCTTTAGGTGAAATAGGTAAATTCATTTGATCTATTAAATCATGCATTACAGATATTTATGTTAATCATTAAATTAAGTATATGTTCACATCCTCAGATAATAATGAACGTGAAACATAACTAGTATAAGCATCACGTGTAATTGCACTTAGGTAGAAACAACGTGGTATATTTTGTGAACTGAAAAAAACTCATGTGATAAATATGTGCTATGCATTGTACAATTAGTTAATATTTAATTTAAATACCTGTGCGTGCACATTATGTATTTATTTTATTTTAGTTTATTTTATTTATCGGAAGTAGGAAAGGATTAATTCAGATGGTTTACATCCACATTGCGTCCCTTATGTCTGGTTTAATATCTGCATACCAAGAAAAACAGCGGTTTTATTGTACTTCAAGGCAAATGATGTGTACCAACTAGCTCCGGTAGTTTTATCTACTCTCAGTGGCGGAGCGGAATGTTTTTAAACATAGGGCAAAATTATTTGAATTTATATAATTTTATTTTTATCTTCTAGTTTTTGAAATTTTAAAATAAAATTTCAATGCATATCTAGGATCAGGAGTAGGGCTGCAGCCCTAACCGCCCTACTCCTGTCTCCGCCCCTATCTACTCTTATACTACCTCCGTCCCTAAATGTCCATTGAATTTTTATATACGTTTGACTATTCATCTTATTCAAATTATTTTTTGTTAAATATGTAAAACTATATATACACATAAAAGTATATTTAACAATAAATAAAATGATATTAAAATAATTAATAATTATGTAAACTTTTTGAATAAGACGAGTAGTCAAACGTGTATAAAAAAGTTAACGGCGTTAAACATTTAAGGATGGAGGTAGTATATCACTTGATGCATGTGTTGGTGAGGCAAGAGCTACATATTACTATATCCATTTTACCATGTAAGACTTTTTAAAACTTCTTAAATTTATATGGGTGTTAATTTTTCCTTGGCTTTTGTTGTTTGCGCATTCTTCATGAACTACTTAACGGTATTTATTTTTTAAAAAGTTTCCACGTGAAAAGTTTATCATCTTATCTTTTTAAAATAGATCTTAACTTTATAGTACATAATTCTACCATTTAGCTAAAAAAATAGATAATATTTTGTCCTTTATCTAAAGCTGTAAAAGAACACAGCCATATCATAGGACAAACAACAAAGGGACTTATCAAATTATATGTACAGTGTAAGGGGGTGTTTGTTTTCCCAACTTTTTTTTAAGTACCTGTCATTTCGAATGTTTAGACACTAATTAGAAGTATTAAATATAGATTATTAATAAAACCCACCACATACTCTTGGACTATTTCGCGAGACGAATCTATTGAGCCTAATTAGTCTATGATTGGCGAATGTGATGCTACAGTAAACATTTGCTAATTATGGATTAATTAGGCTTAAAAAATTTATCTAATGAAATAATATTCATTTACACAATTAGTTTTGTTATCAGTCTATATTTAATACTCCTAATTAACGTTCAAACATCCGATATAACAAAGGACTTAAAAAAGTCTCTGAATCCAAACAGCCACTAAGTTCTATCTACTTTGATATATATATATATATATATATATATATATATATATATAACTTACCAATTGAGATCTCATGTGTCCTGTACTCCACTGTGGGCTAACTAGCCGATTTACAAACTGCCGAGCAACACAGTCAGCATTAGTTGTGAAATCAAATTGGACCTGCAACACAGTAAATTAATTATTTCGATGCTAAAATATATAGTTGTAACGACACTTGGCTTGAGTTAAACATGTTAGCAGCTGGAGGGATTCCCTTGCAAGTTGCAAGTGCTACGTCCACTTTATTATTTTTCTTAACTTGAGTTATTAATTTCTGCTGCTTTATTTTCTTGCTTCTTCTTAATTAGTCTTAATTAAGCTTCACATGAAGCTTTTGCATCCGGTGGAAAGGGAATTAGGTATTTTCACATGAACCTTTTGCCGCGTTCGGGAGGAGTTTGAACAGGGTTAGTTATCTAGCGCAGAAAACATAGTAATAGATTAATACATGATTAATTATTATTAAATATAAAATAGATTAATATGATTTTTTTGAAACAACTTTCGATAGAAAATTTATGCAAAAAATAAACCGTTTAGTAATTCAGGAAGCGTGCCGTGGAAAACGAGGGAATCTGAGGTAAGTTAACTCTCAGCCAAATACGGCCTTGGTCAAAGGCGCCCGGGAGACGTGGGCTCAATCAGGAGAAAGTCTTGCTATATCTAAAAAGCAAGCTCAAGAGGTGAGGCACATCTCTCACTTTAAATTTGGCTCAATCAAGAGAAATTTGGCTCACTATATGGGATTATTCCAATAATTTTTCCGGTCACACATTGGTGTCATTCAGCACGCGCTATCCAGTACTACATGTGAGGACATATAAATCTAACGCCCGCGGTTCACTGACCGACTCTACACATTGGCACATAAATGTTAAAACTAATCTTGTTACATAGGATTCTTTTGTGTTTAATTATTAGTTAATTAATTGGTTAGAGTGATCACGTTGTGTGTTAAATGTGTTTGCGTTAGAAAGCATATGATTGGAACACATGACAAGTTCAGGTTGAGGCCGGCCGATGCATGAATGAGTCAAGTCGCTAGCTAGTTAGTACGCGCATATGTTGCATGTAGTGGGCTTTAGTTACTTAGTGCACAAGTGCATGCATGTGTTGCGTGGATTAGTGGAGAAATGCATGCATGCAGCAGATTAAGGATCAAGTAAATCTTGTGTGTGTCGCGTGAGACTTGACCAGATTTGTTGCCAAGGAGTGTGTGTGCACGTTTCTCGTTACAATCCTCGGCCAATTCCAACATTTGATAACAGAGACAAGTCGGCAATTGCTAGTACCGTGCACGCTCAGGTGATGTGGGCCCGAAGCCCACTGAACCGCAAGTGCGAGGCCCGTATGTGCCCATGTGTGGAGCCAGCCAGTGGGCCGAGGGTGTGAGGCTCGTATATGCCGATGTGTGAAGCCAGTCGGTGGACTGTGTGATGTCCGTATGTGTTTATCTGTAGGGCCAGTTAGTGCTAAGGGGCACTAATGTGTGACAGTGGTGATTGTTGGTAATAGCCTCACATTGGTTATTTAGGAAGGGTTGAGCTAACTTTAAATGTGGTTGTTGGCAATAGCCTCACATTGGTTATTTAGGAAGGGCTGAGCCCACTTTAATGTGGGAGAGTCCTTCACCTCTTGCGCTAAAAAAATTAGATCCGTTGGCTCCAAAATAACGGACGACTCACGGTCATTGAAGGGTGCACTAAAAAAATCCAAGATTTTACTCCAGTTGTGCCAACATCTCACTGATTTGGGTCAAATTGAGATTGTTATGAGCCATCAAACTCAATCTTCTCCTCTAACTGAGGTAATCACTCATTTCTTAATTACACACCATATAAATTATGTAAAGAGTGAACTGATACTTAAATTACACACCATACAAATGATGTAAAGAGCGAAATGAACCAAATTTTATGTAGGTGGTATGCCAATGGCACGCCCTACCCTCGTGTGTTCATAACGGTAAATACATCATACATTCGTCGAGCCCGGCTATCATGAGCTACCAATCGAAATACCCTTACAAAACATCGAATGAATTAAGCAAAGAACCGAATTACCTTAGAACCATATTACAATCAATCATTAATAGAACCACGCATAACATTGAAACACAAAAGTGACAAGTAAAACACACACAACACACACACATCCCTTTACGACTTACCAGTTGCAATCCAAACGACCAAATTAAGGTCATTTTAAAGTTTTATGCATGTGCAATACATATCAACATCGCATGTTCCAAAGGTGAATCCTTTGTCTATACTACAGAACGTGTTGCACAAATCACTATTAGGGCACTGTGAAAACGTCTGAAAGTCCAACACCATCACTTCCTGAGCATCTGTAGTACACGTTCCTGCACGCGCTTGACGGTTAGTAGCAGCCCCACCACATGAAATAATATGTGTGCTAATAATATGTGTGCTTCCTCGGTTTCACGAGGTATGAGTTTCTAGCCTTATATATATATTTATATAGATGCTAATACACATAAACATAATGATTAATGAACGATTCTAGACGAGGATAAAAAAGTCTCCCCGATATGAAATGGAGAGAGAGTTGGAAGTAGCAGCTTAATTTACCTATCGCTACAGCAAGGAGCATGAGGAGGCAAACCCTGGATGAGGGCTCCATGTCTATTGATTGGTCCTCCTATCTTGCTCTCTTCTGATCAATCAATGGAGTGTGCAACCTTATTTATAGAAACGGGAAGAGTGGCACAAGTACTGAATATATGGTCTGAGATGCTATTAATTAGAAAGTCAGTACACAGATTAACAAAGACAGACATGACAAACGTGCAACACAACTAATGAGCTTGGTTAACCTAGGCCTAGATCACATGCCAACTATTCGATGGGTCCAATATGTCAACCAATAAAAATTTCCACGCAGGCATGTGCTTATTTTTTGGCATGTTAATTTTATAGTATATTCGCAGAAAATTATTGAGTACTTATTAATTTGATTATAGAAACATGTATAAAACTGTGATTTTTATGAACACACTATCTGAACGGATCCAAGATCCATCCAGTTTCCTGTGACGGTTAAACTCACCACAAAACTACAAGTAGGACGTCATGGGGTGTGGTGGGACGAACGAAAACACATACTCACTCATTCCCATAATAAGTTCATTTTTTAGTTTATGGATATAATTTTTGACTCTTCGTCTTATTTAAATTTTTTTGCAATTAATATTTTTAGTTTTATGAGATGATTAAACATGAATATACTTTACGCACGACTATTTTTTTTTAAATTTTTGTATAAAATTTTTAAATAATACGGATGACAAAACAATGGACACAGAAAATAAAAAAAGAAGTTTTTCTGAAATAGATGCAGTATTACATAATATATTATATTGGCGTGACACAACTATGTTACGCTGGCTTCGCTTGTTGGCTAACATGTGCTATAACTCGTTAGTGGGTGGATAGATGAAGTACGTGCTGGAGCTGTTTTTTCTTTTTTGTTTGGCTCGCAGATGGCATTGGCATTGCAGTTGACTTGCTGCAACTTCTGTTTAATTAATTAGATGCTGGGTTTTTGTTTGATCATTTTCATTAGATGGTGAATTTGCTTCAACATACCATCTGTTTGATTAGTAGCTACAGCCTACATGTATGTGATGTGGCTAATTAAGTATTTGGATTGCATTAAAGTTGTTTAGATGGTTGTGTAATTTAGGGTCATGTGAAATAAACTTGATGTGCATTGTGATATTAATCGTGGCTCCTAGGATTATGCTAGAATGTAATAGGTTTTTTTTGCTGACGGTGCGAACGTCAGGGCACTTTTGGTCGACCTTAGTGATCCTAACGTCTAGGCCGCGTTCGGGGTAAGGGTAGCTATGAGCAGCTCCAATGTATATCCTAAAAAGGTACATAGAGAAGAGAGAAATGTATGAGATGGTTGCTATACATTGAAGGGAGGGTGCTAAGCTAAAATTCCTAAGCACCCATTGCTTATTTAGACAACTAGTGCTTAGATTAAAAAATGTTGCACAGTGAGAAAAGATGAGAAAGATGATAACTTTTTATCTTAGTGGGTCCCATCTTAGTCTAAACTATATGAGTCTAAACATTAGAGCACACTTGACTAAACTAACACCTAATTTACTAAAAAAATATACACTAAAGATACCCTAAGTTAACTTAGCTGGTACGAAAAACATAGTAATAGATTAGTACATGATTAATTAATTATTATTTATTAAAAAATATAAAATAGATTAGTATAATTTTTTAAAACAATTTTCCTATAGAAAATTTTTATAAAAAATACATAGTTCAGCAGTTCGGGAAACATACGCACGAAAAACGAGAGGAGTAAGTTAACTTACCCGTATGGCCGAACGAGGCCCTAATCCTGGCCCTCCTGGTATGGTCCGACAGGAATATTGGCCGTCAAGAGTTCTGAAGTGTTGAATGGCGGATAGGAGTGTTGCCCTCACCGTCACCGCCTTCTGCCACGAAAGACAGTTTACTCTTGACAACCTATTCCTATCAACTAGTTCCTATTATATTTGGTTTATATTAAAAAAAATTGATATATTTTTTATACAGACGGTCAAACTTAAAAATTTTGAATTCCAAAAAGGAAACACGTGGTCTAGATGGGTTTGAGGTTAATTTTCATTTTGCACGTACTAGCTCCCTCCGTTCAAACCTTAATTGGCAACTAGAATTCAGGCGAAGTGCCAAAATTTGCCTCCGGCTAAGCCTTCTATCATGTAGAGGCATGGATGAACAAGAATGGGCATCATTCTATGAATCAACTTAATTGGCAAGTTACAAATAATCCAGAGCTCAGTTGGGTGTCAGATGTTATACATTTAAGCTTAATTAAATGATCTCCCAAAGCATCTGATGAATTGCTTTCTTTACTGCGGACTCTTCCCTGAAGATTCTCAGATAAGACGTAAGTGGATAATCAGATTGTGGATAAGCTGAAGGTTTTGTTGAAGACCGATGCATGGACAGACACAACACCAGTCACCAGAGGAAGTGGCGGAAGAGTACCTCAAAGCGCTTACTACTCAGCGATCAATGATTGAAGCCGTGGACAATGTCAAGAAGATTTAGATTGCATAATATGGTTAAAGAAATTATCCGGACAATGTCAAGAAAACAATGTTTTTTGCTCTCATATGTGAGCATCCAGATGTAACAATGGGCCATTTGACGCAGCTTAGAACGTTGAGCATTACTAGGGTGTCGACGAGTCACGTGAGGGATCTTTGGACCTCCATCAAAAAGATGATCAAGCTTACCAGATTGGCGGTTTCGACAAAAAGGCATGTACGAAGTCCTCAGCTTGGAACCCCTACATATCTGCAGAAGTTCTATCTGTATGGCAAATTAGGCCTTGGCCTAATCTTCCCTGTATCTGGCCATTTTCAGAACCTCAAGATCTTGTCACTGCAGAGTGTATGATACGTGGGTCCATCTGTGTCTATGAAATGTAGGTCTAGTGATAAATCTGTGAAACACCACGATTGGAGGCCTAGTTTTGCAATTTTTTCGCGCTGGTCTGGGCTGACACAAGATCCTCTCGGCTCCCTGTTACAAATGCCAAGCCTGGTTTACCTTGATCTTTGCGAGCCATACGATGGGGAAGCGCTGGTGTTCCGGTTTGGATGGTTCCCAAAACTCAGAGAACTCCACCTGATCAGGCTTCAGAGATTGAATTCGATTGAGATAAGTGATGGCGCCATGATGAACTTATCGGAGCTGGAATTCAGGAGAGCTGTGCCTGAAGGTCTTGGGTTTCTTAGGATGCTCAAATACTTGCGTGCAGACAAGATGCCAGGTGGATTCACTCGAGCACGTTGAAGTTCAATGCTGGTGATTTTGTTTGTTCGCGTTGGAGTCATTGGACTTGTTTAATTTTCCATGCTAATGCTGCTGCATTTTTTTAGTTGTGTTCTTTGGAAATGTTTTGATAAATTTCATCGAGAATATTTCATTATCAACCTGTTGTACGTCCTGAAGTGTAATAAATTAAGAAGAACTATTGCAATTCATATTCTTGAGCTTGACCATGAGGTGTGTTGTGTGGGTTGTAATAAGCTAGACATGCTTCCATTTTTGTTCAGTTCTTTTTGGACCTGGTTTAATTCAAACTGTTTCATTTTGAATGTACTATTTATTTATGCTCATTTGACCTTGTTTCATTTTGAACATATTCACAGAACGGTCATAATAAAGTTAGGTACATATGCCAAACTAACAAATCTAACTCTTACTTGAATCACAATAATATAAGAGAATCTACTCCATGCCTTTGAATTTGTTCTATTTTAATGATTTACCACTGACACATCGAGTTTGCCAAAAAAAAAAATTCTACAATATGCCATTGAGTTGGTTATTTTTTAAAAAAATGCTCAAAATTCCTAGTAGACGTATAAGATTTGACAATTGATTAGCGTAGATAGAAGTTTAGAAAAATGTGAAAATTTTTGTGGTCTCTCCTTGTACAACATTTTTATATGTTTCAAGAATTTTTTTTGAAAAGTTATTTTTCATGGTATGAGAAGAATTACTTATACAAAACATAATAGCAGATAATTGCACAAAAATATTTTATGTAGCATAGGAAAAGATGGTTTATATTAATAATACAAAAACTAATCTATATAGAACATAACAGATAAATTATAATCTATAAAAAATAGTAATTGAAAAATAATGAAGATTATACGCAAACTTCCGTGTTGCATGAGGATACACAAAAAATATTATTATTTTCAATAACTTATAATGCAACAAATCAATTGTTAACTTTGTATGGCTATAAGGTCATTTGGAGTATTTGTAAAAAAATTATCCAGGCCAAAGACATTGTAGAATAATGGGTAACCTCAAGAATTTTTTTTGTTTTTTAAACATTTTTAATAAATAATTTTATTATTAAACCTCCGGGGAAAATATTTACACTGTATGAATCTTTTGGTTATGTCACCAGCATTGGTATGGCAAAAAGGCTTGTGTGGCGTGGTAATATTGTCTTGCCACGCCACTAACATTGACATAGCAAGACCGTCACGCCTTGCCATGCTGATCATGTTGCGTGGCAGCGTTGTTTTGTCACGCCACCAACAATGGTGTGGCCAAAAAGTTCAGTTTTGAAAAAATTTTGTCCGATGGTTTAGTAATAAATTACTTGCTAAAAATATTTATTTAATAAAAAAGTTTCTAACCTCGACGGTATATTATATAATATAGCAATGTCAGTGACAAATTGTCCAATTGCGGCAAAATCAGTGGCAGAGTAGATTTTCTCTAATACTACTGTATATGTTGCCAATGTGTTGTGGCTGTAACATGAAAGATTATCATCTTTTATAGTTATTCAATGGTATAAACAATATAATTAACTACTATAAAATTAAAAATATGAGATGCTAAATTTTTATATAGAAACTTTTGCAGGAAAACGTACAGTTTAGAAAACGTACGTAAAAGGCTAAGAAAAAATTGACAATAATCTGGTAAGAACAACATAACCAAATAGAGAGAGCACTGCTGTTTCTGGTTTCTTGACAAACTATATATCGTGCTTCTGGCCTTAACTAAGAGAATAATAAGTCAGCATTATCACTGATTCGATATATTTTGTTGCTGAACAAATCAAAAGCCTGATCTGCCATTGACCGCTGTGCTGCGTGCGCAGCAGAAACTGCAGAAGGAAACCACAGATTGTGCCATTCCAGCGATTGCAGATGGAGACCCTGAATATTTATTTCGCCTGCTACTGGTTTCTGACGCCCAGGGAATGCTGGCGCTCGCATCAAGCAAATGCTAAACGTAGTTCAGTCTAATCTAATTTATTGCCGGATCGACGATGCCCTCTCCTCATTCGTCATGATCTGTACTGAATTTTGACTCACCCCGTGTTCTCCTCAATCTAATTTAAATGGGGCGTCTAATTTAAATTTGATGAATTTGCGGTGTCCACTAGAGAATGGTCAACAGAATCTCAAATAAAACCCAATCCCAGTTTTCTTTTTGCCTGACAAAACAGCTTCACGGCTTTTCAAGAAGTGTACAAAAATTTTATGGATGAGTTTTTAAGCACACATTGATGATGCTCTTATGCTGAGTCCATTTTTTGCGAGTAAACTATGTAAAAGTGAAATTAACTCATGTATCGTTTGTTGTAAAACCATGAGCTATTTGATATCAATATTCAACCCAATACACCATTAAACAGTTCGAGAAACGTGTGCACGGAAAAAGAGGAGGTTTAGATAACTTATTGGCTATATCGAACACGGCTATATAAGTACAGTGAGACCAACGGTAGCTATGTTCGTCCTTCATGCTAGCTAGGCCCAATCAAGATTATAAGAGGATGGCCTATTGCATTTATCTTATTAGGTTTTCTCTAGCAAATTTAATGTAAGATTAGTTTGATGTGATACTGTGTCATTTGGTTATGTGTTTGAGGCCATACGACTTAATTAACTACTGTGCTTCCACTAGGTCAAACTCGATTAATGTAGTACCATATCGATCATGAGATATGGATCATGAGATGTTTGGATGTAGCCCATACGACTTAATTAACTATTGTGCTAGATCATATAGAACATGCAAAGAAAAAGCATGAGAACACGCGATGAGCATAGATAGAGTGGAATTTGAAACAAGTTAAATTAGGAGAAGGTATTTGTAATAAATCATCTTATAAAGGAATATCATACTTGGTTTTGCTATACATCTCACGACATATTTTTAGAGAAAATCACATGAATTTCTAACCTTCGAATTCCGTCAAAATTTGTGTTTCGTCTTATTCACTGGGAAGCTCTAGCAAACTCCGACAGAGGACCTCTTGATTATGTTTTTAGGGTAAGGGGAGGGGGATGAGGGAATTCGCGAGGCTTAGAGGGATGGTCGTGGGAAACGACGCTCAAGTGGTGGGTGGGGGAATAGGTGCGTAGTGAGGCAACCGAAGTGCTGTCAGAGCCACATGGTGGGGAGTAGTGGTAGATAGGCGTTAGCGGTAGGGGAACTTGTGTTGAAGAGGGGTGGCTAGGATGGGGGGTGGGAAGAAGGCGAGATACGAGAGGGAAGAGGTCAGTCCAGCAGGCCTCACCGGCACCGACGTCAATGAGGGTAGGAAGCAACCTTTTAAGGTAGGGAGGTGAAGGAGGTGGAGAGTGACGTCTGTCGAATGAATCTTAAAGTTATCCTACTCGTCTAAAATTTATGTGGTACGGGAGAAGAAATCTTCCATGAGATACGACCGTTCATATCAAACTAGGGTGATGTTTGGAAAGGTTTATGTAACTAGATAGATACCTGCGCGTTGTTACGAGAGAACTGTGTGATAATATGATAATATGAATTCTTAAAAAAATCTTACCTATATGTTTTTTTCATGTGTTTATATATTTTTGTGTCTTTATCAATTATTTATAGATTATAAATGGTTGGGTTGTATGCTGTGTCTTTTGGAGAAAGAGATACAATTTACATTCTTGATGAATTATCTAAAGACTAAAGAAAATTGAGGTGATGTGGAGAGATCTAATTTACAGTCTTGATATATCATCATAAGGCTACAAATAATTAAGATGATGTTGCTTAATTTATACTCTTAATATATTATTATAATGCTAAAAACAATTAAGATGATATAGCTTCGTGAGAAAATAGAATGTCATCAAACTTTATAGAAAGAACTGGCAGGGCGGAGGGCAGCTGCAGCGGTGTGAGCTGATTTTTTTACGGAAGGAAGCGGTGGAGAAAGAAAGATGCGACACAGCAAGCTGAACCAACAGTAAGGATCTGGCGGCTGAGATAGAAAATGAACTGTAGCTTCTACAGTTAACAGTACACGTGGCAACCAAGCTTTCAAGGTATAAAAAACCATAGGTTTTATAGATTTAAAAACGAAATTAAGTATTTAAATTTCTTGCAACTAATCCAAACGGTCATTGTCAGCTCAACAAGTCGCACCAAGCCATCTCATTTCCGACAGAAGGCCGACGAGGTAGCACCACCGCCGGTGGGTGGGTTATGGCGGCGCCGAGAAGGCTCGCCGCCGCGCGGGGCGGGCTCGCCTCCTTCGCCGTGGAGGGCGGCGACGCCGGGCCGCCGCTCCCGTGGGACATCGTCAGGGAGAAGCTCGAGGAGCTGCTCCGCTTCCTGGCCGCCGCGCTCGGGGACTGGGCGTCCGCGGTGGCGCGGTGGGCGCGCTCGGCGCTCGCCGTCGCGGCCCCCGCCGCGGCCGTGGTGGCGCTGGTCGTCGTCCTCTGCTGCTGCTGCGGGTACTGCTGCGTCTCCTCCGCCGGCGGCGGCGGCGGGCGGCGGCGCCGGAGAGGGCCCGACGGGGAGGAGGCCGGCGGCGAGGGGCCGGTGGTGAGCTACCGCGGCGGCGGGTACAGAGGAGGGATCTTCAGCTTGCACCCCAATAAGCCCATCCGTGGCTAGCTTCCTTCATTCGCTTGGTGATTCGGTTCTTAGCTGCATATGTAACATCGTTCCAAAACTCAACAAATTGCTGTGAATTTGTGATCTGCATGCAAATAAATGTAAAGAAGTTTGAACAGTTTGCGAAAAAGATTAGGTTGGATGAATTTGATTCCTACTCGATATGATTTTTTTTCATGTTGTGTAAATGAAATGTTCTGATATATGCTTGAAGCATTTGAAACGTGTCTAACATTTTTTTTCTTTTCTTGCGCATAGAATCGATGGCATGATTTTCATTTTCACCTTCATCTTGAATCAAGTCAATTTAGCATATCTTGCATGGTTTTTCTTTCTTTTTCATCATGTTCAATTCATTTAGCTGATTTTTCTTGGACATTTGGTAAAGTCCTTGCCTTCTTTTAAAAAAAAATATTAGCTCATTTTACACCTACAACTCTGAAAGAAAAGCAGCAATATGTATCTTTTTTCTCATGCAGGATGCAGAGGAGTCTTCAGATGGTCACAGTTCAATTCAATTCAGAGTTCAGGTTGAAAACTTGAAACGACTGCAACTCACTTTAGCAGAGAGATACCTATTGCTTTTGTTCCCTTGCTTCTGAATTTCCTGCTGTTTGGACCATACATGGCCATGAACACAAAGCTATCCCTTGATTGATTGACTGATTTGAGCTTAGTGTTCACCACTGGACATACATGTCCCATGTGTAAGTGCTTTTAGGAGGCCCATCAGATCACATATTCAGTAGCAACTAATGGATTAAGGAATATAAACTGAATAATCCTACACACACTTCTGTTGAGTCTGAACATCCCTGTCAAGTCACAATGCCACTGATGCTATCTCTTTTCCTTTTTTGCTGAAAACAAGGAGGAAAGAGAAAGAACATGCCAAAGATGCATTCAGAGAAAAGCATATGTGTGAGGATCTTCTCTGTTACCTAAACCCTCTGAAAGAATAATCCATCAAAGGTTTGTCATGCCCTGATAAATCACACAAACGAGAGGTGTTTGAACCTACTTAGTATGGTGGTAGCAATAGTTTAGTGCTAATACTTAGCATTAGAAAGCTCATAATGGAGACCCAAATCATTAAGATCTTGTAGCCTTTTCAAAATAAAATGTCAGGCGGCTAAAAGGACCCAGCTGAACAAGTTAAACAAACCAATTGTGGATTCTTTGAACCATTGCATTACCTTTTTCTGAACAAATGCTGAGCTTTTTATTCAGCAGGACAGAAGCTGACCTTAATGCTAGTAATTCACATCAAGCAGTTCAAGAATCACACTTAAGTTAACTAATTTGTTGTTTTCCAGTTTTCACATTTAATCTAAAATTAACTTTACATGGAAAAAATCGAAATTGATCAAACATACTCCACTTGGTGACAGATGATCCTTGCAGTGAGAGAATCAGTAGACACATATGCAAAGCATTGATATCATTATCAGCATCTACTGAAACTCTAGAATATATATACGGAGAGAAGGGCCATGCACACGCACATTTTTTTTACTTTGATCAAAATATGTGCACGAATGTTATTTCCTCTATAATATTCAGAAATGAAGCGCGAGAAAAGACGCGACAAGGCTTCCACTGAAGATTCACAAAATAAAATTAAGCTTTGTAAAAAAAACAAAGCATTGCACCCAATGTAGGCCAGGTACAACCTACTCCCTTTCACTGATCAAAGCTTTGAAGCAATGCAGAGAAAGATTTCAAACTTCACCCAAACCTTTGATAGATTCATGCCTTGATGCCAAAGTTTGAACACTTGATGGATCCTCTTGCAATGTCAATCTCAATCAGGTTGTCTTCCTCACTGATCTCTGACAAGATGTCCATGAAGTCCCTCTTTTCAAGCAGCAAATCAGGCAAGAACTCAGCAAGGAGGTCCTGCTCCTTCCATGCACATTGCTTCCTTTGCCCCACAGAGTGCCCATCAACAAGGGAGATCTCAATGAGGCTCTCGTCGTCGTCGCCGTCTTCTTCATCGGATAGCGAGCCGTCCTCGGTGCACTCTTCACTCACTGGAGACTCTGACAGGCTTCCGGTCAAATCCTCCGGCGCATCCCCGGCCAACTCATCTTGTGGCACAGTGTTCTCCTCTTGATGAACAGCATCTTCCATGGAAGGGTGAGACTTAGCTTTGTGACTCCTGGCTCTGATCAGCTGTCTGAGGTTGGAGAAGAGCAAGGAGAGGCAAGTGGAGATAACCAACACCAGCAATGCAAGAGAGGAGGAGGAGGATGTGGAGAAAAAAGAAGAGGATGCAGAGGAGGAGGAGGAAGAAGAAGAATACATTCTGTAAAGGCTACATGAAATGAGTAGGAGTGTGAGTTGTATGGCCATTTGGGAGCTGGGAAGCATCAAGAAATGCTCACAAGAGGCAGGAGCTTTAGTGTCACAAATGATGATGTGATGCTAAAGAAGAAAGAAGCCATGATGAGGGAAGCATGGAAGAGAAGGGGAGCTAGCCTTGCTGCTCCTCCCTCACTTCCTTTGCAACAACAAAACCTGCACAAGGAAAGCAAAGATTGTAATCTCTATCAGATGGATTTGTGAAATTGACACAAAGAGGGAAGAGGGAGAGGAGAAGTAGGGCTCACCATGAAGAATGCATCTGGAGAAATATTTTTTTTCTGAAACTGATGGATGGATGTAAAGGTAATTGTGACTATTAATGCATAGAAAACTGAAACTTTCTGGTGAACTGTTACCAGTGCACAGTCCCTAATGTCCTTTGCATCACTAGGTTAAGGTAACTGTTGTCTTTGCATCATGGTCAGAGTTCTTAACTGCTCAATGGCAGCAATATTTAAGGTGTGGTCCATGGCAGTGCTTATAGGATGACAACATGTAATGGCAGGGTTTTTTTGGTGGCTCCAATGAGCTTAGAAATAAGAGGATGCCATGTGCACAAGGTTAATTAAAGTTTACCACATGGGCCTCACCTATTCATCTCTTTCACTCTGTCTTCCTCTTACCCTTATCAAAAGCAGCATTTTACTTTGCTCATGAAAGGTGAAACTGCAATGAAATTTCGCCCCTTTTTTTCTCCCCTGTGGCAAAAGGCGCCCAATGTTCATGATTTGCATGCTCCAGCCCTCCTTTGCATTTGAAAAAACAATCAATTGAAGCACAGGGCCTTACCAATTTATAGCATCTCAATATTCTTTTTATATTTACTGAATTCCACATAAAACTAATCAACAGAACCGCAAGTCCTGAATCCTCTTGTGGCATTTCATCAAGCATAGGCAAGAACATGTAGATGTGTAATATCCTGCTATTCTCTAACAGTTAAAGCTTTTAAGTAATAAGATATGGTGCATAGGATCAAATCTTCTAGGCATATAATTGAAAATTTGGAATCCTATGATGGTCATAAACAAGATCTACAGTCATATACTCATCTAAAGACCCAAAAAAAAAAGGGAAAAACCTTCAGCCCTGCAATCCTTCTTTAGTTGCACATATAGATAAGGTTAAGAAACAAGCTTACAAATGCACCTAGTCAATAGATCTACTTTGGGATGCTCCTCCTTAATTACCTCAGTCTAATCTAAATGAATCCCTACCACTAGTTAGTTGTATTATATCTACAGTGTCAGAGAGCTAGGCTGCAAAAGTAGCTCAGACAAGTTTTGTTAGACAAAATTGGTCATACATCACCAACAATATAACCTTTGAATTCAAACTCTAACTAACAAATTATTTCCCAGGATGTATGTAGAACTAGGAACAATAGCATGCGACAAATCAGCCACTCTGAAAATCACTAATGAATGTATCAACTAGTACATCTGGACATAATACTATTGGTTCACTCATGGTCTCATGGACAGTTTTGCTGTATAAACTTATCTTGAGAGTAATTGCGTTTGAGTTGATAAAGTTGCAAATGCCCTATAAAACTTCAAGTTGAAATATTTTATCACAATAATATTTTGAGCAATGGAGGATGCTAAGTAAACTATGAGTTTTCAGATGACCCAGTTCCAAATATAGTGTGTGCCTGGCAAGACTGTCTTTCTGTCTACCATCAGTACCTGTTCACAATTTAATAAAACCAAGAGCCACAAAGTATGTATCTGATCAGAAATTAATTGCTTAGATAATCATAATCATGACAAAATTTATACTTGAGCTTAAGCATGTACGACTGAATTTTCCTTCAGGCATGTGCCATTTTTATTCTTCGATACATCATATACTGTATATACAAGTACTGATAGTAATGGATTTGTCACCAGTGTTCAGTGGGCTCATATTGATATTCATCCTTGAATATGGAAGGCCCTGAAATTGTTCTCTCTTTTGACATCTAATTGCTAATTTTTTTTTAACTGTCTTTACCATCTCAGAGCATGCCTAAAATATCCCTGCACTTCACTAGTAGTAAGTACCTTCTCATAACTAATAGCCTCTTTCCACTTGTATCAACTGAATGGATTTTGTTTTTCAGCATTAGGTGACAATGCGTAGCTGGGAGAATGATGCATCAGAAGCTAACAACCACAGAAGTAAGGTCACACAAGCTCTCTCATTATGACCTAACTTTCTGCAGAAAACAAAAAGGTGTTTTCCTTACTAATGCTAGGCCTTCTGTACAGCCAGAAAGGGACATTTCAAAGAGGCATCAATCATTCAAGGTCCATGAACTCAAGCGAAAGGCGCCGAGCCACAAATTCTCGACAAATAATTCAATCAACATGAACACACAAGACCTAATCTTACTGTCTATATATCTAGCTGATCATATCCTCTTCTCTTCCATGTCAAGTCTTCTTTTTTCTTAGGAAACATTGTGGGTCCTGAAACCAATTGTCCTTTCAAACACATTCTTGAAGTAGACATCTCCATGTTGACTATACTTCGTTTCATCGTTCTATCTTGCTGGTAGCCTGTCTTTTGAGGCACATATATGTTGTTTGACATTGATTCATCCTTCCCAGTACTGTCTTTTAGTGCTCAAATTAGGCTGTAGATTTGATTCATCCTACAGTCTTAGATGATCTCTTTTCACTGCTCAGATTTTATGGTTTGTTGTTTCATGTCAGATAGAGATAGCATAGCAGATTCAAAAATCACAAGTACTTCAGTCCTAGCAACTGCATGGGACAATGGTATATATTGTAATTTCACAAGGATATGTTTTTTTTTCAGATTTTCTTAAGGATATGGAGCTGTGTTCATTTTGATGCAGAAACAGATTTCTTTCCGTGACTTCAAGATGAAAAAGTTACAATTGCAATTCCATAATTACGATGAATAATGGATGACCACAAAGAGAGTAGTTTAGTTCAAACAACCCATCGACTACTTAACTTGTATTGCAATTGATCATTTTGCCTGGATCTCAGGTCCCAACGAAATTATTATAAATTTGGAAAATAATTCTACTTGATTTTGATGTATTGTTGTACTGTAAATTCAAAAGTACTGTCCTTAACTCCACCAATTAGACATTGTTTGTAGCACCTGTTACTTCCTAGAACTTTTTCAGTGTACTCTGCTTTTCATTCATCTTGCCTTTGTTGATTGGAAGCATAGTTAAGCAATTATTGTACATGTGAACTCCAGACATCCAAATGAAGTCCATATTCATTTAAAACTGGAAAATCTTGTTGCCTACTTTTCATATACCCATGGGCAAAGACCAGATAACACAATCTTCAGAAATTCACTTAAAAAACCCCCCAAATACTCACTAAGTCCACACATATAAGCATTCTTAGTACATATTAAGGTGGGAGGAAATCGAAGTAATTTTAGATTTTTTTTTGGGCGACAATTTATTTCATTAAATGCATCCTAAATGGTTGAGTGTGGAAGAAAAGGGTCACTTTAATATTGGGTGGTTATGAACAGACTCTAAATGGTACAATATTTATGGATGGATGGAATAATATGTTATTGTCCTTTTTTATGCTTATTATAAAAATAACTAAAAAGGAAATTGTGAACTCCAAGGACTTTTGGATTCATATTTTCAGTAGAGATCCATAAAAAAGCATTAGGAGTTTGTACGTGAGATAAGAAACAATTTTAGATAATTGAGATAATAAACACTAATGCAGATGATCAGTGCACAAATTATCTGCAAATATGTTTGTGCTCAACCGATTAATTAAAAGATTACTTGGACAAATGGCACCATATTGGACCATTTTAGCAAGCGTGTTTGGGAGGGAATAAACAACATGCTACACCGTCCAAGAGGTGATGATAATCTTCTTCCCTTTCCAATGTCATATGACTAAAATCTTGTTGGTTACACAAATTGCAATTACAAAACTGAATACAGTAAGACTTAAAAGTACACCTCATCATGTGCAAATCCCTCATTCTACAGTCCTTTCTGTCGTGTTCATTAAGGTTTATGCAAGCTAAAGCCTTTGGACCTATGCAGCCAAGAATATTCAATGCTACTCCACTTTAGGTTACTTGGCATATGAATTTAGATCTACCATCTACTTCCTCCATTTAAAAATATACTTCCTCCATCCCTAAATGTTTGACGCCGTTGACTTTTTAACACATGTTTAACCGTTCATTTTATTTAAATTTTTTATAAAATATGTAAAGCTATATATATATGCATAAAAGTATATTTAACAATAAATGAAATGATATAAAAATAATTAATAATTATATAAATTTTTTGAATAAAACGAATAGTCAAACGTGTATAAAAAAAGTCAACGACGTCAAATATTTAGGGACGGAGGTAGTATCATGTCATTGTTTTCCATAAAGTTAATATTCGTAGCATTTGACTAATTATTAAAACTAGCAATATACTACCTCCATCCCTAAATATTTGATGCCGTTGACTTTTTATATATGTTTGACCATTCGTCTTATTCAAAAAATTTACATAATTATTAATTATTTTTATATCATTTTATTTATTATTAAATATACTTTTATGTATGTATATAGCTTTACATATTTGATAAAAAATTTAAATAAGACGAATAGTTAAACGTGTATAAAAAGTCAATGACGTCAAACATTTAGGGACGGGGGAGTATATCTTTAGTGGCATGCATATGGTCTCATTATATTCGTATTTGGAAAATACTTTCATATGATATTAATTTCATAGTTATTGAGAATACATCGTAAAAGTAATTAATTGTCAAACTATATTATTAGAGATTATATCAATAGCATGCATGCCTTATATTTTTATACGGAGGGAGCTCTGTCTAGAGAGCTACGGGAGCATGATGCCATCTGTGAACACAAGGGGTGCATTTATACTACTTCAATGAACATATGTACTATCACAGGGATACATTTTACAAATGTGAGTTTACCCCTTTGTATGGAAGAATTTACTACTTTGTGGAACATGTTTAGTAGTTGCACCCTAGCAACATTTTTTGTATAGAGTCCACCATTAGTAGCTAACAAATTATGGATTTATCGTGGGCACTATCAAAGTCCTCGATGGTATGTTCTTTTCAAAAACTCATCAGTATTTCTTAGAAAAACTTATCTAAACAAACCTTTCAACTTTCTAATATTTAATTCATTAATTTGTGCTTTTCAATAATTGTTAGAGCATTCTCAGCAACTTATCTAAATTTGATCATCTATATTATCATTTAGATGGTCATCTATAACAGATCATCTCTTTGTATCAGTTATCACTCCAACAGAACATTCATATTACATTATTTATATTTATTTTATTGATACTTTGCAATCACCTCATATCATGTTATTATTGCTCTCTCCTCTTAAGATTGGACTATGAGATATGGAGTGAGAAAGAGAAACTTAAAATATGAAGCTTTTCCTTTTAATACGGAGGATGCATGCTCTATTTTTTGAGGACGTGATGGAGTATCTGTTAGAGTAACTTTTCTCCCTCACATAATTTATTTTAAGGATGGAAGACGGTCTCCAGGAAATGCTCTTGTATATTCAGCCTCATCATCATCCATCATTTATCATAACACAATATGAGCCTCTTGACACCGACATGCATGCCACATGCATGTAACCTGCCTGAACTCCAAAAAGCATATAGCTATATCTAGGGGACTAGGATGAAGTGAACTCCCAAGGACTGGCCAGCAAATTGCAAACCTGGCTTTTGTTCTTTGCTATCCAAGGTAGCCGGCAACCAATGCTTAGGTCTATATCTTTTAACTCTCATAGGTGTATGTTCTCAATAAAGATACATATGCCCCGTTAGTGAGGTTGGTGGATAAGTTAACTTATCCAGTACGGAAAACGTAGTAATAGATTATTACATGATTAATTAGTTATTAATTATTAAAAAAATATGAAATAGACTAATATGATTTTTTAAAATAACTTTTCTATAGAAAATTTTTATAAAAAATACACCGTTTAACAGTTTAGAAAACGTACGCACGAAAAACGAGAAAGATAAGATAACTTGCCTCGTCTGCCGAACGCGGCCATACTATATGGGCAAGGAACCAAACAGAGCACAGTAGTATGACTCACAAGGAATGTTCTTTATTGCCTTTTGACCATCAGGATTGTATTCCCAAGGTGTACTGTTAAGGTTTTCATGTTCCAATTGCAGGAGCAATGGCTTCCACTGCGTTCGTTAGAGCAAGATCAATAAAAGAGCTAACTAATAGCTCTAAAATATTTTCATGTCATTAAGATCCCAGTGTTTTGAAGCTTGTGGTTATAAATTGTTTTTCTTCTCTCTCCTATTCTCTCTCCTCCATATAAGGATAAAGGTGACGTAGCAAATTTTAGAGTCTCCTTATATCACTTATTGTACTCGCTCTTATGTATAAATTTTTTTAGATTATTTCTCGGATTTTACGCGCATGTTTTCTGAACTGTTAAACGATGTATTTTTTAAAAAGTTTTTATATAGAAGTTCATCATCTCACTATTCTAAAGTAGATTTCCAACTTTGCATTAGTTAACTTGATTGCTTGTACCATTATAGCTATATAAAATCATATAATCTTTCAAAAGAACGGAGTGATCTTTGTTGAGTTTATTGTGCATGGTACCAAGTGATTAGCACTAATTCAATAAACTAGGTATTGGTAGGAGCAATGTGGAGATTTCCTAAGAGTAGAATCAGGGGAAGCCAGATGCCTAATTATCTAATTAGCTAGCAACCTAGGCCTTTAAAGAAATAATTGATGAGGACCAATGGGATTAACTTTGTTGTCCAAATATCAAGGCCAGCAAAAACATGTTTCTTGCTGTGAAAGAGTTAGTACGATAAATTGTTACATAAAGAGAGAAAATCACAGTAAAAATTATTCGCTTGCTGAGAAGGGCATCATTTTTAGGGAGACCTAAATAGTATAAATTAACGTAAGGCTCAAAAAGTTTAGCATCCTGGAAAGAGTAACCCGAAAAACAAACAAATACTCTCTACAGTTATCACAATGACGTAAAAATTCATGGTGTATCATGATTCTCGTCTATAGCTCTTTTTTTTTTAGAGAGAAATAAACTAAAGCGGCTTAACCGAGTCTCTCTTTTTTTTCCTTTCATAGAATCACTATCACACATAATTTGGATTGGGTTTAAGAATTATAGGGGAAAAAATAATTTGGATTGGGTTTAACCGTTGAATTTTGATATATAGCTTAAAAAATAGGAGGAAGAGAGGAGGGGAGGATGGCAAAAGTAGAGGAGGAGAGCATTAAGCTCCTTTGAAAAATGGGATTAAAAATAGAGTAATGAAGAGGAACGTACTTGAGATAGCGTGAAATAGATGATTAAAAAATGCAAGAAAAATATGGGAATAGAAGTTTGAATAGGTAGCATGAAAAATACAAGAATTAGTAAGAGGATAGGCTCTAATGAAATTTTTCAAGAGATTGAAGCTATTACTAACTTTTCTCTAAAATCTATATGCATTGTTGTAGAAATGGAATGACGGCTATAGAGTCGGGTGAATGATTGTTAATTACTTTTTAAAAATTATGAAAGCAGATAAGCAGCCACATAAATAAAGCTACTCTAGTATCAGTAGAACACTAAATTAATCACTCTAATCCTAAAAAAGTCCAAAAAACCAAAAAACTTCTTAGAACTACGAGACTAAAATATATGCATTCAAACCCGACGGTTATATCGAAATACGGGAGCAATAGAAGATCAGGAAAATATTTGCCAAAGTCACCATGCGCGAGAACCAAATTGAAAATTTTGGGTTGAGATGAATTTGCTCAACTTTATTGATCAAAATAATCCAAAAGTCGTTACAAAGCACCATATCTCTCTCAACTCTCGTTCTCTCAATACTAAAGATAACGGCTTTTTCATACTATTGTTTGGCCAATATATATCCTCATATCTCTACATTTTATACAATAGAACATGGAAAGAGCCTAAAAAGATATACTCCATAGATGTTTATATGACACCGTTGACTTTTAAATCTATATTTGACCGTTCATCGTATTCAAAATTTGTATCTAAATATGCAAAATTATAAATCATACTTAAAGTTTCTATAATAATAAATTATATTATATCAAAATAATTAATAATTATATTTTTTTGAATAAGGCGAAAGGTTAAACGTGAACGTAAAAGTCAACGGCGTCATATAAAAAAATATGGAGAGAGTATTACTTAGCCCAACATAGCCCAATTAGTCCATAAAACTCTAATCAATTATAAATCAATCCACCGGCCCATTAGCCGGTCCACTTTTATGATGCCCAAATACCATGAACCAAACTAAAGTATTATCATCTAATGACATCTCTTGACCGACTCTGACCTTAAAATTTGCATTCTATCTTGGTCCCTCATCGTTCACAATGTTCACCTCCTACATTTATCTGCACATCAAAAATGAAGAAAGAAACAAGTTCATCCTAACTCGATCCACTTAGTCTGAACAATAATCTATTTTACCAATAATTTATATCACATATCACAAATGTTCTAACAGTTGTGCCATTCCTTAGTACTTTCATAGGATTTGGAGGACTCAAATCCTTTGTTCAAAAGGTTATATAAACAAAAATCCTATAGGATTTTCATACTACAAAACTCCTAAACAAATCATTTGATTCTTTCTTTTTTGGGAAGCACAAATCTTTTGATTCAAAGGAGCCCTAGATCAATATAATATAAGTTGTATACGTTTTTTTAGACAATTCGAATAAACTAAAATAATGGCTTTACAAGTTAAAGTGATCAACATATGGATAGTTTATTTTATTTTCTTAGAATTTCTAGCATCGATCAATCTATCCATCTATTTGTTCTATACTTATACTAATTGGGCACTTGCTAACAGTTCCCATGTTGATCAGAAAGATCTCACCATTGATTAATTAAATATTGTCATCATAACCATTAGATGTCATTAAAAATACCATGGCCCCTTTAATTTAGATTTCATTAAAATATCATGACTTATTTATTTTAACTTGAGAAAAATATCATTTTATGGCCCACTTATATGGTTAGAGACTACCTAGGTACATGGGTCCCTTTGGTTTCTCATGTGTGATTAGGATTTTCACGATCACATTTTCTAACTCCTAAACGGTGTATTTCGTTGTAGCAGTTAATTCAGTGGTCTATGTCTTTACATAGCTATCACAAAAATCATATAATCATTCAATCCTTTGATCTCAGCTATCACAAACACCACGGAAACCTTACAAGCCACTATATTTTTATATATCTCTATAACAAGCTCAAAATACGATCAATTACCTTAATGTGTACATATGCACATATCTACATAAGTATTTGTTTGTTTAGAGAGAGTAGTGATGGAAGCTATAAATCTATTGGCTCTGATTGGCCTAATCTTTCTTGAGTTGATGATAAATACAATTTGGGAGAAACATTAACGACCCAACTACAACTGTCGAGACATTGTTGTGTTGCTCTTTAGCAATTGATACACCTCTTCATGGGTTGTTAATCTTGTCATTGTAGATCAACCTTATTTCTGTAAGCAAATTAAATAAACAAGCAAGAACAAGATAAAATAAATAAAATATTGCTAGAACTTTAATCTAAACAAAACCTAAAAATCCCTGAAGGGGTACCTATCTATTTAAGGAGGTGGGAGAATGTCCAAGGGATCTCTAGGGTTGTGCTCCACTAGGTTGGGGTGTACCCCACTTGGACACTACTTGAGTCAGGGTACAGATGAAGTTATAGTCTCATAGGCTTATTATAGGTGACACATCACCTTGTTTCTATGATCGCAACCGACTGATGTGGAATTTGGACATGAAGCTAGATCCATTGAAACAAGGACTTCAAGGGCTTTCCATTAAGTACTCATGGATCCAAAACGGAGTTTGTATGAATGTTTGTTAACCGTTTAAGATAGCACTAGAGCAGGTGACCGAATTGGATTTTAGAACTTGGATGGCTTGATCTTGATATCTTCCAATTGAGCTAGGATGTGAGCAACCGTTGTATCAAGAGGAGTCATGGTCACTTCAAATGTTAATAATAGTGACGAGATATAAACATATTAGTAACCTACAACTCAACTATTCTTCAGTGTTATCTTATGTTTTAGTTTGACATCAGTCGCTAGCAGTGATGGGAGAAAATTTCAATCGACTGAGGATTGACCATTGATTTCAAAGATATTGTTTTACGAGGGATACAAGGACTACACATAATTCTAATTGGTTTTCTTGTTTGAGTCAAACTTTTAATTTGTAATTTGTGATCATTTATCCTGCAAGCTCTATAATAATTTGTGATAGCTTTTCTAAAAGTTTAATATTGTGCACTAGAATGAATGAATTTTTAATATCGTGTATTCATCCAATTGTTATGGTCCTTAAACCCTTTCCAAAATGTAATCATTTCTGGGATTTAAATCTTATAAATAATACAATGTTTTTTTACCGTATTTATAGTAATACTTGTCTCATCAATCACTTTTATTCAAAAGTCTTCTTATTTTATTCTCACCTAGTCCTACCATTCATCCATTACTCATTTATCAAGAGACACCATATTATTTTATTATTAACCTTATTATTTACTAAATAATTTAAAATACAACGGAGCGGCGGAGGTAGTATGTAGATCATGGTCTAACTCGCCGAACACATGTCTGCAGGCCTATCCAAAACTCGGGTCGGCCTGGGCTTCGAGCTTAGCCTAGAAAAAGCTCGGCCAAAAAAAACCAAGGCCTAATCCCGACATTTCTAGAAAAACAGAGCCTAGGCCTGGTTCGACCCTGGTTTTTTTTTTAAAAAAATCAGCCTTTTTCAGGTTTGGGCTTCAACATCCAGACCCAGTGCATGGTCAGGCTGGGCCAGGCTCAGTCTTTTCGGGCTGGGCCGGGCTGAAGAACAGGCCTACATGTCCACCACGGCCCAAGCCCTCCACAAGAAAGCCCACCTCGGCCCGCCTCGCCTCTTCCACTCCACCTCGCCTCCACGCCACCACCGCGCCGGCGGCTTCGTCGTCGTTCTCCTCGTCGCCCGTGTCCACGGAGAGAGAGGGAGAGAGAGAGAGAGAGAAAGAGAGAGATCCCCGCGCCCCCCACGATGGCGGTCGGCATCGCGCTCCTGCTCGACCTCGCGTCCCGCGCGCGGCCCCGCTACTCCTCCGGGGTCCACGCCCACTCCGCGATCTCCGCCGCCGCGGTCGCCTCCACCGCCGCCGCCGCCGCGCTCTCCGCCTCCGGCGTGCCGCTCTCCGCGCGCCACCTCTTCGGGTTCGTCTACCCCCAACCCCAACCCCTACCCCTGCGCCTTCTATATCCTAGTGGCTCTATTGCCCGTGCGGATGGGCTGGTTACTAGTGGCTTGGCCCATGGCCGCCGTCGAGGTGCTCGGGCTCGGCGCGCTGCGTGCTAGCTAGGGTTTTTAGTCGGTGCTCCCCGCTGGGTTCTCGGTGTAGTCAATAGGTGGGGGGTTTGGTTCTGGGAAGGATGGAGGGAAGCGACCAGTGTTGCTTGTTTCGGACCTCGATCTGCTGCTGGAGTGGAGCTCAGCGAGACCAGGAATCGGGTCCTAGCTTGTAGAGCGTTTTTTTGTCTTTGTGTCACTTGTGGGTTTAGGTCAAAGATGTGTTTTCTTGACGCAGATTGCACAAGGTAGATACTCTGTTGCTGGTGCTCCTGTGGTAGTTCATGCGTTCTAGCGTCGCTCTTGCTTGCGGCATTTGATAGGCTGCTAGTTTTTGAGTTTTTCCTGGCAGATGCAACTCGTGAGGCCATTCAGCGTCTTCGAAGTTTGCTTCCGTGGAAATATTTGTTGTATATTTACATATGCAAGTAAAATCTTGGAATTCTCGTGGTTTGTAGTGATGTATTGGAGGTGCATGATGCGTGGAGTGACAAAACCATTGCTCATAGCACTGCTTTGTCAATTCGGATAAAAATACCTGCTGCATTTGTTATAGCTTTGTGTTCAGAGTTTGAGATTGTTTTTGGACATGTTTTATGCTGCATAACTTCTCCAAATTGAGGGAAATAAGCTCTTGTCGAGATCTTATCAGTGGTAATGAATGCAATGCCATGGATCTTGCTCCTGAAATACTGGTAGGTCCAAACTATATAAGGGTGTGCCAGGATGAAAGATCTCTTATCTGGTTGAATTATTTATAACAAGGAATCCTTCAGATCCTAGTATGGCCATGGTTGTTGTAGGATGTGAATGGAATACATTATCTAAAACAAAAAAAAGCCATTTTCTTGTGAATTGTGATGTCACGATTGGAGCTATGTACTTGCTTGGCAAGTTCCATTGCATCAGATTGAACAAAAGTACTCCATATTTTAGACATATTTACGCAAATGTGAATTAAGATATTTTTAAGCATTACTCACTAATAAACCATGCACCCAGGCTAACAAATGAATGATAATAAAAATATTTCTGCACTGCAATACATGTGACTAGAGACATTTTCCGATTCTTACTAGACATGTTTATATTTTTTCTTTGCTTTTTACTTTTGAATCTATTGATCTAATACACATTAATTTTTCTTTATTCTTCAGTTTCCCAGGATTTACTGTAGCCTATTGTGATGCTGGTGCAACTGCTGGATTGAATGATGCTCCTGATCTTATTAATGATCTTAATAACAAAATACAAGACTCCCTCCGATACCCAATAAAGGAATACCCTCTGGAGCTGAAGCCACTTTTTTCAGCCTTTGCTTTGAAGAATTTTAGCTTGACAACCCTGAGGTCCTTTTTATTGTACTATTTGCCACTTTTGGAACCTCAACCACACAATGATGGTGACGATGAAGATGAGCTGCTTCAAGATGAATCAGAGAATAGGCCTGTTGATCTGGTTACTCCCTTCCACAATTCAGTGAAGCAAATCATCCGTGAGGTACCTGTTTACTGAACTGACTTTATGTTCGATCTTAAAATTATTTTGTTTCACAAATATTCTTTTGTCCAAGTTAAGCAGACACATGCTTGGTAAGCGTGATTATCGGATAGTGTCTGTACATCATACCCAAGATATTAGTTGCTCCCATTTGTTGACCTTAATTGTCCACCGTCGTTGTCTTGCTTTGATCTTTCATCAAAATCATATTTTTATCCATAATCCATGCTGAACTGATGATTGTTGTATTTTTCAGTCATTCTCAATCGTAGCTGTTTAGCTGGACTAGTAGTTTTAACCACATTAATTTCCTCTGTATATATGAAATAAGTTTCATTCAGGTTCCACCCTGTTTAAGGCCTGTGCCACAGAATCTAAGCTAAACAGGTGGATGGCCTGCACCTACAAGTCCCAACTAAGCTAAACCCATTAATAACCAGTAGAAAGACACTGAGTACGCTCTTGTTTTACATTCTAAAAGCTTAGGCCTAAAAGGTCACCACTAGTTTGCGCAAGCTGGGTGTGGAAAGTCACTGACTATGCCCTTGTTTTACATTTCAGACTTCTGTTGTAACAACAAGAAGAATATTGGAACGGATAGCAGTTCGTCATCTTTCACAAAGAACAGCATGGAAGCTTCTTAAGGGTAATAAAGTTTACTATGTATCAGATATTTTATTAAATTTGAAAGCGCTATAGCATCCAAGCAGGCTTCTTTAAACTACAGCTCCTTGAAGTCCATAAATATAATATGGAGAATGGGATGCCTATTTTTTTTATACATTTTCTCAAAAAATGATTTTTCTACCTGTGAAGTATATTATGAAATACATCTTTTGTTAACTTATTTTGTTCAGTTGAGTTATGTCATTTTATATTTGGGATGAACTTGGACTTTTAAACAGACTTCCTAAAACTTAAGCTTGGCTTGAAGGGCATGAAAAGCCTAGTTCAATATAGTATGGCTATAGCCTCACTAGACCTTATCTCTCTGCGGGATAGTGCCTCCAAATTTTTGTTAGACTAGCTAAATACCTGTGCTTTGCTTCTGGTAAATATGAATTATACACCTCTTATATTGTTTGCAACAAATCAGTTGTGAGGTTTTTAGAACTATTCGACCCTACAGGTGTCTAATGTGTTTACATAACAAACCTATTTTTACAAATGAGATAAATAGAACCAATATGCTGGACTATTTTGTAATATTCAAGGAACATGAAACAGTTGGTAAAAAAATATACAATAGAGTTGGTGGGTGAGGAATTCACTGCCACCACCATTGCCTTCTTTTGGAAGAGTATAGATATATGCCACATGCTTTATCTGTCTTTTAGATCACTATTCATGAATCATGATAAGCTTGATATGCCTTGTCATGTCTCAGTCATATGTATATGATGCTTCTATGTTTCGACAGAAGAAATTAATCTGAAGTTTTCTTTTTAGTATCTTTGTGGTTGTGTTAAGATTATCAGGTTATAATTTGCTGCTGTTCAATTCCTTATATTTTAATTCTGTTCTATAGATGCCTCAAAATCGTCAAAGAGGAAATCTGTAAGGGGGATGTCCTGTCCAGAGTTCTCATACTGTGTTGCTAGAACAACTTTCCGAGGTCAGATCTGCCTGCCTGCAATTTGTCAGTTTTCCGTTTATAGATTATTTTTTCATATATTTTTTCTTTAAACAGCACATGCATTGGGAGTAGCTGCTGCTTGGGTTGTGCAATCCATAGTTGAAATTTACAGATGTTTCATCCGTAAGCCTTCCAATGAGCAGGAATTGTTGGATGAGATGGATAAAGTCAAAATGTTCGGGAAAAAGATATATGGCATAACCGTCAAATGTGGGTTCTCTTTGGTTTTTGCCTCAATAGGAGCTGGCGTTGGGGTCCTTGTGCATCCAGTACATGGACAGTGGCTTGGTGAGTAACTATTTGCCATCTTCCTTTAATTCTAAACATGATAATGTTGATGGAAAAATGTCAAGTTTACATATAATTGGTATTATTTCTGTACCAAAATGTTACTATAAATTATTTAGTAGCATTTTGTATGGGTGTTTTGTTTGCTTCGGGGATTTTTCAATAAAAATCTGGCATCCTTCTGTTCTGACAGAAATAAGATAATATTGTCTAAACATGTTATTGTGGACTTAATACGTCTCCAGCGCATTTTCAACGTTATATCCATCTTCAGGGTTCTGTAGCCATTTTTTTTTAAATTGCTTTTAAGGAGCGGTAAGAATGAACACGTTTGTTCAATCCGAACTAAACTGACATTGTTCTTCTGCTATGGATTGCAGGTTGTACATTGGGAGATTTTGCAGGACCAATTGTTGCTATCCTGGTTTTCGAGAAGTTCCAGTTACCGCTGTAAGGTGAAAAGCATCCCTGTTGGAGATCTTCACGACTCCATAAGACCTAACTTGATGAAGTTCACAGTTGAAGAATAATAACCAGCTATCAGCCTCTATGCGCAAGGTCAATAGCTTCTTTTTTTTTCTTTTTTGGAGACAGGTGCTTTCTGGCATCATGAGATGTTGATATTACTTCTGTTCCTTGGATTTTGAAATTCAGGCTAACAGTTTTGTTTAATTGGTTGCGATTGTCATGACTCAAGGCTACATGCCATCGTTTACCTGAATCTGGGGGCATCATGTGCACCATGGTTACGCAGCCTTTGCATATGTGTATTCCATTGCCACTTTGATCTGTTTCTTCCTTGAAAGACCCATTGATGGCTCAAAACTGATAAAAATTAGCAATTTTAGTCCTTTGAGTAATATTGAAAGTTACTAAAATTTTAGTGTGAAATTTAGGTATATCATAGTTGATAAGGTACCAAGAGATACCAAATTTATATAGAAAAAAATTAGTACCTTCTTTAGGACCGTAAAATTGCTTGGTAAAAATTCTCATCTCTTTAGTTCAAGACAACAATTCAAACAAGCTTCATGCTAAAAATCCAAATTTGATGGGAACAAAAATGTGCATCAGCTGTACAGGGACGCTCTACCTAGGAGAGTCTTTAGAAAACTAGTTGCATTCATCCGAGCAGTGATAAATAAAAATCGCACAAACTAATACGTTACAGCGTGGATCGTTGGGTCATATGATTGGCACAGCAGTTCTTACGTGAACGGGTAGAAATTGGTGAAGAGCAAGCTACCGAGAAGAATATAGGCTATAAAATAAATACAGATTAAGTAGCCCCATCTTTTAGATTTGGGGGAGACCAAAATGTGCGATGCCGCCCAGTAAATTGGAGGACTAGCAGATAAAAATCGTGTTGATACCTGCACACCACACACATAAGCAAAAGATGAGATATAAGCAGTGAAATCTGCAGAAGCCACAAGATTGAGCAAATCTTTTTTTATGTAGATATAACACCTATGCTTACCTGGACGTGCATCACAAAGAAAGCAGTGAACGTCATGAATGCCAGATGTAAAATGAAAGGAAGAACTAATATGGGGCACCCCTCATTAACTTCAAGAATTTTGTCATTTGACCTGTTGTTATGCATAGATCCTGGGTCCGTCGCAACTGATTTTCTCCTCTTTACATCAGCATGTCCTGTTCAATTATTTAAGGGTTAGGTCTGTACCGAAGCTTTACACATAATTACTCTTAGAACACTATATCACTTGATCAATTCAATGTAAATGCTTTTACAGCTGAAATTTTCTCATTTCTTTAGCCACTTTAAAACTTTGTCGGTAGAAGTTACAAAATAGAGTTCAGAAGCAGCATATTTAAAGAAGTTGAATGATTTTTTTAATAAGATAATATTTTTAATAAATAAACTAATAATAGATAACATTGTAATACCTTGTGCTTTGTTAGTTGTGGTAGAAAATCCACTATTCAATACTGTGTCAACATCTGAGCTTTTATATGCTTCACTTGATCTCCCCTCAACTGTGGCAACAATCAGTTCGTGTATGCTAATTGATTTGAAGAGTCGGTGAAGCAGCTTTGTGTAATGAATAATACAATAAACTGCAAGACTCAAAACTGGGGAAGCCAAAAGAAAGTTTGGCAGCTGCTTCACTTGAAAGTACCTCAAAAAGCCAACCCCCCTAAAAGGAAAGACATGTCAATAATGTAAAACTCACAAATGATGAACCCAAAATATGTAAATAACATATAGATTTGTAAGGGGGAAAACATATACATCCGCATAAAAATAATAGTTTACAGGTTTAGATTAGCACAGATATTTTAATAAATCCTGACAACAGTAAACATGAAAGAGTTTTGCCTTCCCCGATGCCTACTACATGGTCCTACACCACCATGGAATGCCATCCTAGCAGCGTTTAAAACAGGTGTGCAAGACAAAACAAGAACAATGGAACATGTGTGTAAGATGAATATAAAGCTTGCATGGCTGTTTCACTGTTTGAATGTTCTGAGACCTTAGACTCACAGAATTATTATCAAGCAAATAATAACACTTGTGTGTGATCCAAAGTAGAAAGCTATCTATCCTAATAAAGGCTCTGTTTGATGGAGCTGGAGATTCTAAGAAGCAACTACTGAGTATCTAGCTGGTAAGATAGAAAATAGGGCAAAACAATGGATAGCTTTGGTATAAATTATGAAGTTAAAACTGATAAAGCTACTTTAACATAAATATAATTACCAGTAGTGGCTTTGAATGAATCCATACAAAAGAGGCACTTTAGCTTTGCACCATGGCCTCATCTCCTCCATATTTCCGTATAGGCATATGTTCAAATATCCATATGCTTGGAAAGCAAAGAATGGTAGAAATATAAAAACAGACCGCAAAAATCCAGTGATAAGAACCTGCACTGCCAGCTTGGGACAGGAAAAAGAAAAGGAAAATACGGTCAGATAGACATTTCTTTCGCAATAGCACCTTATATGTAACAAAAAAACACTTACAATAAGCACCATGTGAAACTGTAAGAAACCATAAAGCAATGTAAAACTGAACTTACTATGGGCCTTTTCTTCTGGACAGCAGCATCATATGCATGTAGCAAAGCCTGAAAACAGAAATAACCAGCATTAAGTGCTCCATTTGACCTAGCTGAACCGGAGAGAGCAAGCATTATCATTGCAATGGTATTAGCACCGGTAAACACGTAGAATATTCCCCCAAGTGAAAACAACGCATATAGACTCTCTGAGTACCTGCAACAAACAACAATTTATGTTTGATATTAAGAGATTCCAGGTACATGAGTTTTTGTTGGCCTAAAGAAGTAAATGATCTTTCGTTTTCATAGTAACTGGTGCAGAGGGAAAAGAGAATTACAGTGATGAGTAGAACACAGAAGCAGGGTTGAAGCAGAAGAGAACAGATGCTCGGTAAGCAGCATTCGGATTCTTCAAGATCAGCAAAGACAGTCTGAAAAGAGAGGATTTTATCCACTTTAGCAATGCATGAAACACTCGGTAATAGTGGAACATTTGTAAAAATAGCATCCACAGTTATTTTGATATGGCCATAGCAAACCAAACACTCCGATGCTCATGAATGTCTTCCAAATTTCCAACATCCTAACAGCATCACTAATGACCTCATCGTTTGGCCAACAGCTTGTAAGAATAAGCAAAAATTGAAAACTAAAACTTAATTTTGGAGTTGATTTTAGGTTTGTTTCCATTGTAGTTTATTTCACAGCATTTACTTTTATATCACTAATAACACCTATAGAAAAGTTTTACCCATCAATTTTTTTAATTGCTAATAAGCAGTTTCTCTTATAATAAGTATAAGCGAAACAGTAAGGCTGTAAATCACTAACAAAATCGTATATTGGAACCAGCTAATATATTGTTAAAATTCAGTAAATGCTGAACAAAATCCCAAAAAATCTTCTTAGGAAATGTACAAGACAAGGCGATTAAGCTAAACTAACTCGACAATTCGTTGCCCAAGAACATCGATCACCTGTAGAAGTAGGCCGCGGCAGCGACGAACGCAGCGTTGTTGAGAGCATATCCGGAGATCACGAGCACGGCCCTGTACCCCAGCACCGGCACCAGCGGCGCGAGCACTAACAAAAGCACCAGATCAGAAATCAAACCGAAGCACTCGACGCAAAAATCGCAAGGCGAGGCGAGGCGAGGCGCGGCGGGTGACCTACGGGATCGGGCGAGGAGGTTGAGGGAGGCCGGGAGGAGCGGGAGGAAGGCGAAGGACTGCTCGTACTCGTAGCCGCACTCGGCGGCGCGGAGGAAGTGGACGCCGTCCCACACGGCGAGGGAGGAGACGGTCGGCGCCGGGTCGTCGTCGGCGGAGGCGGAGGCGTTGGACGGGAGGAGGCAGGGCGGGTGGAGCGAGGCGGAGGTATCGTAGGGGCGGAAGAGGAGGCGGGAGAGCAGCGAGAGGGCCAGGACCAGCAAGCGGGATGCGGCGGCGAGCCGCACGACGCCGGCGACCGGCGCCGCCATGGGGGATCTCCGGCGGCGGAAGGGGTGGGTGGTCCGTCTATTCGGTTCAACCAAGCCAAGTATTTGTTCTCGTGAAGGGCTAAAACTAAAACATACTCCTACGCAACTTCCCGACGAGTTTACGATATGATTTTCGAAATTCATGATCAGTTTGGTAGGGGCTTCAACTCCTATACTAGCGAAAAATAATATACGTAAGATCACACGGATACGAGGCTAAATCGTGAGACGGCAGGAGGTACAATCACACAGATGAAAGACGGTGGACGCGGAACCGTTCGTTGTCGTACGATTTTCATATAGCAACGTTCTAAACTAACTCTCGGTCTCGGGGCAGTGTTTGGAGTGGAGTTGTAAAACGAGCTGAACTCGATTTCACCTCTAGTTTATTTTCTTAGATTCTCGTATAGGATTAGAGCCTTATTAAAATTTTTCTTATATTTTCTCGTTTGGAATAAAGGGTTGGGATTCCAAGAATTAAAAAGAAAATTCATTGGAGCAGGGTTGAGAGTGGAGACCTGGAGAATTTTAGAGGAAATTCGAGTCCAACCTAATAGGATTTTTTTTCTTGAGTTAAATTTTATGGTTTTCTTATGGTTTATCCAAAAAAAACCTTATTTTATATAATTGGATTCATATATCATAGCTTTTGAAGTTTTGAAATATATCGTTATAATCCACATAATTGGATGCATACTGCCACAAAACACCTATACCACTTCGTTCGTCTAAGACACAATTTACATGAACTTTTATCATTTATCTTATTTTAAAATTGAATCGATCCTCATCATCCTTGATAAAATAACAGTGAGCATTAGTTACAGCGGAACGGTGAAGGTTACAGCCACAGAAATAATAGCGGGTGACGGTGTGACACGAGAGCAACTGCAATGGATAGCGAGAGTAGTAGGCGATGGTGGCAATTGTAACTACATCGGCAACAACAGTGCACAATGATAACCTACTTGTGATGGCAAGGTTGACGCGACACCAGCAAATCTAGCAGAAGTTGGGACTTCAATCCCTCCATCATCTACTCATATCTCCAATGGTCAAGAATCCTCCAGGAGCGACGCATAGCCTAATGACAACGATAAAATATCCCTTCGTTCATTTTTCCCCATATCCCCCATTCTCTGTTCTTTTACAATGGCATTTTGGTCTATACTAAAATATGGTAATACAAAATCGGACAAAACAATGTCTCATGCGTACAAAGTGGCATGCATCTAATTTTCCATGTCTTGGAATGGTATGAATCCAATTAGGTAAACTACAATGACATTTTAAAACGTTGAAAGTTAGGATGACATGAATTCAGTTAACTCTATATCTAAAGAAAATCTTGCAAATGAACGAACCTAATTTACGGTATTCAAATCAACTTGCACTACGAAGTAACGCCATAGTTAGCCACAAAATTGTTGATTTAAAAAAATATTATCAAAAAATTGTTTTCCTCTTAACAAATACCAAGAGAAAATAGAAAATATTGAAAAGGGAGTAAAACAAAAAGGGCTCAAAAACTTTTATTTCCATCCCCACCTCCCTTATCTCCCGCGCTCCAGCCTCTCCACTCCCGCCATGCCTGCCGTTGGCGTCGCCTCCCCGCCGGCGCCCGCCGCCGTGTCCTCCCCGTCCCCGCGCTGCCGCGTATCCATCCCCCGCGGACGATTCTCCTCCGCGGCGTCGTTCCGCGCGCGGTGCGCCGCCGCCGCCGCCGAGGACGCCGCGGCGGCGGCGGTGGCGGAGACGGTGGTGGAGGGGGACCCCGAGGCGGGCACGGACGTCGCCGGCGGCGCCGCCACGTCGACGCGGCCGCCGTACTCCCTCATCTCCGCCGACAACGTGCAGAAGGCGATGCGTGGCCTCGGTGCGCGCTTCTTGGTTTTCCCCGTCGCGTCCCGTTGCTTGCCAATCTGTTAATTGGGTTTTCGGTTCTTATTATTTTAATTTAATGAGAGTTAACAAAAATGGATTCGTGAATTAGTTGCAAATATAATTCAGCGATGTTGATTAGACTTTTTTTATTGATTTACTCCTATCATGTAGTATTCTTTATCAAGTTGCAAATGTTAATACAGCTTTTGGGATATTCTAATTATACAATTGTAATTTGTTCTCCATTATCTCTCGCCGAATTTTCAGATTGTGTTGCCCCCCTCTTAAAATTTGAAGAAAACATGTAATCATTAAGTCATAGTGAACCTAGGCAACATGATATTGTAGTTAAATTTTCCTATCTGCAAATGCTAGGCGAAAGTATGTTCATGATTCTTCAAAGTTGTCCTGTTTATTAACTAGGAGTAACTGAACTTGTCTATGAGCTTTTTCTGTCGGAAACTGTTTATATTGAAGGATGTTTTTCCAACATTTCAGCAATTACAGACGCTGATCATTATGGTAGACTTGGGATCACCAGATTAGCTTCTACCGATGAGGTACACTGAAATCGAAATACCATGCAATGAGTGGCAATTTTACATACATTTTTGCATCCAAAATATATGCGTTGTACTGAAAATCACAAAATACCTCTGATGATGGCCAATGATGAACCTGCATTGTGTGCAATAGTAGATCAGCTGGATACTTTATAACCACTCTATGATGCTATGTTTGCAATGAAATATCTTGGAGAAAATTAGATGGAATGATTCTAGTCCTAATAATAGGAAGTGGATGGTAGATTGGTAGAGTAGCTTATTTGTTCAATGTTTATTTGGGTTTTTGAAGTTCTGGACCCATTGAGATTACACTGATGTCGATACCGATCTTGTGTGCCATCAAGCGGAAGACTTGTTGCGTAGCAAACCATTATTATAGGTATTCAAGTTCCATGGCATGTTAAATACTCTTGGTTTCATTATGTGTATAATCTCTGCATTAAATAAATAAGAAAATACAAAATGGGCTTAGATTTTGCTGGAGTATAGTTCAATTATGTATTTAGTGTCTGTGTTGACCTCCTTATTTCGTAATTAGCTGGCAACCATTATGCTTTCATTTTTCTGCGAAGTACTATCACTCTAGAATGCCAGAGTTTGATCGTGAAACCAGGTTAAAGCCGCCTACGAGAAGAAATGTGAAGAACTGAATAGCAAAGGATTGGAAGAAGAGGAAATCATTAAGGAGCATGACCTCATAAAGGTTCAGAACCAAAATGAGTCAATTCACTTTTATTCAGTCTTCACCCATTTCATTTCCAGTGCCTCCTAAACAAAACATTTGCGCATCATGGCAGGAATCTTTTACCATTCTAGCAACCGAGGAAGAGAGAAGATTATACGATTGGAGTTTGTCAAGAAGTGGGCAGCCAGAGCGATACGTCTGGCCTTTTGAAGTGGATCCCTTGGAACTAGCACCAGAGCCTCCAAAGGTATGTACCTGTTTCTACTTGAAATGAGGTTTACAATGAGCTCTTTTAAGGTGCTCCTTCTTACCTCTAAGGTGGTAAGACCCAATAAATCCTAGCCATTCATTTTTCTTTGTTTTGTGTAATGGTAAATAAATTTCTAGCACTTAATTAATTGGTGAAAACAGAAAAAGGAAAGCATTAATGACTACAAATACTCTTTCCAAAATTAACCAAATGTAAGAAATTTGGGGTCCAAAAAAATTCCATAATTCCAAACAATTCAAATGGACTTGCATGTTATTATTTCAAATATATAGAAGTGGTTATTTAAATTTGCTTGGTACTCAAAGTTCCATGAGAAATCATGGTAAGAGTATGAAATTAAAATTCATATATACAGATTGATATTTTTACAAGTCAAATGAACTGCAGTTTTAAAATCCAAAATTATGAAAACTGCAAGGAAATTAAATATTGTTTAGATTCCAAAGTATTTGAAAATTTCATAATCATGTAAGTCTGAAATATATGCACCAAATTTGAATTCTGCTAATTTGATCATAGAATTCAAAATTCTCATTCAGGATTTAAACACGTACAAAGTTGAAAAATATAAAAGTATCACCTAGCTCTGTTGTAATTCGAATTTTGAATCATGGTAAATGACAATGTTTCATTAATTGCTCACTTTATAGACATTAATTTGCTTATAGCAAGTTGAAGAATTTTTTCCCTTTCCCTTTTTTTGTCTATTACCTCCAATGAGGTAAGAGGAATCATATCCATTAGATAAACACAAAATGGATAGTGTAAACAATCTTGGAGCACTGTAAAAAAATCCATACATAGCGATGAGCTAAAATAACTTATTCATAAGCAAGATCATCAGTTTCTTCTCCAAACAGCTCACTACTAGTCATTCAAAAATTTCAAAATAACATGGTTCAAGATTCTATGTAAAAATTTATTCTCTTCTTTGAACAACTGATAGACAGCAAAATATGCATGACAGTTCATCGTCAATGAAAAACTAATCAGAATGACATTTGAGTACTTGACCTATGAGCAGGAACCAGAAGATGAGTTCCCGACGAAGTTGGTTGGCTACTTTTTCTTGGCATGGTTCATGCTGTCTGTTGCCTTGTCAGTAACCCTCAACAGATGATGAACTGTAAATTGTAATCCAGAACTCCTGCGTCACCATGAACGCTCTGCATGACTACATGTATACTGATTATTATGGTAACTAAAGTATAGTGCACTGAATTCATATGTACAGATCCTCTTTTTATGTCTCAAGCTTTCAAGGAATTCATGGGCCATTTGGTATCATGCAAACGAGATGTTCCAAATACAGCTGCCCCCTTTGTACTCTGATTATTATGCTTGCACTGCAGTTTCGCGTATTATGACTGTAAATGGGACTATTGATTGGTGTAGAACATTTTTCATGTTGCAGAAGTTACTAATAAGCAGCAGGGAGCTGCAAATTTATCCACCGGCAAATTCTCATTCGTCCTGTAGCACCGTTGTGTATAAAGATGTCACTAACATACAGAAATATGTGATGTTTTGGATATCGACATGGTCTGAAATATTTGTTGGACTACTACTTTGTATTGCAACATGTCGTTAATAACTTGTTACAGTTTAATTATAAGAAGCCTACTAACACAAATCCACATGTATCATTTTTCCTAACTCCAATATAATGTTCACATGATTGTTTTCACTTGAGATAGAATATTCACATGACTATTAATAGCCAAAGTCTAAAAATTTAAGGGCATAGACTCCTAAAGCATCACCTTTCTAGTTAGGGATGTACCCAAAATAACATAATAGACCTTAACTATATTAACGATTTTTGTTCGTACTGGGCATCGCCTATGCCCATGTGCAAAGAACAAATCAGGGTGACAATGCACCCAGTCAGCCACTCTTATCGGTGAATTTTGTGCATACTTTCAACCAACAAGTTAGTGATGGAATAAAAATAGTCGTATGAGCAACCGATGCAATTATTTATGTGGAAAAGCCTTCTCGACATGATGAGTAAAAAACCACAGGGATACAAAGACCAAATGAAAGGTGACATACAGGTGTGGATGGGCAGTGCATTTTGCACGAGCGGGTGCAGGCAACCAAACGAGTGCCCTGTTGGATCCGCCGTGCGAGCCACCCTTCATCCAGGCAACCAAACACGCCTTAAAGCTTCATGCATGCGTGCCTAAAGTTAGTTTGAGATTCAAACATTTTTTGCTGGTTGGTGCATACTTGATAAACGATAATATGTGTTTAGTTGTTGTTAAATTTGTTGATGTGCTCAATGTTTTCTCAAACCAATTGGCCAAATCAAACTAATATATGAAACATGTCAAGCTCACCAAGTTTGATGTCAATTCATGCATGTTTGAGCCTCTAATTTGTAAGTTTGGAGATGACCAGGTAATAATCACCAACTAGAACATACCATGTTCCACTTTACACTTCTATCTTGTACTTAGTGTGGTATCTAAGAATTTGAGGCCCTGGTGCAAAACACAAAATGTGGTTTTATATTTCAAAATTACAAAATGTGGTTTTATACTGTTATTTCGCTTCCCATCTCTTATAAGATCATGTTAATCAAGAAACAAATCAACAACTTACAAAAGTGTTATACTGTTATGTTATAATAAGTTAAGAACAAAATTTTATAAAAAATAAACTCAAAATTTTTCCCGACTCCCATATAAAAATTAGGAAAGGACTCTATATGAGGGAGAGCCTTATTAATTCCAATAAGCAAAACATTATTTTTTTAGTATTAGCCCAAAATATGGTTTCTTCATTTAAAAATGTGTTTTTAGATCATGTTATTATGAAATTGTCGTATTGAAAAAATACCACTACTAAATCAAAATCAAGTGGGTGCCACTGGTACTTCTCTAAATTTGAATTGTGCCATTCTGTATGTCTAGAATATGCTTGGACTAGTTTTTTAGATCAAATTTTCGAATGGGCCAAAATGCCCCCATTATTTCCTCTCTCCACCTCACTAACACATGTGTGTCACACGTCATCACCATACTCTTGCCGTCCACTCATCTTCTTGTTGTTCGTGTGGTGCCATCATTGTTCGTATTGGAGAACATATTGATGATGAGGTCCTAGCAAGAGTTACAGGACATGCTTTGGTGGCTTGGCCACATGATCCCTCTAACGACTTGAGCAGGATCATCACGATTGGTGCAAAGACAATGGAGGTAAGAAGCAACAGCAATATGCAGATGGTGACAAAGTCGGGAGGAGAGAAAGCCACAAAGGCCATTAAATCTAAATATGTAGGCGGAGGCAGCAAGGGAGAGGAGGTTGTAGGGACTACCCTCATAATGAGGATGCGGTGGACCATGGTGGCAGTGACAATTGAGGCCTCCTTCCTTATCATCCACGAGCTCTTCACCAGATTGCGAGGAGTAGCTCGACAATGTCATCAACAACTCATAGTTTATACTTATTGTCGTTGAAACCGTCCGACGGATCTCCGTTCTAAAGATGCAGATTCCCTGGCCTTCGCCTCTATTGCCGATGATGTCACCGCTACCGCATTCTCTTGCCTCCCACGGCACACACTTAATGATTCGTCCACCATCTCAATATCTAACTACCCGAGGAGCCCCTAGAGAGAGGAGGAGAGGTGGAGGTGCTGGGGAAGAGAGTGGAAATAGGAGAGTAGAGAAAGAAGATGAAACTGTTGGATGAGTCATACACACAAATCAAGTATTTTGGTCCATACAAAAATAAATGCATGCAAAAAGAAGGTATAAATTGAATACATAACAGCACAAGCCAAACTTATAAAAGAATCAACGACACTCACTAGATTTCAATTTTGATAATGATAATTTTTTTAATACGACAATTCTATAATAATATGATCTAAAAAAACCATTTAAAAATGGACGTGCGTGTTTGTGACTTGCCACTACGGAGGCACCCACTGTTGCTCATCCAGTCACACGTGAGACTAACCAGTGGGCCCCACTGTCGGTGGTATACCCTGGGTCGTCACCCTTCCATCCGAGTGGAGAGCGTAGGCACTGAAATCCAAACCCTAGAGCTGTCATGGCAATGGCGACGGCGACGGCGATCTCCGGCAGCTTCGGCGGCGAGCCCGGCGCGGTGCTCGCCCCGTCGGCCTCAGTACTCCCCGCGCCGCGCCGCCTCAACTCCCTCGCCAGCTCCAAGGTCCGCTCCCCTCCCCTCCCCTCCCCTCCCCTCCCCCCAATCTCCATTTTCTTCTTCCTCCCCAAAACCCTAGCTATGATGATGCAGCCTGGGTCTCCCCGTGGCGGGATGCCATCCCGGCCCCTGCGCTCTGATAGATACGGTGGCAGATTGTGCCCTGGAAAGAGAGAGAAATGGGAGATTTTGTGTCATGTTGGGCATGCTCGCTCCATGTATCCTCTTGGATCTAGTGTCGTGGTGTTTTCGCTTGTGGTTCCTCGAGAATTCAATATCAATGCTGCGGCATGTGGCGTAGCTGTGGTTATACAGTTAGGAGCAAGTGGAATCGCTAGGTGCTACACAAACTGGCATCGATGACTCGAGTAATCGAAATGTATTCGGAGCTCATCGGCGGTTTATATGAGTTAATGTTAGATCTCAGATGGAGTGAAACCTTGCCTTATTGTGAAAGATGGGGAAAACTGGAAATGGCGATGTACGTTGTTTAGTAGTATTTGGTATACAGCCTATCTTCTTTTATCTCTCCTGAAATGAGTATTAGTCATACAGCAGTTGGTCAGGATAGCATATTAGTTGGTTGTTATAATTCTTGCTTATAAGAGTTGTGAACAAGTTCTCAAGGTTTTGTTTGGTCGGTTTTTGAATGGAAACTGATCCAAATGCAACAGAAGAAACAACACAAAAATGTATCGTTTCTACCATGCTCTTGTGCTATTCTTTGTTTTGCTCAATTTGGTCATGGCTGTTTGTTGTAATGAAATGGGCAAATGTACTTCACTATTTTTTTTCATTGTGTTTTATATGCTTTGTTTTGTGCTTTATCACTCTGTCAAAGTTACTGGCCTTTATGTACTGTTTTCATACATAAGTTGCTGAACCTACTGTGTCATAGAGACAAAAAACTCTTCTTGAACTGTTTAGTGTGCTAATGCATCCTGATAGGATTGACACTGTTAGTGATGCATTACTTGAATTTTGGCTACGCATAGTGCATTTTGCACACATGTGTGCCATGTTTGTTTGTTGTTGTAATCTCTTTGGACTAACCTTGTTTGAAGTTCATTGTTATTGTTAAAAATCTGATGATTAAATGATTTTTCTGGTTTATCTTGAGTATTTAGTTGCATATAATTATCATCGTTAGATTGCATTCACATGATCCTTTGCACCGTATAATTGATTTTTTTTCAAAGGAACATATTTCAGTAAATTATTATCTAACGACTTGACCTATAATTCTCTAGGCACAATTTAGTTCGTTTACTCGTCGGCGATCTTTCAACCTCATGCTTACACCTAAACTTCTATGCATTGAGCACCAAAGCTTGTCAAAGAGCTCCACTCAGACTTTTGCTCTTTCAAGGAATGACTTTTCTCCTATAACTCAAGATGTGGAAGGCTTCCTTCACAATATTGTGAACATGGGGTTTCTTGATCGTCTGAAACTAGCATGGAAGATAATCTTCCCTGCACCAAGCATTAAGGAGAACTCCAATGCAAACATCGCAAAGCAGAGGCTTAAGATGATCCTGTTCTCCGACAGGTGTGAAGTGAGTGATGAGGCAAAGAAGAAGATCGTAGAGAACATCGTTGAGGCGCTCTCTGAGTTTGTGGAGATAGAATCACGGGACAATGTCCAGGTGGATATCTCAACTGATGCTGGCCTTGGCACCGTATATTCTGTGACTGTTCCTGTGCGCCGTGTCAAGCCTGAGTACCAGGAATCTGAAGAGCAGTACAGAGGGAAGATCGTAGGTGTTGACTTCAAGGACACTGGAGAAACGTCAGGCAGCGTCGATGTTACATTTGATTTCTTCGTGCCCAACAAGAACTACTGACCGTTGCATTTCTCTCTAAGTTTACTTTGTTGCATCCCTGGACTCCTTGGTTAGAATGCGGTCTAGTCTTATGTACATATCTAGGCTTTTGTTGTTTCTGCGTTTCATGTAATTTTATTCATGAATTGTTGTTCTGGAGCTGGAAAACATCAGTGCCGTGGAGTTAGTCCAAGTTTTTTTTTAAAGAAATGTTTTATTTACAAGGAAAGAACGTTGTGCACTCGTGCTGATGTTTTGCGAGCTATGCTATGTTCTGCCATGTCGCAATCTTGTAATGTGATTTAATCATCATCATCCGATCATCGTCATACTGCAGAATGCATCTACGATACTCACATATGTCAAGGTTGGTCAAATATGAGTAAATTTCACAACACTGCCACCATGTAACCAAAACTACCATTTGTCCGTTTTGCAACCCTGGTCAGGTATTTCACAAAATTACAACGATAGCCATCAGTTATATATCTATACTACTTTAAAAGAAATGAGCGAAGAGGTAGTTTTTAAATAAAATTATACAATATCATTGCATTTCTACAAAATACTTTAGTTGTTCTAAAATGCAAACATTTCTAGTATTTAAATCATGTATCAAATATAAACATTTTCTAGCATGATTGAAATCATAGAATCAATATAGAAATGTTTATATTATGTTACAAAATTTGAATCCTATAAGTACTTATATTTTGAGACGGATTATAGAATTTAAGTAAAATCATATAGCATCATTGAATTCCTATAAAATACTCTACTTATTCTAATATGTAAGCATTTCTAATATTTAAATTTTATATCAAAATATAAACATTTTCTAGCATTATCCACAGCATCCATTATTTTTCATTCATTCCTCTTTTATTAAGGGACGGACACTGTAGGCTTTTTTTCCAACATTAATCCTACTAAATAACCTAAAAGTCCTTACATTTTAGGATATATATATATAGGCTAAAATTATAGAAAACTAATAATTTAAACAAAAATAAAAACTCTATTTTTTCTGAATTTTTCTCATGAAATATTAATAAGCGGACTGAACCATACGATCTCTACGTTAAAAATCACGTTACCACCGTTGATTTCTTAAGTACAACTATTGGATGGTACATCCATTCTGGATTCCCAGGGATCAGAAACAACATTCCATGACACATGGCTTCCAAAGCCATTTGGGAAAAAAAAAAAGCGCCTTAAAAGTTAGATGGTTCCTGCGAAATGTTTCGTGGTTGGGACCGAGAAGCCAGCTGCCAAGAACATGGTAGATGACAGGACATTACAAAAGATATATACAGGGTAACTACATTTCCTCTTGGCTGACAAGGGAATAACATTCTTTTTTGCCAAAAGACCAAAAATACAAAACAAAAACTAGTTGATCCCCAGGCAGGGGATGATGGTGCAGAATGGCTAATCCAATCTTCGGGTCAAATCGAGATGGTCGTATATACATACATATTACTACCTAGTTAGACCACACATGCACCAGTCCATGCCTGTTGCCAGTATATATCTCGTTCCTGTCCTCATCGTAGAACAGTGCCGTGACATCCTCCAGAGCTTCTGGAATGGTGCTCCAGATCGAGGACCTCTCAGCACTGCCATTCTTGCGAGGGCCAATACGAAGAGTGGGGTCATTGGCAGCGATCTTGGCGATGCATTTGCCAGTCATAATGTCGCTCATATTGATAGACCCAATTGGAGGTACTGCACAGAAGATAAAGCTTTTAAACGTAATTTCTCACAGATTAATTATATGAAAACAGGTTAAAACTTCTATCAAATTTATCATTCCTTGTGAAAGTAAATAGCCTGATAGGCACGGATAGACAAGCCAATGCTACATTTAACTTTTAGAACCACCCAAAATGATGCATAGAAGCAGTTTCACACTATATAAATTATAAATGAAGGAAACAATTAGCTCAAGCAATCAGAGTTTTGAGACCATTGAGTAGCGCACCTGTACCGTCATCAACAGCTGCTTCAGATTTGCAGTATGAGATAATCAGATCCTGGTCACTGGTAATGTAGATATTGTTGGTGCTACAATCTTGATGCCAAAGCAAATGATCCTCAAATGAGGTCACGAGCTCTCCTCGAAAATTCCATACAGCAACCGTCCTGTTTCGGAATGTCAAGAAGAGATTGTTCTCGTACAGAAAAATGAAAGCTGATGGAGTCATAAACTTGGTGACACTGACTTCAATTAGCTCAGAACTCCGTACCTTCACAAATACCAGGAAATTGTTAGGCATGCCAACAGAAACAAAAAACAAGGGCTCATGAATTGTCATACATCAAGTATCTGAAGGTTCTCATCTTCTTGCTTGACAAGGAGCTTTTCATTGAACTGCTCAATAAAATCAATTTTCTTGTTGCGGTGCAACAGGTGCGAGAAGGATTTTAGTGGCCTTCCATCTTCAATTGACAATATCTTCAAAGGAACATGACATGGTGCTCTTTCATATATCAAAAGCATGATTCCTGGGCTGAAGAGAGAAATTCAAAAGGTCGTATTTAGCATCATTGAGTTATGTGAAAGAAAAACATTGAAAAGAAAAGCACATACCTGATCTTTATCTCCTGCACATTGGTGTCAGGTATTGAATATAGAAAAGAGTAGTTCTTCAAATCAAAAACCTTATAGATACTGCAAATACAAGGACAAACGTTTGAAAAAATATTGTGCTATAAAAAAATCACCATTTTGAGTAACTGTTTGTGATGCATACCCATCCTGAGCCGAATAGGTGAGTACTTTCCCATTTACATCATCAAACTCCACAAAGCCAGGCCACTTCAGAGATTCAGTTTCAAAAAGAGGAAAGCCAGCATCTAACTGATTCCTCCTTATATACCTGAAACAATATTTTCATATGACAACAATATATTAGTTGAGACCAAGAGCCACTACAAGTTGTGCAACTCGCATAGATGTTAAATCAATTCAATGGAATACAACAGTGAAAGTGTGCTTCTTGGCAAGTCAAACACGGAACTTAAAGAATTCAGGATTTCAGGGGAAATTGTTTGCTTTGGATAGGTTCTTACTCGATCGGGGTTGTTCTGCACTTTAATGTGCTAAAATGGTCTGATGCATAAACTGACACAGTAATAAGTGAATCATTGTTCTTGTTGTAGAACAGGCTCCGGATGACTTCATCTGGACTTAAATTCAAGAAGGATATGCGCTTGTTTGTAACTGCAGATACAAAGTAAAATGCCCAAGATAAGACAACAGATATAGCAATTTATCCAATAGAAACATTGTCTTGTCATATGAAGAATCTCTACCTCGACTAAAAGCAGCGCAGAGCCCAGAGTGTGCAAGAGCAAATATGATATCTTTTGCTGCAACAATCTCAATAATTTTCGATCTTTTTTTGAGAAATTGCAGCTTCACGAATAGGTGGGCATTATGATCATATGTATCAAACTCTTCCTGCATCCAACAAAGTATAATGTCAACGTTGAACAAAGTAAAATGGTCCATACCAGAAAGAATTACTAAGCCAGACTCTCATTGCGAGCGATTCTCATTTTACTCCACAGAACCTCAAGCATATGATTGGCGATGTCGCAATCAAAAACATGGAAAGAATCAGGACAACACTGTGTGCTTAAACTAATTCATGAATACTGTCATATTCGGTATTTCACAGTTTGAGTTGACTATTGCATGGATAGTGTCAAATAATTCATATCTAGCCTTTTGCAATCACTAAAGAAAACTAAGTTAGCTAAAACACCTACTGTTCCAAATATATTACTAACTTCCATTTTTTCAGCCTTAGCACAGACAAAAATCATAGAGGAAAAGTAACACAAGAAGCAACTTCAAATTCTTTAAGTAGCCAAAGATGAGTTTAGGTATGAACAGTTCATGCTGAGGAACCCTAGGGACAATAATTGAATAGTTCAAAGCATAATCCCAACGAACCAACATTACATAATTGTTGGTGCTACTCAAGTTACAGGAGCCACAACATCAAGCTTAATAAGACTAAAACGAACAATTTAGAGAAAGGTTAATACGAGAACCAACAAGTCCACTAATTGAATAATTTAAAGCTTAACCAAAGAACCTATTATAAATAATCACTATTGCTATTCATTTGCAACAGCTATATGCATGTATATGCTAAAATTGGGATGCCCAACCGAAGAAACCCTTAGAATCATAGCTTGAAAAAAGCGTATATATATATAATATAACTACTTACCAGTTCACCAAAATGTCCCAAAAAAAATCCTATTTCGAGATTAGGTACTAACAAAAAGGCCTTAGGACGCATCTTATTTGCCTAAATTCGGACCTTGGCGATTGTCCTGCACTCGCAGAGCCTCCCAAAAGCAATTTTTTCCCCATGAAACCCTAAAATTTTCCTGCGAAAGGAAGCCTCAAGTAAAATTATTTCCGCTGGAGTTGTCCACGGTGCCCGAAAACCCTAGCACCCCCCCCCCCCCCCCCCCCCCCGCCTCCCCCGCGATCCACACGGACGGACCCTAGCGACCGCGAGACCACCTCCTAGACCCCGAGAGGAGAGGCCAGCCACGGGGGGCCATAGCCATCGCCTTACCTGGAGGTGCATGTTCCGGAACCGCTCGGGCACGGCGGACGCGGCGCCCCCGCCGCGCGCGGCGAGCTGCCTGCCCCCGATCTCGCGCCGCTGCAGCTTCGCCGCGGAATTGACCACCGGCGCGTCGAGCCGCCGCTTCCTCCCCAGACCGCCGCCGTCGCCGCCCCGCGCGCCGCCGCCCGCGCCGTCGCCCCCGGCGCCCCTCCGCCGGGCCGTCACGCGGAGCCGCACCCGCAGCTGCGACCGCTTGGGCCCGTCCATCCCCTTCCCCCTCGGCGCACCGCCACGCGCACACGCGCACGCGCACCGCGGGCGCGTGGGGGGGGGAGTCGCGGTGGCGAGGACTAGGGTTAGGTTAGGGTTCCGAGGAGGAGGGGGAGGAGCTCTCGCTAGGGTTCGTGGGGGGGATTTGCTTCCTTGTTTGGTGGTGGAGACGAAGCGAAGGTGCAAACTGGAAAGAGAAAGAGAGAAAAGGGAGATTTGCCAGCGTGGCGAAGCGGTGTTCTGCAGGTGGGCCCCGTGCAAAGCACCGGTTGGACCTGCACCGTTTGGCGCTCATTTCTTCCTCTCAAACTTTAGGCCCCGTTTTAGGCCTCATTTAGTTTTCAAAAAATTTTAAAAAAAATATCATATCGAATTTTTGATCATCTAAATAAAGCATTAAATATAGATGAACCAAAAAACTAATTACATAGTTATGAAAGAAATCTTAAGACGAATCTTTTGAGCCTAATTAGCCCATGATTAACCATAAGTGCTACAGTAACCAATATATACTAACGACGGATTAATTATGCTCAAAAGATTCGTCTCGTGGTTTTTAGGCTAGCCGTGAAATTCGTTTTTTTATTCGTGTCCGAAAACCCCTTACGACATCCGGTCAAATATTTAACATGACACTTCTTCCAAAAATTTTCTCAATCTAATCACCACCTTAGTTCCTAAAAATTTTTACCCAAAAATATCACATTAAATCTTTGGACACCTAAATAGAGTATTAAACATAGATAAATCAAAAAACTAATTGCACGGTTATGTGAGAAATCGTGAGACGAATCTTTTAAGCCTAATCAGTACATGATTAGCCATAAATGCTACAGTAACCCACATGCGCTAACGACAGATTAATTAGGCTCAAAAGATTCGTCTCGCGGTTTCCATGCCAGCCGTGAAATTTGTTTTTTCATTCTTGTCCGAAAACTTCTTTCGACATCCGGTCAAACGTATAATGTGACACGCAAAAATTTTCATTTCACCAACTAAACACCCCCTTGATAGCAACAAGCCCACGGAAAATATAAAGTCTAATACTACCTCCGTCCCATAATAACCTCATTTTTTATTTTTCCGCGTCTAACGTTTGACCATTCGTCTTATTTGAAAAATTTGCATAAAAACTTAAAAAAATTAGTCATTATTCATGTTTTATCATCTAGTAAAAATAAAAATATTAAACGCAAAAAAATTTCAAATAAGACGAAGAGTCAAAGCATTGTATCAAAAAACTGAAAAATGATCTTATTTCGGAACGGAAATAGTATATAAAAAGTGTTTCTAATTGAAAAGATATTTTCTAACATATGAAAATTCTATAATTGGTAAGATAATATCTAATTTAGAAAGTTACTAATATATGAAAAATCTATGTAAAAAAGGTAGGGTCTATCGTAGCTATCCGATCTTAAAAAATGATTTTAGCCTTTAAATTTTAAAAAATAATGAATAAAGTATATAGCATGAGTAAAAGTACTTCATGCACATGAGAGTAGATTATCCACGCCATCTACTTATTATAGGTTAAAATTAATATGTATCAGCGTACTATATCCAATATACTATACATACTATTTTATCCACTTGCATCAAATCTACTATTTTTTTATTCATTTTAATTTTTCATACTTATTTTTAAGAACAAATTGTCCCAAAAGTTGTTTGTAAAATCCGCTCGGTTTAATGAATTTATCTTGACAATATAACATGTCATGTCATAATCCGTAAACGTGGCTGTGTTTTCGGTCACACCAGTTTAGCTCGCTAGGCGTGGCTAACCAATGCAGATTTTGAAAATAAACTTTGGGACAATTTGTTCTTAAAAATAATTACTAACAAGGTGTAAAATATATAAAAAAAAAGTATAAGATATATACTCTTCTATTTTTCTTTAGCTTGTTTAGAGAGTGCCACACGTGCATTGTGCCTGGGGCTTGTGTTTATAGTGTTAGTATAATACTTGCTCCTTGAAGTGAATGTTGCTGTTACAATACGACAAAATTACTGATTTGGCAAAATTTACTGATTTGGCAAAATAACTAGAGGTGCAAATTCACGTCACCGATGCATAGGTCACTGAAAGTAGTCCAGCTTAACAAATGGACTATACTACTCATTTGTATACGGTGGCAAGCAATAAAATTAATCTCATGTCGACAATTTCTCGATTAGGTCTGTTCCACGGAGGAGTAATTAAATTGGATTAGTGCCGATGTGTAATTTTGTTAACCTGTTTCTTCCAATCATGTACTGTAGATATTTTTTTTAAAAAACTTCTTAAAGATAGGGAAACCGTGTAAAATAGTTCTGGGCAAAATGAAAAATATTTTTAATTGCTTTTAAATAAGGGTACATAAACTTAAAATTAAATCAGGTCCACCCTCGACCACACCACTTTGGGCTGCTGTGCTGGAGCCTGGAAGAGGTACCCCCACTCAACCGCGCAATTTGTTTGAATTTGTAAAATTTTAGCCAGTGATTATATCAGGCAAAATTCATGAATATACATTTTATATTAGTCGAATTAAAATCTTGTAGACCTGGCAGGATCAGCAGATCGTAAGCATATATATAATAAAAAGCACAAAAAAGAGAATCATTAGGGGCATTCCGAGAATTGAACTCGGGACCTCTCGCACCCTAAGCGAGAATCATACCACTAGACCAAATGCCCATTTGATAACTTAATTCTAACTACACAATATATATCAGTTAATCTAAGTAATTAAGCAGTTTACAGGATTGATATTACTCCAGACTCCAACTGGAGAACTGCAAAAACTTATGCAAAATATTAAAGAAACGATACTGAATTATACCGACTTTTTGGATGGGGATATATATCTCATTAAGCAATGAAAACTTTAATTAATACCTGAGGAGGTTGTACTAATTTACTGCTGCCTGTAAGCATTTTTAAATTATTTGTCAGAGGTCAATTAAGGTTAGAAAGAAAAGTCTATATTATCGCTTAATTCATGAGAAATGGATAGAGGTGAGAAGGTAGGTGGGAATAAAGTATGAAGAAATTTAAATAAGAAGTGATTGATGAGATAAGTAATGCTTTGAATAACTACTTTGACATAAGATTCAAATTTATAAATCATTATTTTTAATCAACCGTTTAGTTATTGATCTCGATTATCCAGGTTCGCATGAGAGGGATGGTAGAGGAAGAGCGGATGACAGCGCTCCCAAACAGTAGGGAAGGAGATGGATTTTACTCTTCAGTTGAACATCCACTCCTTCTTAAATATCACTTAGATAGTCATTTAAGAATTAAAATAATTGATAAGATGAATTAATGTGAGATATATCACTTCATAAATATGCACGTATAAAAAATTTTCAATTCTTTTAATAACTATTTAGATGGCATAAAGAAAATAAATGTCCAACTGAGCAACGAAAATATTTTCCCAAGCAGTACAGATGTTAGGTGTTTCTTAGTGTTTTCCAAATATCTCAGCTTCAAGACTGTTTGATAATGAAACGTGTGTTTGGTGTGGAGACTGGAGAAGTGTGTGGTCAAGTGAAGAGGGATAATTTGTTTTCGCGGAAAATTAATTAGGAGTTGTGATTCGTAGTGCTCTTAATGATTGGTTATACTCCTGCCATGACATTCTGTCCAGGCAAAATTAATCAGAGAAAAAAATTTCGAGTACCATTTCAACGCAGCAACAATGAGCACGCACACCACTTCACTTCTCGGACAGAACAGAAATTTATTTTATTGAGAGAATATAAACTTAATCTACATGTAACAAAATGTACCAGAGACAATGCATAATATACCTATATCTAAAGGATCCTACAAATGCACAGGTGTGGAGATACAGTAGCAGTGTTAGTATCACACATCCCATAATTACCAAACTAATTAAATTCTAGATTAGCCAATATTTTCATGCGTGAAAAAAAGAACTAAACAAACTAAATTTATACTGATGCAGTTAACTAAATCAATACTGATCTAAACTCCCTAATCACTTTCGTCAGGTGGTCAGGACGAACACACAGCAACAGCAGCAGCAGCAGCAGCAGCAGCAGCAGCGCCATGGCCGGATGCATGAGCTCGATCGATCGCCATGGCTGTGGTTTTAATGCTCCAGCGACTCCATGAAGCGGTTGAGGTCGCGCTTCACCGCCAGGCTGGACTTGATCGCCTTATCGCCGGCGATGGCGCGGACCAGCTTCGTCGGCACCAGGCACATGCCCTCGCCGGCGAGCCGCTCCTGCGCGCCGCCGCTCGCCAGCAGCGCGTGCATCCGCTCTTCCGCCATGGATGGCACCTCCTTCTTCGCCTGACGGAAATGTAGCGATAGAGGATTAGTTCTCAGAGACAGAGTTCGATGTGTGTGGGATCAGAGGTACGTAGGTGATGGGTGTGGGCGGTTACCTCGCCGGCGGAGCGCATGAGGGCGAGCACGCCGACCTGTGCCTGGAGGAGCTTGACGTAGCGGGCAGCGGCCTGCAGCATCTCGGCGGTGCTGTTCAGCCTGGAGGCGCCGGGGATCAGCCGCGACAGTTCCGCCGTCTTCCCGGTGATCCGCCTCCGCCGCTCCCTCGCCGCCGCGCTCTGCACGGCCTGGTGGCGGCGCCCGTAGCCCGCCTGGTCCGCGGCGGCCTTCATCCTCGCCGGCTGCGCTCCGGATCCCCGCACGAACGCCGCGTGATCAGGCAGCTGCCAATGCTGCCGCGGCACCGGTGGCGGAGGCGGCGGGGGCCTGGGGATGAAACGACCGGCCACGAACTCCGGCCCCGGCGCCTGCGTGGCGGCGGCGGGGAGCTCGAGCTCGACGCAGCACAAGCTGCCGTCGACGGCGCATGCGCGCGGCCTCTTGCCACCGTCGCAGCAGCAGCAACGCCGCCGCTGGGCCTCCGCACCGCCGGGGAGCGGGCGGAGGAACTCGTCGATCAGGCCGGCGTCGGCGGCGGGCGGGTCGTAGACGAACCCTAGCAGCGCGTCGGTGACGTCGGGGTGGAGGACGTCCCGGAGGAACCCCATCCCGCCGAGGCCGTCGTCGTCGTCGCCGGCGGCGGGGAGGAGGCGGCCGAGCACGTGCACCCCGGTCGTCGAGCAGCCGGAGTTCGAGCGCCCTGTCGTCGCCGTGGACATTGGGGCCCGGCGCGGCGCGGCGGTTGCTTCTTCTGTCTGCTTCGAGCTTCTCTCTGCGCGCGTGTAACTGCTGCTGCTTCGCGCGGGTGTAACTGCTGCTGCTGCTACACGAGACGTGGGGCCTACAAAATCGGGGGATTTCTAACCGCCTGGAAGAGAATCCAAGGCGAGGCAGTGGGTTGGGTTGGGCCGTAATCCGATATAAAAATCCGGCCCGTTGCATCTGGCCGGTTTGGGAGAGAATCCAAGGCAGCTAACCGTGGTTAACCGCGGTAACTGGCGGTGCTACTGATTAGCCGTGACTATCACCGTATCTTTTAGTTTTAGCAAATTTAAATTTTTAACTTTAAATTTAGAGTTGACTTTAAGGGTTTTTTATTATAGTTAATTTGCTAGTTTTGATTCGCAAATTATATGGCGGTGTTACATATATATATATATATATATATATATATATATATATATATATATATATATAAGTTTTACATTCAAATTATTTTTCGTTTGCAAATATGTGGTTTGGTTTTTTTAAAAAAACCTAAAAGATGAACCCCCTATAACGATGCGTCGTAAAAATTGTTACATCACATTTATATTTCCGTGGAAATGGGGAGAACGTAGGGAAGAAAAATGTGTTATAGATTTACAGCCAGGTATAGCATGGACATCAAGACAATATATGTATGAGAATGAACATATATTAATAATGTGGTATATATTTATGTGTGACTATTGTATAAGTTGACTGTGTTATAAGATCTTGATGCCACGTAAGATTCTAGAGCTAGCGATCTTGCTCTAATTCTTATAATTTTAGATAAGATCATGCTTAAAATTTTAAATATTAATACTTTTTAGTTATATCTAGATTTATATGGATGCTAATGTGTGTGTATATATATATGTGTGTATATATATGTGAAAAGGCGTTTAAGATATTTACTTTCAAAACACGAACATATTTATAGATGAGTCTTAAAAATACTTTAATAACAAATTTTATATATTTTAGTGTAAAGTCATACTTAAAAACAGATTTTGATTTTGATGATATTGTCATTGTCCAAAGCAATATGATTAGTAAATTAGCAGAGTATTAGATAGTGCATAGTTAATTATTTATTATAGAATAATATATTAATAAATTGAATTGGAAATTTTAAATTCTAACATAAAGTTCCAAATTAAGGGTTGAAATTTTTCAAAGTTTGATAGAGTTTTTAAATTCAAACTTCAAAGATATAAGTTCAAATTTTTGATAATTAAATTAAGTTTCAAAATTAGAGTTGAAAGTTTTGAAAGAGTGATGGAAAGTTTACTCCAATACTTCAAAATTTGAGTTCAAACTTTTATATTTGAGTTGTGAGTTTTAAATTTAGAGTTGAAAGTTTTAAAATCGAACCCAGGCCCGAACTATTCCATGCGTGGCCATGCTCAATTGATTGATAAAAAGGTAGAAAACACATCGGATTTCATAGTTTGGATTTTTCATGGAAAAAGTCTATTGACATTTTTTAAGTAAAAAGTAATATATAAATAATTTTTTTACCTACGTGTTGTTAACGATCTAAAATCCAAGGCCGATAGTGAAGAGCAGAACATGCGTTGTGCGCTACATGAAATAACATTTTTGGTTAGTTACAGTGGCCTCTGTTTGGAATAGACTTTTGCGCGAATTTAGAATAAACTGTCCACTTAGTTAGCACAATAAATTAATATTAAGAAAAATAAACACGATAAAGTATCTTATAATCAGTGACATATAAGGGTTCGTTTGAATTCAGTGACTTTTTTCTTTGATACATCGGATGTTTGGAAGTTAATTAAGAGTATTAAATATAGATTGATAATAAAACTAATGCAAAATAAAGGTTATTTCATTAGACAAACTTTTTTAGCCTAATTAATCCATGATTAGCAAATATTTACTATAGCATCACATTCGCTAATCATAGACTAATTAGACTCAATAGATTCATCTCGCGAAATAGTCCAATGTATGAGGTAGATTTTATTAATAGTCTATATTAAATACTTGTAATTGGTGTTCAAATATTCGACGTAACGGAGAGTTAAAAAACTCGCTGGAAACCAACCTGGTCTAAAATAACGCAGTGGAAGAACCTTTTTAAAACAGAAGCATATAGAAGCATATTTTCAGAACTTGTGGAGCAACTAATCTACTAGAAGAAAAGGTGAAAAGAACACTCCCCAAACCCAGAGTATTCAGGGAATTTTTCTCCGATTTCGTAATAATTTTGTGGTGCGCGTTTTGCATTTCACCCCCCCCCCCCCCCCCCCCCAAAAAAAACGGCAACGCCTTCTGCTCTTCCTCTCGCCGTCACTCTCCTCCGCCTCCTCGCACCCATGGAGCCCCACGCCGCCGCCGCGCAAAACCCTAACCCTACACCTAACGCTAGCGCGGGCCCGCCGCCCATCTCCGCCTACTACCAGACACGCGCGGAGCACCACGCCGTCGTCTCCAGTGACTGGCTCGCGCACGCCGCCGCCGCCGCGGCCTCGCTCCCCGAGGCCGACGCCGCCGCCGCCGCCGACGACTCCGCCGCGTCGCTCCTCTCCCCCGGGAGCAACGGCGGCGGGGTGATCGAGGAGTTCAACTTCTGGCGGCGCAAGCCCGAGGCCGCGGAGGCCGTGGCAGCCATCATGGCGCTCGCCGCCGTAATCCGCTCCAGCAGGGCCACCACCATGATGGAGCTCGAGATCGAGCTCAAGAAGGCATCCGACAAGCTCAAGGTCCCCCTTCCTACTAGCCGATACTAGCATATTAACAACATTAGTGCAAAGATCATGATCTAATTACCTTCTCTGCAACTGAAATTGAGAAATTGTTGCTGTTGGGACAAGCTAGTTAGCAGAATGAATTTAGTTTTTTTTGTTGAAAATTCAGACCTTTAGTTAGACGAGTATTTTACAACTTTAATTGTGCAATCAGAAGTTTGCTGGAAGAAATGAACTTTGTGCAAAAAGCTTGCAAACTTTCATTTCTTACACTTCTTAGCATACCTAACATTGGTTCCACTGACTTTGTTGTATATAGCTGAATATGGACCAGAAAATCTATATGTTTCATGATTAATTTCATTTACAAATACAATTATGGTCATGCTATCTATATGTACTTTGTCTTTATGTAATATGCAAATCACGCACAATTATCGTAATGTTATGCTGGACTTATGCAATTAAACATGAACCTATCTGATTACAAAGTTTGAGCTATGGGCATATGCATGCGTTCACCATACCCTCCTACTTGATGTTCTTGCATGATGACCTTATATGGATTCCATATTATCTCACCTGCTGCTTCTAGCTGCTCCACATTTCTTTATGGCATACTTGATGTTCTGACTAAGGGAGTTAACACCTCAAAATTTGTCTATGTTTCAGTCTTGGGATGCTACTTCCATTTCTTTGTCTGCTGCATGTGATTTGTTCATGCGGTTTGTAACAAGAACATCACATTTGGAGCATGAGAAGTTTGATGCTGCAAAATCACGCCTAATTGAGCGCGGAGAAAAATTTGGAGAGATATCCTTAAAGGTTGTCTAGAATTATAATCTAACTTTTATAAAAATGGGAAATTCCACCTTTTTATAATTTTGTGGAATACCACTATGCAGGCTCGTAAGACAATTGCGATGCTCAGCCAGGATTTCATTTCTGATGCATGTACAATCCTGGTACATGGTTATTCCAGAGTTGTTTTGGAAGTTCTAAAGCTAGCTGCTTCTAACCGCAAGCTTTTCCGGGTACTATGCACAGGTAAATAGATCAGGTCGCATTGGAAACTGCATCTGTGTTTTCCAAATTTGATCATGGATTCAACGGAATTATTCTACCCAAAATAGCTTGGTGATGATGAAATTTATATTAGTTGCATTCAAATGTTATATTTAACACGAAATACCTTTCTTTGGAGAAAAAGAACCATACAATTTACCAATCATGACTGACAGACAGAGTACTGGTGAAAAATAAAATGATCCTGGGTTTGAATGCATTATAATGCAGTTTCATGTAATGCCTATGTGTCACTCTATTATTATACACAACACATTATAACGCATTCCATGATTCATTTGTAGCAAATTTCAATTCTTACTTTTCTAATGATGTGGTCTTATGTCATTCTAAATTTTGGAATTAATATGTCAAATAGCCTTGTGCTCAACTATCACTGCATTAATGCTTTCAAATTACACTATTAACTCTTGTGATTTCTAATTAGTGTTTGCTTCTCAACTGCAGAGGGCAGACCAGATAGAACAGGTTTACGAATGTCAAATGAACTTGCAGCACTAGGCATTCCTGTTAAGGTGCTAATTGATTCAGCTGTTGCTTATTCAATGGATGAAGTAGACATGGTGTTTGTTGGTGCTGATGGGGTTGTCGAAAGTGGAGGAATAATCAATATGATGGGCACTTATCAGATTGCCCTTGTGGCTCAAAGCATGAACAAACCTGTTTATGTGGCTGCTGAAAGTTACAAGGTATTGCATTCTTTGACAGTGTACTTCAATAACATCACTTTGCTCCTGTTTTTTATTTTTTTTACCGAAACCTTGCCCATGTTGATTGACAAGCTTCATTACGATTAGAAATAGAAATCAATAAGATCGTACATAGACAAACTATGGCCTAGGAAGCAAATCTATTCAATAATATTTAAGTCAGCTAGGAAATTGATTTCTGGAGCAATTAATGACAGATGTGTGTCCAGCTGATTAATTGGTATTTTTTTGGCACACGACTCTTTGAAGATGTTGCTTCTGTCTGTTTTGTAGTTCGCACGCCTCTATCCATTGGACCAGAAGGACATGACACCGGCACACCGACCAATAGATTTTGGAGTTCCAATTCCAGCTGGCGTGGAGGTTGAGACTTCTGCAAGGGACTACACCCCTCCCCAGTATCTCACGCTGCTTCTGACTGATCTCGGTGTTCTGACACCATCTGTTGTGAGCGATGAGCTTATTCAGCTATACCTATGATCACTGGTATGGAGATATGATGCATTGATGTACCACAGTTGAATCTAAGGTTTTTCATGTAAGTTTTTGCTATGTTGCGTTGCCCTTTATGTGACCATGATGCAACATCTGAAGGATGCACAGAAAGGCTATGAGAAAGAAGATAGCCCAGTTTTGTCTAAGTGTATTGGAATTAACCAATGGCTTTGGTGTTGGTTGTGAAGATGGTCAGAATGATATTTGCAATTCTCTCTACGTGCTCCAACAATGTACGTAGAAGCTGCCATCATTGGCTCTTGTTTGGTGTATAATTCTGATGCTGTTTTTGCAACCCCATCACATATACGCAGAATTGCACACTCAAACCTCTGGCATATGTGAACAAAAACTTCAGTCCATGTTTGAATACGACTTATGTAATAAGGTTTTGGGATAATATGAATTGACCTATTCCCAAAAAATTCCAATTATTTAATATGAATAATTAGGATTAATTAATGAGTGTACTTTTGTGTGTCGAATTCCTCGGTACAATATTCTTAGAACTAACCTCTCTGATAAATAGAACAAAGGTTTTTGGTATACTGTGGCCTAAAAATTCTTTTCCTATCAATTTACAATGTGGAGTTAGAACATGCCAGCATGGGTTAAAATATGTTTACATACAATAAGATAGCAAGAACGAGCTAAATAAAACTATCTACACTACTGTGAACCCAAGTTCTGGCTCATTAACATCCACAGTGAATAACAAGCTGGGAACAGCCAAACTGTGGCAGCTTGCTGTACAGCTACAACCTTTTCCGTCCTGAAATACCGACCAGAAATGGCAGATTACAATGACGAAATCATGGTTATTTCCATCCAATCCAATCCTTCGCCACTTTGGATGCAAACAGCAGATTGTTGATGGATATCTGAGCACTGAACATTGTGGGCAACACAGGCTGCATCCTGCAAGCCAACAGCGTTTTCAGACTTTCAGTCCTTAACATCTGTGACGCCCTCAGGTGATATCTGAAACCTCGCCTCAGCTTCAGCCAGACAGGGGGAGCTTATTACTTTACAGATTCGTTCCTCCGCCCTCCCCTTGCGAAGAAAGAGCCTGAAATGTGCAACCAAAACATGTTATAGAGAAAATCAGAAGGAATTGCACAGAAGCAGCAGAGGAAGGGAGATGGTTGAGTTCGTTGATGAAGAACCTTGTTGTGGAAGCATGAGCCATGATGTTCCCGCCAATAGGTTTGATCTGTGGACCAGCAAACATTGCAGCACCATCCACTTGGGCCACAACTTGGTTAGTGATCACCACTGCCACGCCAAACTAAAGCAACCAAATCAAACTGAATCAGTATATTGAACACACATGACCACAATAAGCAATATCCTGCAAGTTTGATTAGCAAGATTTTTTTTTTCAAAAAAAAAAGAATAGCAAGAAGAAACATCAAGTAGCAGCAGCACTAGTTCCTTTTGCTATTTGGTATGATAAATGTCTCAAAAGTCAAGAAATAGGTAAAGAGCATATATTCCATGATTTAATCAATGTATATACCAATGTACCTCGTCCGCTAACTTCTGAAGGCTCCTAAGAAACTTAGCCAGATGCATTTGCCTTGCTGATAGCTCCCCTCTACCAGAGAAATCTGTTCTGTATAGGGCTGTGGCACTATCTACAATCATGAGAGCAAACCTGCAGAAGTATATGCATACAGTTCAGAGACACCAAGGCAACGAGATATTCTAGCCCAACGTTACATGTAGGTCTTGAAAAAAAAATACAAAATTAAATAAGATACTATTTAAGCTATTCTCACTGTCCAAATATATATTTCAGAAAACAGAGGTCAAGTATAAAAGAATGAACTTGCCTTGTCTCCACCATCATGGAAGCTGCTTCCAGCAAAAGTCTTGATTGGTGATCAGTATTATATGCTCTTGCGTAAGCTACATTCTCCAGTACGTCAGCACCATTCAACCCAAACCTGAAATTTAGAACTATCATATTTAGCAGTTTAATCTATAACACAACATATGCTAAACATAACAGTACAACTATAACTACCTGTCTGCTATCTGGAGGAGTCTTTGCGGCCTGAATGTGCCCTCTGCATCAATATACAAAGCTTTTCCTTCACCACCACCTTGGTCCAATGGGAGCTGAAATGGAATCATGAATAAATTTGTAATGTTTGAAATGAAAGACAAGGAACAAGAGAAATGTGTTAAATACAACCAACAGCACATAATGTCGTGCGGAATAGAAAATAAAAATGCAGGGACTATTTTCATCAGAGAGTGAGCAACTGGGCATGACTGGTCTTGTAATCATGATAATATTGGAAGCAGTGGTACCTGACATGTAACACAGAGAGTATGACACAGCTGAGTCTTCCCTGAGCGAAATTCACCATATATCTCTGTAATGGATCCTGTTTCTATTCCACCTGATGGATAATGAATACAGAATCACATCCGTTTATTTCTAATTACATCCTATTGCAATGAATATGATGTAGTTAGGTATAAAGAAGGATAACAAGACAGTACCCTCCAATATTTTATCAAGCTCTCTTGATCCAGTTGTAACTTGGATTATCTCAAGCCTCTGTGCATGAAGTTGGCTGGCACTTGTAAATCCCAGTGGAACCAACTTCGAAGCTGCAAGATGTTTGTGAACATTTAGGATTTCACATAAATAAAAACTGTTTTGACACAAGAAGAATTGCAATACCCTTTAATTTGCAAAACAATCACTTGCCTGCTTCAATTATCTTATCGACTTTGGCTTCACTAATCCCTTTAATTTGCAAAAGGTCTTTCCTTGGAGAGTAGACTACAGACTCCACCGTGCAGAGACCAGCATCTTTAAGCTTTTTCACATCAAGTGCAGCTATACCAGATGCCTTCACAGCAAAATTATTTCACAGGAATTTTAGTTGCAATTCAGGTCAAACTGTTTTTTCCTCCCTGAACAAGAACATTTATCCTATTCTGATTTTCTCAGAAATAAAAGGTAAGTAGCAGTCTATCAGCTAAGAATTCCCAAATCGAGAGAGGAACCCGGCCGCAATGCAGTCCCAGATTGATCCACCCCTCGAACCAACGCTGCCCCCGCCCACGGCAGAAAAGCATCAAGAACCACCTAGGGTTCGATGGCCAAGAGCGTCACCAAGAACCTAGGGATCGAGTCGAGAGGGAAGGGGCTGGGCACGGGGAGGGCCGCACCTGGAGCTGCTCGATCGGGAAGGGCCCGTGCTCCCCGCCCGCCTCCTCCTCGCCCGCCGCCGCCGCCGCCCCAGCACCCGCCGACGACGACATGGGGGGCCCACTTGCAGCCTCAGAGAGAGGGGGGATTGGGTTTCAAAAAGAGCAAGAAGAGGCGCCAAGCTTTTAATGAGGCCACGCGGCTTTCCTTTCCTTCCTTCCAGTGGAAGACTGGGCTGACGATAACAGAAATTCCAAATAGAAGAGGGGGCAGGAGTGCAAAACGCTCCTTACCACGTGGCCGGCCCAGCTGGGAGTGCGAACTGACACGTGGGACCTATGGACCAAAATGTCAAAATCTTCTTTCATCTCCTTTGGAGAGGAACGGGATCTGACCTTATTTTCTCTCTAACAATGAGGTTGACATGTGAATCACATAGCCATTAGACTCACATATCATCTATCAAATCAGGAAAAGTTAAGTCAGAACAGCTTCATTCATTTGGCAATGAACCGACGTGCGCATGCTGCATCATCGTAAATACATAAGTATTTCATCGGTTTCGGAAAACATTTGCTTGGTTTAGTGTATGCCTGGACAATAGACAAGCTTCGTAAATACATAAGTATTTCATATGAACTCCTTTTTGAGTGAAAAAAATGTTTCTTTTTACATTTGTAAGATGTTAACTTTAGTACTGCTAAAGAAAATATAGCCACTTTTATACAGGAAATGTTATTAAAAATTTAGTATAACAATACTACCTATTCATGTAGCTAGACACTTATAAAATATCTAAATAACTCATTTTAAATACTTTTTAGGTGAAATAAATTTCTATACCCTCAGGAATGAGAGAAATTTACTTTTTTTTTCAAAAGAAAAACTTTGACATTTATGTACAGAAAATGCGTATATATTTTTGTGTACTATTTATATCCTATATTCTACCTAGGTATTTAGACAGTTTCTAGGAAATTCATCCTGAATGACAAAAACGTGAAACCAATTTTTTGACTCATAAAATTATAAGATTTACTATTTACAAAATGTATTTGACAAAACTACCTCCTAAAATATGCCTAAGTAATTTCTAACCCTTGTTATTGTTGAACTTGTAAAATTCATAAATAAATCAAAATCCAATGAACTAAATTTTGTTCGAACCAGTAAAGCAATTATTCTCACGTAAAAATACTCGCAATCATAAAATATTGCCATAAAATTCAAGCATATGCTATACTTAGGCTCCGTTCTTGGGGCGTTGGGGAGAGGATGAGGAGGAGACGATGATGGTGCAAGGGCTTGGCTAACAGCGGTGGTTTCGGTCGCATGACACCATGATCGTATGTTGGGAATGCTCCCACTACCTCCAACGGCACGGCCTTGTTCCCGAAGACGTTGTTGATCGGTCGCTAATGGCGGCCACCCTACCTCCTAGTGGCCGACGACGACAAAGGAGAGGGAGGAGAGGCTAGTAGTAACGAAGGGTGCGATCTTGCTCGTGAAGGTAATGAAATTATCCGATCAGCTTGCAAATGGAGTCCTGAACTATCCGCAGCTTGTGAAGTATGGAAGGCGATCAAATTCGAGTTCGAGCCGGTAGATAAACTAGATAACTAGATAAGTAGATAAAATTAGATATAAATAAGGTCTAAATAAAAAAGAAGCGAAATAGAAAGATCAAAAATCAGTGTTTCCTTAACGAGTTCTCTCTACACTGGGGTGTTTGGATAAAGCTAGCCAGCTCGGAGGGAGTTGGAGGCGAGACATAACACACCTGGTATGCACCAAAATTTTTCTCCCACCATCTACCGGCGCCCTAAGCTGGAGGGAGCATCCTAGGGTTAGCAACAGGGTGAGACAGAGCCGGGGATGACTAGAACCAGTGACGAACCTAGAATAAAAATTGTCTGGGATCCTATATATATTATAACACACATAACTGGTGCACGTATTTGAGATTTAGAATCTCTCTCTGACCAGGCCAGGCCGAATCAGGCCATCACTTGGGGTGGGAATGGCTCAGCCCACATGCATCATTTGATGAAAGCACTCCAGTCCAGTCGCCTCCGATTAGTGGCTTGTCAACCACTGGACTATCTCCTCACCGAATGCCCCTGCATTGGGGCAACAAAGTACATGACTAAAGGACCACAGGCGAAGCGGTTGAGTGCCACACCCTAGATGGCTAAAGTCTAGTAGCCCAAAGCATCACTAGCTTACGCTCTGACCCGAGTAGCATGGAGCACGTGGAATCTCGTGTGAATCAGCAAGGACCACCTTATTCTTATTTTTAACTACTAGTCCAATTAATATAGACTAAAACAACTAAATATTAAAATTCTACACTAGGTCCTGTGACCTTAGCTAGCACTGTATAGGAACACCACTGACTAGAACGGTCTTAGCCTTGCCCCAAAATTAACCCTCGACCCTGGTCTCGGCCTCGAAAACAAACCCTCGGGGAATGCGTTCCCCGTCCCTGTCTTCACCGGATCTCCAGCCCCGAATGAGCCCTATTTTCCATGAAATGAAGTTAATACTTTCTCTAATCAACATATCGTAATATACAATAATGCACTAAAATATAACCATAATTTTGAAATCATAAATGACAACGAACAAAACATCAATAGTTATAAAATAAAAGGTTACTATCCATACGAATTACCACAATAATTATCAATACACCCAATATTTTGTATTTTTTAATATAATTTTGGGGCCCCGTGGGGATCCCCGCGGGTGAAGTTTCTCCCCCACCCCTGTCCCGGAATAATTCAGGACTCCGACCCTAAATCCCTACAGGGTGATTTTGACCCCAACCTTGGCCGCATTTCAACGGGTCCCATCCTCGGTGAGGATTTTGCCAAGTCTGGAGCACCCTCCCTCCCGTCCGCTTGCCGGGATGGGCCTGGGAGAAGCCACTCTGAATGATAGGTGGGGCCTCATGCAACATGATCTAGATAAGGTGAGAGGCATTGGTAGAAAAAGTAGTAAACATTTTCAATGTATTTTTCATGTTTTTGTCTCCTCCCTACTTTGTAAATCGGGAAAATAGGGTTATGAGTGTGACATAATTTTACCAATTTGCAGGAATGTAGCCTTAGGTACCTAGTTTCCATCACTTAAATCAAAACTACAAAATCCAAGTACTTAATTCCCAACGGAAATGTGAAAAGTGCCTTGGGTGAGACTTTGGTGAATTTTTATCAGGCCTACCATGATTACTAAAATTATAGAAAAATTACATTAGTTCATGATAAATAATCTAGTGCTTGACTAAATTATTTACCATTTATATGCCTATGAAGTTTGTTGCACTTTTAGAATTGGTATGTATTTTGTCGATTAGGATTTTAAATAATTCTACTTTTAGTAACACAAATAATGATACAAATATATATTTTAAATACAAAGGTGTGACTAGAAACCTAAGTAAATACCTATGATGATACGAGGATGTTATTTTGTTTTCATCTTCCAGCTATCTCAAACAGTCTTACGTACGCATGATGAGACCATCATCGGTTCCCGCGCAATTGTTAGATGCAATTAATGAAACTCATTTGACAAAGGGGGTATATTTGTAATTGCCCCTAATCCTACGAGCAGATGAAAGGGAAGCCTTTCATCCAGCTCTGCTCACTTTGGCAGGTCGGCAGAAGGGGGCCCATTGCAGTTCCCAAACCCTCCAAACTCCTTCCAGCCCAACGCCATAAACCAGGGCAGAGAAGAGGAAGCGCCGCCCGCCGCCCGCCGCCCGCCGATGCAGCAGCCGATGCCCATGCCCGCGCAGGCGCCGTCGATGCCGCCGGCGACGGGAATCACCACCGAGCAGATCCAAAAGGTGCCTCCTTCTGACTCTCCCCCCTTGTTCTTGCTCCGGGTTCGTGCGCCTCGCTTCTCGGAGGTTTTAGGGGCTAAAGATTTAATCTTTTTTTTTGGTTGCCGGGACTGCTCGAACGGTGCTAGGTTTGCGAGCGCTCGGTTCCGTTAGGGATATTGGATTGGTAAAGATTCTGTTTTTTTCCCCCGGACCATTTGTGATGTGATTTGAGTATTTGACCGGCATAGTTTGAAGTTGAGTGTGTTGTGAGGGCTGCATGGCTGGCATGGTAGTAATCTGATTCGATAAGGAACGATTCGTGTTGGTCGCCGGACAATATTCTGATCCGTAATAATATGGTCATGTTGGTTTGGTAGGAGACATGTATTACTCTCAAGGGTCAAGGTTAAGGTTTATTGGAGAAAATAGGTCCTTTGTGATAAAATCTACTAGTAAACTAATGACATGTACATACTTTGGACTTGCTTGGGCTGTTGGGCTTGAATCTTTGTGTGTGTTATGCCTCATGTTTACTGATTGCAAGGTTGCTACTAGACAGTGTAATCATCTATAACTACTTCAGCGGAACTAAACTGATGTTTTTTTATGTGTTCTTTAGCGTTGCGCCATTGACATCATCACCTGATTAACTTCTACCATCCACATCTCATAGTCTGAAAAGTATTGTTGTGTCTGAAGCATTTTCCTGCATTAAAATCACTTTGCCACTTTGTATGGAACCATTTCTTTTTCTTTACTACAATTGCTCTGTTCTTTAAAAAGAAGATAAGATGCCCATATAGACCCATGTGCTCATCTTTATATTATTATAGAACATTTGTTTGTGGGTTACTCGGTTGCTTTGGATGTGTTTTTCAAGTACAGGTGGTCTCCAGTCCTTAGGCTTAGATGAAGTTTAAAACTTTTGGCAGAAAAACAATAAGACTTTCAGCAATACCAACTTTCACTTGATTGGCAAACTCATTGCTTTTTTAAATTGGTTTCTGTCTCATTTATTATTCCAATCTTCAAGTGTACCCTTTTCTTTTGGAGCTAGTAGCTGTGGTCTCGTAGTAGCTACTATTTGAAAGATACATGTGTATTGCATGTTCTCAGTTGATTTAAACATGCAAGCCGTTTTCTTTAAACCTGGTGAAGCTTATTTTCCTTCGAGAATCGGATGATGGTTTGCTTTGTTATACTAGAATAAACTCACATTGGTGTACTAAAGTTTATCTGCTATTGACAAATGCATAGAGCAACCCGCGGTCTCTTTTTGAAATATTTTCACACTCCAATTAACAGGGTGCATTGCTCATGTTTACTCAGGTCACATGGTGTGCAACAATTTTCATTTTGCACGTTCTGGAGTTAAAGTGATATTTTCCATATTTAGGCTAATGCTCTGCAGGTCTACTAGCTTTGTGGGTCAGCATTCAGATGATTGAAAAAAATTAATACTCCCGCTTTCTTGCAAATTATAGAAACATTTATAGTACAATGCTACAATACTGTTTGTTTGTTCTATAGTTAATGTGGTCTTCTGTTTACATTTACTGATTCCGTGGTGGCTCTGTTGTTTATAGCCATTTTACGTTACAGTCTTAATTCCTTTTTGTAGTATCTGGACGAAAACAAGCAGCTTATTTTGGCTATTTTGGAGAACCAGAACCTGGGAAAGTTGGCAGAATGTGCTCAGTATGTAACCGATCTTTTTCTAGGATTATACATTATGACATCCTTGTATGCTAATGATGAGCCATCCTTCTTGGTTTCTTGTAATTGCATTGTTGAATAATTTGTTCGGAACAAAATGCGATATGTTGTTCTCTTGTTATCTTTGCCTGTGTTAGTTAGTATATTCATTTATTGTTACCAACATATTACAATCCATATTAAAATGGATGTGCATTGTTATTTATTGTTACCAACATATCACCTGTGTTTGATTTCTTTTGCTCCTCAGAATGATACTGTCAATGCTACCTTCCCAGTGCTATTAGGAACTTCCACTTGTAATGGCTTAGTGTCAGACTGGCGGACATCATATTAAAAATCTATGAAACGTTGTTTCATTTGTCACTATATATTTCCATACCCAGCTTGAAGGTTACTATCTTGGTATGCCATGATAATAAGACAAAAAAACCCTTCATAATCTGTCAATACAATTCAAGTCGAAACAACACCCTGAAATAGGACAAACGGCTAAGTCTATGCAGCAGATGATTGTTCTCTTTGTTTGTGAAATATGAATTGAAAAACAACATATTTGATCATGTTAGCAACATGGATATTCATTCTATACGGAATTTCTTTTGCCTGCGAACACGTTAAGACCGTTTTAAATATCCTGTTCTGGTTACTTTGCACGTGATGAACCTTTCCCATTCTGGTAGGGATGGCGTCATTCTCTTGGGCCCGGCACATGGAGTAGTTTAGGCATCATAAATGAAGAATAGCTCAAATAAAGGTTGGACACTATCTGCTTAGGAAAAATTGGAGGTTCATTAGTAAATTAGAGATAGAGATTGGATTGGATTGGCTTCTATAACACTAGAGATTAGTTCCTTAAATGGACTGGGCTTAGCGTAGTTGGTTGATGGTGTGGATGTATGCCTGGACCACCCAAGTTCGAGTCCTTGTTGAGGGCATTTGCGTGCCCATTTTCTTCTTAATACTAAGTCAACTAGTTCCTCCTAGGTTGATCTCATTTTTTCGAAATTTGTTCCGTATATGTCAAGTCTGTCCTCCCTATATATAAAGGGACGACATGTTTATCTAGTATGAGTCAATAAAAGAATCTCTAAAATTAGCCCTAAACCTCAGATCATCTCTTAGCTTGTCAGAGAAATCCAGCTGGTGCTGCCTATTAGGACAATGCCCTATCTTTGGTCTTCGGACCTCTACCCTAGCCAGTCCATAACAGGTGGGGACCCGGCTATTGGACTCGTGTCTGCATGCAGTGTGTCTTGTGTTTTCTGTTATTTTAAGAAACTTGTCTTCATCCGCATAAAACTTTACAATTAAAAAGTGCTTAGCAATTTCATATTCTTGTTACAAAGTTATTGAACACTTTGTAGAAAGTGTTATATTTTAATATACAGTTCTTGAATGAGGTAGATAAATTTTATATTGTTTGAGTATAAAGTTTTGTTTCCTTGATAGAAAATTCTTTAATCAACTAGAAACTTTATTGATATTTGGAAAAACAATTTTATTACAGTATTTTGAGTATAATTTTTGTTATTCAATGGGAAGTTGCAGAACAAACTAATTTTATGGAAGGTTATAATGTATGAGGAGATGCATGTGCAACAGATAATGACATCTAATTACTTGATTTTTGCACACCAAAAGAAAATACATGCCTGCCCCTTCCAAACCAGAGCAGAAGGAAAAGGAAGGAAATTGTGTTTAGAGAGATGCGTAACGACCTAGGAAATGGTCACGTATTAGACACTCCCATGTTATATGCAGCAACTAACAGTTTAAACTATCAATACATGTTTTTTTTTGCCATTTTAATTCCATGTAAATCTATAGTGTAATATAGTTCCTAGATCGAATTTAGGTTGTAATCACATTGACTTTTTCCCTTCCACTGGCAAGTACAACATTGCTGTGAGCATGACATGCACAATCTTAACTGTGGTATCAGTGCCATTAGCATGCATGCCTTTACCTATGCACCATGCATGCCATATGTGCACCCATGGAAAGTGTTGCTATTCCATTTTTGGTAGTCACCTCACATTTTTGTTTTTTTAGTGAGTATTGGAGGCAATATCCAGTTTATTTTCCAAGCTTTCACCACACAGTCCTAATTTTAATAGAGTTTACTTGGTGGGGGCTCAATATATGTGCTTATCTTATCTCCATTAATCTATTTCATTGCTTGGTGGGGGCTCAATATATTATAATCAATCCAAATTACCTTCCATTACACTGTGCTTGTATTTATGAATTTATTTATTTGGCATAAATGCTGAAGATATTCTTCAAATCCATAACGGTATTCACCTATATGAATATGGTAACGGTAATGGTCTTCCTTCTGGAATGGACATGGAGAAACGCATCCAAATTAATGCTAATTGTGCCGTCAATCATATTTTTCAGGTATCAAGCCCAGCTTCAGAAGAACCTCTTGTATTTGGCTGCAATTGCTGATGCCCAACCACAGACCACTATAAGCCGTCCCCAGGTTAGTAATGTTCCTTAATCCATACCTCCCTATACGATAGCAGTTACTCTGCATGAACTCATGTTTTTTTTTCTGTAAACAGATGGTGCCACCCGGTGGGAATTACATGTCGCAGGTGCCAATGTTCCCCCCGAGGACCCCTCTAACGCCACAGCAGATGCAGGAGCAGCAGCTGCAACAACAGCAAGCTCAGCTGCTTCCCTTCGCGGGTCAAATGTTTATGAGGTCTGGGGTTGTGAATGGAATGCCTCTACAAGCTGAAATGCATCAGGCAGCAGGCGCACTAGGCAATCAGAATGCTGGAGCCACCTCAGAGCCTTCTGGCACAGAGAGCCACAGGAGCACTGGGGCTGAAAACGACGCGGGAAGTGACTAGGCTGATAAATCATCCTAGGAGTTTAAGGTAAGGTGCCGTTTTAGGTTGCGAAAAAAAACATTTATACAACGACTGAGTGGAGAGGGGATCATTTCTGTGCCCTTTAACGATGAGTGGCTGTGATCTTCGTCAGATGATGGTCAGTGGTTGTTACATTTACCTGTGGTTTCAGTCTGTGGTGCAAACATAGATTGTTGCAAGGATTTGTGGTTCGCTTTTCACTCTGAATTGTTGTAGGCTTGTATTCTCTCCGTTCCACGTTATAATACTTTTTGGTCTTGCCTAGATTTATGTGTGCTAATGAATCTAGACACATATAAAACATATATATTGATATATGAATGAATCTGGGTAAACAAATAAAATCTTATAATATGGAACGGAGGGGTAGCAGTTAGATGAAATAATTACCCTACTTGCCCTGTTGTGATTGTGGTTCCTAGTCAGCTAAGCCAACAACTGAAATGCATAAGCAAAATGATATCCAATTCGCTTTGGAGAATCCAATCATACAGCAGGATTTGGTCACATTTAGCTGTTAAGTCTGTAGAATATACACCGAGTAGCACCTGACTACATGTAGAGAGAAGCTTTCTTTTCAAAGTTCCCCCTGCAGACCAGCTATATATTTAGCTGAAGAGTCTACCCACATACCATTATGGGTACCTTTCAGTCCATTTAAGCTTGAGAGGTGTTGGGAATGTATTGCTGGCATGGAGATAGACTCACTCCTGGAAACATTATTAGGGTTCCTTTGGAGTGAGGATTAATCTAAACTAATATTAAGTCTTTCCTATGTCCATACGCAAAAGTATATTCAGAAGTCTTCTTGTCATTAGATCTCTCCATCTAACGTTCCAAACCACAAGTTAGATCAATCCTACCATTAATGCTACAATTAGCAACCATGCATGATCTTCCTCTCCCAAGCAAACCCCCCGTGGGCTTTCATCATGATCAAACCATCCTTGTACTTTAGTGGAATTACTGATGTATCAGTTACATGTGGATTTCTGTTAATGAAATACAATGAAAATAAATAATCATACTAAAACTTTTCCTTAAGATTGATACAAAACCGATAAACATCTTGCACAGTGAATATATATGAAAAAAAAAATAAGCATACAGTTTGCTTTCCCCTGAACCTTAGGTCTCATAGATAAGGAAGTCAGCTTTCCCCTGCATAACAAATGAGGCACTGCAACAGGAAATCAGTTCAATAAAACTCTAAATTGTGTTTAGTTCAATGGCTTCAACTGCAGTAGCAGCCTGTGTCAATCAAACAAAATGCACAAGCTATTGCGGTAGAAGGTACACCTTGAAGTTGAAGGCTGATTTGCTAGCATTGCAGCTACTTCCAAAAGGCAAACTTCACAAAATAGGAGGTATTTGCTTCATATTTTACAGTTCAGATATTTCAAAATTTACCCTTTGAAATCTGAAAGAAATTACCAGTATACTCTCTGTAAATAGGAAGTGCTAACTTTCACAAAATTAGGTTGAAAAATGTGTAAATTGCATATATTTTGTCGACGATCTGGATCGACAGTAATATATACGAGGTGGATAACGAGACGTAGAGAACGATGGTTAGATATAGACACATGGTTACTTAGGTTCAAGCTCTCGGTATATGAGATAATATCCTAATCCTGCTTGACGATTATATTCAGTGGTGTGTGTATATATATGTCCCCTAGGGGATGCCTCGTACCCTCTTATATAGTGGGGGATAGTGATTTACAGATATAGTCCTAATCTAAGACCAAGATCCACCCGGTCTAGATACGGTAGGATCCAGCATTCTCGACAATCCAGATATTACCAAACTCCTAACAGATGAAGTATAGATAATGTCTCCTTCCTATTCGATACCCCCTAACCTATACGTACATGTACAGATTATGGATACTTCTAGTACATGTATCCCACATATATGCATCTTTCACAAAATTAGCTGAGTATGACCCACCTTCTGTCGAGAACTCCTAAGATGCTACCTTGTCTTTCCCGATTGTATAATTCATAGGATATGAATCCACTATAACTGAATTGCATGCATTTGTATATATTTCCTCATCCTAATGCAGATGGTATCTATGGCGGGAGTCGTTAGTTTATTTTGGGCAGATTCAGTAAGCTCAAGACTACCAATTTCTATATACATAAGCTAGTTTAGATAGTTGGTTTTCATGGAATCAATCTAGTTTGCAATCGATTATTCCAAATGCATTGCTGTGTTACAGATGTTGGCTAGACATTAGACAATGACACCTTCACTTAGGAAATAATATGGGACTATGTGCAATCAGTTCTTTAACAAGCCATGGGGCTATGGGTAGTAAGTCCTTTAACAAGGTAATCCAAAAACTTAGACATCTTCACCTAGTCAATAGTATGAGGCTATGGGCAACCAATTGTCGAATGATTGTTCAATTCAAGTGTTAAAGTATCATAGGTGTATATCTTAGGTTTTATATAGATTCATGTCACTTGTAAATGCCTTCAGAATTATCTAACCCTTCTATTATTTTAGTTGTACAAACTTATTCGCACCAATTATCTTCTTATTTTAATGCATTAGACTCTCATGAAGAAGGCTGTTACTAGCTTGTTAGGAGGTTATGCCTTGCACCACAATTGAAAACAAAATTCCAATTCCTTTCACCAAACCTCTTTCACCATACGTAACACTTTCTAGGATTTGAATTATTTCTCTAACTTTTGTATGTGGGTATCAATGGATTACATCACCATTGCACTTGGAATGAAGTAAGGAGGCATGAAGACAATGACTAGCGAGAAATTTGTGTGCCATGATCAGAGGAGATAGTTCGATGATTTTGAGTAGGAAGGGAAGTCATACCCTTTAATCATATTGAACCTAGCCGGATTGACAAGCCTAGCTCATCTTGGCCCGATTAATTTGAGCTAGGATTAGGTTCGGTCCTTGGGCTAGGCTACACATGAATATTTATATATAATTTGGCTATGCTATTGTAAAGCATGAGAACATTGCTATTATAGAATATATTGATCCTACCGCACCTAAAATGACAAGGCTAGGATGATGCTCTCTCCATCCTTGTCCATCACACCTTCTTCATCCTCTTTATTCCTGTAGGCAAGATCTGGCCAATGGCCACCTACAAGAGAGGGAGGGAGGAGGGGAGATGATTCATGCATGATGCTTTCTCAGATGTTGCCTTCATTGCCATGTCCCTCACCGTCATGGAGGATGTGAAGAAGTAGGTGATGACGGAGAATGTGAGGCTGGCGGTGGAGCAACGAGGGGTGAAGATGTACCATAGGCTGATGTTATAGTTTGTCAACCTCGTGGTGGTAGCGGATTTCATGGCACCACCGACAATGCAAACTTGACAAAAGATGTTGTCGACAATGTTTCTTGAATGTTGCAAACAATGTTTTGTCAATGTCGTTACAATCTAGTTTCTTTGGATGTTGTGCACATAAGGTGCAATATTTTTCGTTAGGTTGCAACAACATTATTGGATGTTGTGCACACTATTTCTTATTGTAGTAAATAATTTTTGAATGTTGCATCTATATTTTTGATCAAGTGGTTGAACATGCGATGAAACATTGCCTGATTTATTGACTACAATCAGGCATTGCATATAGTTGAAACATATTTTTAATCAAGTTATTAAGATTTTGTTGAAAATGCAATGAAACATCGTTCAATTTATTGACTAGGATCAATCGGGCACCCAATATGTAGGGAAATTGCTATGCGTACGAAACAATCATCCGACTTACGTACGACTCAACCATCCAATGGCTGTAGTGCCACTCACTTGATTCCTTTTGCCTAATCAATATTCAATGGTTATAGTGTTTCAGTCATACGCAGGTAGTACAATTGGGTCGTACATATAGCGGGACTGAATTTGTAGTCATGTCCTTAAATTTGTTGTTGAGTTCAGAACTAAGAGAGACCTGTATTTACTTTTTAATATGCACATCATGTGACCCCATCTTGTATAAATCTACTGTATGTATGTACCATTTTACGCCATCCTTTATGTTTTGTTGTAGCAGAGAGCAAACCCATTGCTACTATACATTAATTGGTCTATTAGATATGACATATCACTAGCTCGAACATTATTTCTTGTATGGTATCTCTTGGGAGTAAAGCATTTTTTTTTACATTTTTGATCTAACATGCATAGGCTTGAGAGGTAGTTAGGATTTTTCTAGAGTTGCCATTTGGTCGGCATCATGGTTTCTCTCCTCCTATGCAAAATGAGCACATTCTGATTGTTCTTTCATTTTATTCAACATATTACAACAGCTCCAACTAATGCACAAACTGATTCAAGTAGCAAACTAAGTCATAAAGTGGCAAAGAACTAAGTAGCACATGAGGATGTTTCAGATCTAACTTAGTCCTAATTTGTGGCTGTTTGCAAAATGCCAACACCTATAAAAACAATGGTAACAAATTAAATAAAGATTATCACAACCTTCCTGAATGCCGAGGTTAATCATGAAAAACATGTGGTCTAATCTCATGGGTTCACTCCAAAACCAACTGCTTGTTACTGGTTTAGAGATAATACTGCTATTCCTCTTACGTATTTTTTCACTATCATGTAAATCCAAACTTTGTTTTTTTCTATTAGTTAGTAGAGATAAAAAGTAAAGTGGGAAAGAATGGGTTGTTGCCGTATTAATATATAGCATGTGCCAAGTGAGAATAGAGGTGCTGGTTCAAAGTCCTTATAAAAATATAGGTGCCTTGCCAATAAAATTGTTGAATATAAACTTGTTTGGATGTAATTCTGGTAAAGGCATATAGTAGTACAACGAGCCCTTTATCACTATTTATTGATTGCTTTTTAGTAGATCTTGGGTTCAAATGTATATTGTTCTTCAGGAAAACACCTATGACTTGTGCAACCTAATAGTATTTCTAGGCTTGGGGTGTCACAGAAATTAGTATATCCCCACAATCTCAATGCTAGGGGACTAATAGGGATTTCCCTGCAAGTAACTGTTCTTTGCTCAGTTGGACATTCTTAGCAAATTGGCAGCCGATGTTATTTGTCAAGGTGCTCTTATATGATAATCAAGCTTGTTCAATTGCTAGAACCTTTTCTTGTCAGGTGCTACATTGTTGGCAACAGGTTGTCTGGGACGATGTTCTCTTGTTCCAACTGTTTTGTTTCATTGTGAAGTTCTGGTATAAACTGAGAGTGGTCTTGGAACAATTGTATCAGCTTGATGTAATTGCCTGAGATCAATAGAGCTTTATATATGTAAAAAAATTGGAAGTTTTGTGTCATTCTTTGTAGCTGTGATTCTTTCTGCTCTTTATTTCTCAAGTTCTGTGTTAGGATATCCTATAGTACGGCTTGTAAGATATTGTACAAAAACAAAACCAGTTCAATGCAATTGTTTAAGTTAAAGAAATAAAACAGTCCATTACATCTCAGACCTACATTTTCAGTGAGAAGGATATCTGGAAATAAACATAGCATCCTCTACTCTAGTTGCTTTCAATTAATGGGCATATTGTTAGAGGTGTAATTTGGTCTATGTAATCTGTGATGCATTGGGGAGCAGGTCGTATGCGAAAGTTTCTAGGAGGATATAGTGTTTATTATGGAGGATACAGTGTCGTTGAGTAGGCTTGCTGCCATGAGTTATGGCCTGATCATTGGTGTTAATTATTGTTGAGACGCTGTTGATCCTGGCTTGGAGTTGTGTGCATGGATTATGCTGCCAAGTGGAGTAGTATAGATTCTTGTTCGTGATGGAATTGATCGTGTGCATGGCTGGCTCAGATGGAGGCTAGAGCAGCAATGTGTGCTCGTGCACGAGATGACGCCTAGTGAAGTGAGTTTCAGGCCGCATTCGACAGTTGGGTTAGTGACCACGTGAAAAAAATAGCAGTGGATTAATATATTATTAATAAGTTATTAGCTATAAAAATTATAAAATAGATTGATGTGATTTTTTAAACTGACTTTCTTATAACTTTTTAAAAATAATATTTAGTAGTTTGAGGAGCACGCGCGTATGAAAATGGGAGAATATAGGCTAGAAGAAAGTGACGCCGAATGTAAGTCTATCCGGTTCATCACGTCCGTGTTGAAGTAGCCAGCCAACATGTTACTAATACTTGGTCCATCACTAGTCATGCAACATATATTACCCAAGAATTCATATCCTCTGTCATTAGTAAGCAATGTCAGAGGTGTACAGTGGCACACAGTGAGGTATAAACACATAGCATTAATGAGATGCATGGCACATCACTGCAGCTATTAAAATTATCATTTTCACTGTAGCTTAGGACTGTAGAAGAGTATCGGCCGTCCATCTTACATTGAACGATTGATATTCATCCAATCTCACACCGCTGTTCACCTATCCATTACCAACCGCTCATTACACTACATGAAATAAAACTTGTTACTCCCACATGCAATGAAATTAAACCGTCCAGATATATGCCATGTTATTCCTAACAAATATTACTGGCTTCTCTCATTCTTGGACTTCTCATTTCTCACCATGGAGGATCTGGAATCATTGTGTTAATTAAGCTTCAAATGGTATTTGTCTTTCATAAATGAGGATAATTGAATGGGGGCAGAGTATTTGTTGAACGTCTGAAATGGTGCAGACAGAATATATAAAAAGACATGTTCCAAATTCCAAAGTGACAATCGAACTGTGTGGCGCATGATCTGCCAGTATTCAACCAATGAGATAGTAGACTGCATATCAAATATTTCTCCTCTTCCATGAAACCAAATAATTCTAATATCATGGAACATATACATGGATCGTCCAAGAAAGCAGTGCTTCCTAGAATTACAAGCATATAGGTTTGGGATGCATTGGGGTTACACGTACATGTGCGAGGATACAAACAAAGCAATCTGTCAAGCCTGCTTGCTCTCTTCAAGCACTGTGACTCAGAACAAGGAGATGAACAGTAACGATATCATGGTAAAGGGCTAAATGCACTCTTGCCTATACTGATGTATAAAAAATATGCGAACCGACATTTCAAGCATTCACCGAAATAGTTCTGTCAACATCATTATGTTCTTTGTTCTCATTGCACTTAGGGGCTGTTTGGATCCATGGACTTTTTTTAAGTCTCTTGTCACATCAAATGTTTAGACGTTAATTAGAAGTATTAAATATAGACCGATAACAAAACTAATATCATAAATAAAGGCTATTTACCTAGATAAATTTTTTAAGTCTAATTAATCCATGATTAGCAAATGTTTACTACAGCATCACATTCGCTAATCATGGACTAATTAGACTTAATAGATTCGTCTCGTCAAATAGTCTAAAATATGTGGTGGGTTTTATTAATAGTCTATATTTAATACTTCTAATTAGTGTCCAAACATTCGATATGACAGGGACTAAAAAAAAAATCTTATGGGATCCAAACAGAGTCTTAGTAAAAAGAAAAATCACTTCCAGGACATCTAAAGTTTCTCCCTTGGTGCCACCATATGAAATTTTCCTCTGCAATTCCTGAGCTATTAATTGAGATAGAAAAATACTATATTGCTCTTCTTCTTCTACCACCTGAAAAATCTTTAGAGAATGAATAGGAACTCCACAAACTAAACAAAAATCGGGTTTTTAATTTTACTCCGGAGGACGTCACAAGCAAGGATAAAAACAAAAATGTGCCATGAATTAACCATATTGAATTTTTTATATAATACTTCTGCTATTTTCTGTCTACATGAAATTCTTTCACGAGAAAACCAAAATGTGGCTTACTACTGAAATTTTAACAATGAGTGTGTATCAACATTTAGATTCAGGGGTAAATCTACTGTTAGAAATATGGTCACATTTCGGCATATTTTAATCTAAAATAGTAGAACAGTATGCATGACATTCACATGGAATAATCTAAATCATAGGAATAGAACATCTAGTAGCATGCTTAATGCGTAGCAAGCATAAACATCCATTTCGTATACACGTAGCAATGAAAACATTGCTAACAGGCACTCTAAAACAGTAAACAGAAGAAAAGGGAGCGCGGTATACCCTGAGAAAGGCCCTCCGCTAGTATTTGAGGCAGCACTGCCTCCGTTGATGTTGTTTCTGTTGCTGCCGCCGTTCCCGCCGTTGCCGCCGCCGTCGCCGTGCACGCCACTGCTGCTGTGCGTGCCACCGCTCCCGCTCCCGTTGCCATCTCCGTCAGTCGACATGGTGGAATTATCCGAGCAGTCGTACAAATGCACTCCCCAAAAACCTTAGCACGCGCCTACCCGTGCAGGTACTCTGGCGAGAGGGGTTCCAGAGGCCTGCTCGTTTTGATCACTTGTGCGCACTAGCGATCAGAACCGGGGAGACAGAGATGAAGCACGGGAACTCGATAAAAACCAGAGAGGAGCAAAAGCAATGGAGAGGAACTGTACTAGCCTCGGGAAGAAGGAGAGGAATATGGAAACCCGAATCCACGCCCCCTGATTCCGTTACATGATTACCGCGCAATCAAATCGCGCAATTATAGCTGCGGACGTTACGGGAGGCAATCACAGGGATTTGAATATTCTTTCCTTCAATTCCTAGCCGTTGCAAAAAGGAAGGGGCGGGCGGAGCGGCTGGACGAGCCGAGCCACGCCACGTCCCAGACCGGACCGGCCTGCCATCCAGCCGGCCGACGTGCGCGCGCGCGTGTGGCGGTCTTCCTACCGTTTCAACCAGTCAACAGGGAGTCTCTTCTACCTCTCTATTTAAGCTGAGGTTCTCCACTTTAATTCTCCAAGGTGGTATTATTGTCTCTACCATTTATTGTGCACTAGTGGAATTTTAATTAACCTTAATTGGGCCTAGCCTATTTGATTAACAATCCCCACCAAATTTCATAGCCCACAAGAAAAGTTCTTAAGACTTATCTTGTTTATTATACCAGTGTTTCGGTGAAGACTGTTAAGTTGAACTTTCACCTAGGAAAAGAGCTACACCAGACCACAACTAAACAATGGACTATGCCTTGAATTATCAGTCTTGTGCGGTCAGGTTTCACTCAGAACCTTTACTGATAATAGGCTACCGTCTGCATCCCCTTTTGTTTGGAGCATATGAGTCAAACTCCAGGCCCTTTCATGAGTATCTAGAGATTACCCAAATCTCAAAGACTGTGACTAGCAGTCAAACTCATATAGGTGTGTTCCTTCTAAGATGTTCTGTAGGTCAACATATTTGCTTTGAGAAAAGCCACTCAGATCACATTAAGGTATAAGCCATCCTACCATATAGAGTAGAAGAGAAATGCACTATGAAAATGAGTCCTTTTTAAGGGTCTCTTCTCTCAGTTATACAATAGCTTGTCTCACCATCCAAATTCACGGGATTTCCGATCACAATGGATAGGTTTCCATTATTGTGCAATTTTAAGTGGGTCTCAAACCCATTTCCCTCGATGCATTGTCTATCACATTACGTGATAGTCCCTTGGTAAACTGATCTGCCAGATTTTTAGCTGTCTGGACGTAGTCCAGTGCTTTCGCTCCGGAGTTTTTCTGTTTCCTGATAGACTTCAGTCTTCTTTTTACATGCCTAGATGACTTCATGTTGTCCTTTGAACTTCTCACCTTAATAATCACTGTTTGATTATTATCACAGTTCATTAAAATTGCTGGTACTGATTTTTCAACCACCGGCAAATCCATCAGGAGTTCACGAAGCCACTCGGCCTCAACTGTGGCCGTATCTAGTGCTGTGAGTTCTGCTTCCATTGTTGACCATGTTAAGATGGTCTGCTTGTAAGACTTTCAGGAAACAATGCCACCTCCAAATGTGAACACATGTCCACTTGTGGCCTTTATCTCATCAGCATCAGATATCCAGTTAGAGTCACTATACCCTTCTAGTACTTTTGGTTACCAGTTATAGTGAATGCCAAAACTTATTGTCTCTTTTAGATAGTGCATGACTCTTTCTAAAGCCCGTCAGTGATCATCTTCTGGATTTGAAACAAACCGGCTCAGTTTGCCAACAGCAAATGAGATGTCAGGCCTTGTTGCACTAGCTAAGGACATCAACGAGCCAATGATTTGGGAGTATCTCAACTGATCCCTTGCTATCCTTCGGTTTTTCCTTAATAGCACACTAGGATCATAAGGAGTAGGAGCTGGCTTGCAGTCACTATACCCAAAGCGACTCAAAATCTTGTCCACATAGTGAGATTGCACAAATGTAATCTCACCCTCATATCCTCTCAGTAGCTTAATGTTAAGAATAACATAAGCCACTCCCAAGTCCTTCATTTGAAAGCTTTTGGACAGAAAGTCCTTAACCTCTTCAATCACATTGAGGCTGGTTCCAAAGATCAATATGTCATCGACATATAGACACAAGATTACTCCCCCTCCCCCACCATAGCGATAGTACACACATTTGTCAGCTTCATTCACAACAAAGCCATCAGATGTGAGTGTTGTGTCAAACTTCTCATGCTATTACTTAGGTGCTTGCTTGAGGCCATACAAGGATTTCAACAATATACACACCATTCCCTCCTGACCTTCTAGTACATAGCCATCTAGTTGATCCATATAGATATCCTCCTCTAGCTCTTCGTTTAGGAAAGCTGTCTTAACATCCATCTGATAGACGAGAAGACCATGAGAGGCTGCCAGAGCTAATAGTACCCTAATCGTGGTCAAGCGAGCAACTGGTGAGTAAGTATCAAAAAAGTCCTCGCCTTTCTTCTGGGTATAACCCTTGGCCACAAGCATTGCCTTGAAATTTTCAATTGTACCATCAGGCCTAAGCTTTTTCTTGAAAACCCATTTGCATCCAACAGGCTTGCACCCATATGGACGCTCAACGACTTCCCAAGTACCATTAGACATAATAGAATCCATCTCACTGCGTACCGCTTCCTTCCAATAATCAGCGTTAGGAGATGAATATGCCTCTTCTATGGTTCTTGGAGTATCATCTATGAGATATACAATGTAGTCATCTCCAAAAGATTTTGCAATCTTTTGTCTCTTACTCTTTCAAGTATCTACAATATTATTCTCCTCGGGATATTTCTCAACAGTTTGATCATCGTGTTCTATCGATTCAAAGTGCTCATGTAATGTAATAGGTTCTTGACTAGAGGTGCTAGGTGTACTCTTCGTGATGGGAAATTCATTCTCAAAAAATGTAGCGTCTCTGGACTCAAAAATTGTACTTACACGCATGTCTGGTACACCAGAGTTTATTATTAAGAATCTATAACCCACGCTGTGGATAGCATAACCAAGGAACACATAGTCAACGGTTTTTGGTCCAAGTTTTCGCTTTTTGACTCTAGGTACATTCACCTTTGCCAAACAGCCCCATGTGCGTAGGTAGGAGATATTTAACTTCTTCTTTTCTCATTTCTCCAATGGTGTTACTTCCTTATGCTTCATTGGAATTTTATTCAAGACATGACAAGTAGTCAAAATTGCCTCACCCCACCATTCCTTAGATAGTCCCGCGGTATCTAACATGGCATTCACCATCTCAGTTAGAGTGCGGTTCTTTCTTTCGGCTACCCTGTTTGACTGGGGTGAATAGGGAGGCGTGCTCTCATGAATAATTCCAAACTCTTCGCAAAAGGATGTAAACTCATTGGAAAAGTATTCTCCACCTCTGTCAGACCTCAACCTTTTGATTTTCCTCTCTAGTTGGTTTTTTACCTCAGCCTTATAAATCTTAAAGTAATGCAGTGCTTCATCTTTTGATTTTAACAAATACACATAGCAAAATCTAGTGCAATCATCTATCAATGTCATGAAGTATTTCTTTCGACCTTTAGTCAACACACTGTTCATTTCACACAAATCTGAATGAACAAGTTCTAGAGGTGCCAAATTTCTCGCCTCTGCTACCTTGTGAGGCTTGCGAGGTTGTTTCGACTGAGCACAAGTATGACATTTAGAATCTTTGGCTAAAGTGAATTTTGGAATTAAAATTCACATGACAGAGTCGCAAATGCCACACATTGGACTCATCATTCTCACAAATATGGTTCACAACTTTATTATTACACATATCATCCAAAGAAAAGCGGAACAATCCTCCGCTGTCATAGCCTTTACCAATAAAAGTTCTATACTTTGAAACAACACATTTATTGGTCTCAAACACAAGTCTAAAACCATCTCAACATAATAGAGAGCCACTAACTAGATTCTTCTTTATTGAAGGGACATGCTGCACATTCTTGAGTTGCACGATCTTTCCCGAAGTAAACTTTAGATCGATCGTACCAACACCATGAACAGCCGCAAGTGACTCGTTTCCCATCAACAAGGAGGAACCTCTCCCGACCTGATAAGAAGAAAATAGGGAAATGTCAGCACACACATGAATATTAGCACCAGTATCAATCCACCAATCAGGTGAATGAAAAACAGAGAAAATAGTTGGTAAAAGATTATCATACCCCGATGTTCCTCCGCCCTCGCTAATGACCATGTTGGCAACCTTCTTGTCCTTGCGATCAGGACAGTTCTTGGCCCAATGCCTAGGTTTACCACACACAAAGCAATCACCCTTGGCCTTTCCCTTGCCTTTCTTCTTATAGGTGGTAGTGGCATTTGGTTTGACGTCAGGCTTGATTTTCTTCTTGTTGTTGTGGGATGCATGAAGGTTCTTCTTCTGCACCAAATTGGCGCTAGAACCTCCCTCTACCTTTTTGCCTTTGTCGTCTTTTGCCCTTGCCTTCTCCTCAACACCCAACGAGCCATTGAGATCAGTAACACTGAACTCCTATCTCTTGTGTTTTAGAGAAGTAGCAAAATCTGACCAAGAGGGTGGTAGTTTGGCAATAATGCCACCAGCCACAAACTTGTCAGGTAACTCACAGCGGTTATTCTCAAGTTCCTTTGCCAGCATCTGAATCTCATGAGCCTGTTCTACTACAGAACGGTCATCGACCATTTTGTAGTCATAGAACTGCTCCATGACAAATAGCTCGCTGCCAGCATCAGAAACTCCGAACTTGGCCTCAAGTGCATCCCACATCTCCTTCCCCGAGGGCATATGCATATACACGTCCACTATGTTGTCGGCCAGTACACTGATCAATGCCCCACGGAACAGGCAATCCGCCAACTCTAATTTGGCCTCCTCCTCAGGTGTGAGAGGCCTTTCGGTCGGTTAGCACCGTGAGACAAAGAAATATTGCATGGCTGTCAACCACAACAGTGTACGTGCTTTCCATCTCTTATAATTCGAACCATCAAATGCATGCAATTTCAAAGTAGCAGCAAAACCAACTACTGGAAATGACCTATAAGGTTTTTGGATTGTTGGAAATATGGTTACATTTCGGCATATTTTAATCCAAAATAGTAGAACAGTATGCATGGCATTCATAGGAAATAATCTAAAACATAGGAATAGAACATCTAGTAGCATGCTTAATCTATAGTAAGCATAAACATCCATTTCGTATACATGTAGCAATGAAAACATTGCTAAAAGGCACTCTAAAATAGGCACTCTAAAACAGTAAACAGAAGAAAAGGGAGCGCGGTATACCCTGAGAAAGGCCCTCCGCTGGTATTTGAGGCAACATTGCCTCCATTGATGTTGTTTCCGTTCCCGCCGCCGTTGCCGTGCGCGCCACCACTCCCGCTCCCGTTGCCGTCTCCGTCAGTCGACATGGTGGAATGATCCGAGCAGTTGTGCGAATGCACTCCCCAAAAACCTTAGCACTCACCTACCTATGCAGGTACTCTGGCGAGAGGGGTTCTGGAGGCCTGCTCGTTCTGATCACTTGTGCACGCTAGCGATCAGAACCGGGGAGACAGAGAGGAAGCGCAAGAACTCGGGAAAACCAGAGAGAAGCAAAAGCAATGGAGAGGAACTGTACTAGCCTCGGGAAGAAGAAGGAGAGGAATATGGAAACCCGAATCCGTGCCCCCCGATTCTGTTACGTGATTACCGCGCAATCAAATCGCGCAATTATCGCTGCAGACGTTACGGGAGGTAATCACGGGATTCAAATATTCTTTCCCGGGGAGACAGAGAGGAAGTGCAAGAACTCGCGAAAACCAGAGAGGAGCAAAAGCAATGGAGAGGAACTGTACTAGCCTCGGGAAGAAGAAGGAGAGGACTATGGAAACCCGAATCCGCGCCCCCCGATTCCGTTACGTGATTACCACGCAATCAAATCGCGCAATTATCGCTGCAGACGTTACGGGAGGTAATCACGGGGATTCAAATATTCTTTCCTTCAATTTCCAGCCATTGTAAAAAGGAACGGGCGCCTGCCCCAGCGGCAACGCCATGTCCTGGACCGGCCGGTGCACGCACGCGTGTAGCGGTCTTTCTACCGTTTCAACCAGTCAACAGAGAGTCTCTTCTACCTCTCTATTTAAGTTGAGGTTCTCTGCTTTAATTCTCCAAGATGGTATTATTATCTTACCCATTCATTTTGGGCTAGTGAAATTTTAATTAACTTTAATTGAGCCTAGCTCATTTGATTAACATCTATAGTCTATCATCAGGGCCATATGACCCTGATGCCATGCATCCGGCCAAGCCAATGTGTCCCTCAGCATTTTGTATGTAATGACCCTAACAACGAAAATTTATTGGCACTAATTGAGATCTGACACACTTAGACTCACAATCAGAGGGCGAATTTTCGTAGGCTTCTTATTAAATTAGTTTTTAGGGACAATTCCCTACATGCCCCTGTAATTTCACCCGATCCCTTCTACGCCCCTGAATTTTGCTTGATTTCTTATCTACCCCTGAGTTTTTATTTGGATCCCTTACATACCCATTCCGTTAGTTGACCATTAGTTTGACCGTTAGTTATTGTAGAAATTATTTTACTGGCCTTGGTGTATTACTAAAAGCTAGAAATGTTTTATGTGTAAATTATTTGAGTTGTGAAAACCAATAAGAAATAAATTACTAAATATTTGTTATGAATTTTTAAAAATGAAACATTATTTCATTAAAATAAAAATATTTATTGTAAAAATTTTCTGAATCAAAATTGTCAACAAATATGTATTGAAAAAAATTTGTTTTGAAAAAACAAATGGATGTAATTAGTTTTTCACAAACTAGAAAACATATTTAAAATTTTTTAAATAAATTTCAGATCAAATTTGATGAATTTCGTATATTTCCCAAAAATTTAAACCTAAATAACATTTAGTTTTATTTCTTAATTTTCTGGTGAAACTAATGTATGGATTTAAGTATAATTTAAAAAAATAAAAAGTTTTATATTTAAAGTTAGTCATTAAATGATTATATCGTTAGTATAAGTTAATTTTTTTCATATAAAATTTATTGGGTATGTAGCACATATGTATAGGAGGGGTAATATAGTCATTTTAAAATATTTAACGGTCAACTAACGGAGATGAGTATAGAGGGGACCAAAATAAAAACTTAGGGGTGTATAAGGGATGAGGTAAAATTCAGGGGTATTGAAGGGATTGAACAATTTTTCAGGGGTACATAGGAAATTATCTCTAGTTTTTAACGTGTCGCGAAAAGCGGGGCGTTACATAATTAAAGTACTCAGCATATGTTCCTACATCTTTGGCTCTGGAGTTGTTACTTGTTGGCTATTTTAGCTATGTAGTAGCTGTAGTTCGTCTGTGCAATTAGATAAGTAATTTGCTAATCAGGGCATATTTAGTTACTAAACAATCGAGATAGAACTTTCTTCTGCAGCCGAAAGAATGCAGTTTATATTTTAAAATAAAATGATTTAAACATGTATAGTTAAAATAAATATAGCTCATCGAAACAGTCTCAAATCCTCAATCTACTCATAATTCTAGCTCTAAAAATTTTGGATAAAAAATATGTAGCTTTAATAGTATTTTAATAAGGTTAGGAATTTACCGCTAATCTGGATCGGTCTGCGTTATTAGACTTATTCTTAAGTGTAGATGTATGGTACGTTCTTTTTACTATCTAGAAAAATATATTGAGGTATCATATTTTTCAGTGTAAAAATTTAACACCTTAAGATAGAACATATTTTAAGGAACCAGAATTTTGCACTAAAATTTGTAGCATCCTAAAGGTACTTCTTAATAAAAAAACCAACATCCCTATATTTCGTGTCAAAAGAAAAATAAACTATTACAATTAGAGTTTTAAATACAACGATACTAACATGCGAGTTATAACCCCGGTGGTTTCAAATCCTGACTGAGGCCGTGTTCCGGAGTGGGGTGGGGAGGGTTAGGTATCCGGCGCGAAAAACATAGTAATAGATTAATACATGATTAATTAATTATTAATTATTAAAAACATATAAAATATATCAATATGATTTTTTAAACAACTTTCATATAGAAACTTTTTTTGCAAAAAATATATTATCTAGTAGTTCGGAAAACACGCGCGTAAAAAACAAGGGGGTTTACGTAACTTAGCCCCCGGCCTGAACGTCAATTGTTTGGATGGAATGGTTCTAGTGGTTGATAAATTCACTGGCTTGTAAAGTAGATGTTGGTTTCAGTTGCCCTGAAGGGAAGCATGACTTGTCCTGCTATGCAATCGCATAGGCTTGGAAGGTGCCAGGAATGCTAGACTCCCATGCTGTCCAAGAAAAGGGGGCTAAATAAAACGTTAGACAATCTTTGCTGGGTGCGACAGTATAGCCGTTCATGCAGTGGCCCAGCTTTGTCCAGGATAAAACAGTAGAACCGTTCAAACGGTGATCTACTCTCGATTCAACATTATTTGGATGTTCTGAATGCTTCACCTTTGTCCAGCTCTGTGACATTCACCATCACTACTGAAGAGAAGAGGCATGAAGGACATGCAGATGCACTCTACATAGCATCTGATTCTTAGGCCAATCTTAATGGAAGTTTTATGGACAATAAATAGGATGCCATGTAGGTATTTTTGATGATATGGCAAAGTACTAATGAAGAGAGAGATGAAATGAGTTTCATGGGGATGAAACCTTCTATGCACTGTTATCTAGACAACTTGTGTCTTGCATGTAACCTAGAAAACAACAATAGATGAAACTATGCATTCAGAGAGGGATGTTTCATCCTAGTTTTAAACTTTTTAGATGACATGTCACTCTAGATAATCGTGTCATGAAACTTGCATTGAGGATTGCCTTAGTACTACTAGAAGAACTATACCTACATTTTAGCATTAAAGTCAAGTGTATGGTCTCGAGAGACATTTGGAGAAAAAAAATCACTAAAAGGCATAGTACCTCCTGATCCCTCCTTGATCTGAATATGAAAAGAAATCCACTTGGGCCCATATATGAGAGTCACCACAAAGTTTAGCATTAATTTATGTTGGCTTGACAGTTCACAGTTGACACTAGGGAACTAACAAAAATTTGCAACAAACGAAATCCAAGGTCAGTTTGTGGCTGTTTGTCAAATGCCAAAACCTCTAGAAACAATTATTTATAAATAATATTAGCATAATCTACCTTGGTGATGAGCTTAATCGGGCTGAAAACCCTGTGGCCTAATCTCATGGGTTCATTTCAACACCAACTGGTTATTTCTGGTTTAAAGCTAATGCCATACTCCTGCTTGCCAATATACTCTAGTTCTTATGTGGCTTTTCCCTATATCTTCTATCATGTAAATCTTAAAGTATTTTTTCTACTTTGTACTTAGTTGGGGATAGCAAGTAATGTGGAACAGAGTGTGTTGTTTGACATACCGATAGCATGTGCCAAGTGACAGTAAAGGTTTCTGTTGAAAGTCCTTATAAAAATACAAGCATACCACATTAAATTGCCAAATGTAAAGATTAAGTTCCATTTCTCAGAGTCAAAGATTGCTACTACCTCCATTTCATATTATAAGTCTTTCTGGCTTTATCTAAATTCATTGATGAATGAATGTATATACTTTATATATGTGTCTAGATTTATTAGCATCGATGTGAATCTACGTAATGCTAGAAAGACTTACATTATAAAACGGTGAGAGTAGTTGCTGCCGTTGCTTGGTGGTAATGCTCGTAGTGGTAGATAGAGTCTTCTATGGATACCATACCAGTCCAATTTATTTTAGTACATTGTTGGCTTTAAGTTGTCCTGAAGAGTATTATTTTTTAGGCATGAAAGGTAACGAGAATAGCCGAACCTTAGTTCGTCCAGAAAAGAGAGACAAGAAAAGAAGTTCCTTCAAAAGAGATTTTCTTCACCGAGTGCAATAGTGTTAAAAAACTGGTGCTTGTAGAGTTAAATTAGCCGTAAGAGAAAATAACTTAAGTGTCTCTTATTAAATACAGAGATGGTATGAAGTGAGATATAGGTTGGGGGTAAAATGAATAAATATTTGAATATAAGATGATTAAAGGGACAACTAGAACTCCACAAATACACTTTTTGTTTGACAAATTTAAATTCTAAAAGTGCATATTTTTGTTGAACCTTTTCTTCTTATCTCAAGCTATCTTATATGAATTTTTTTTCTAAACAACTATGAATAAATAAATTAAGAGCCTTCACAAAAATCATATATATGATTTTGTAGAGGTTCTAACAAGTAAAAAGCCATTAAAGTACAAATGGACTTTTAAGAAGAAACAACTATGAATGAATAAACTGAGAACCTTTACAGAAATCATGGCAAAGTATATTGGAATGCAATTAAGTTGATTCTTCGTTATTTGAAGGTACTTGTAGTTTTGGCTTGATGTTTAATAAGAATAAAATAAACACAATTAACATTGTTGGATTTGTGGTTTTTTTATTGAGCAGGAGATTTCGATAAAAGAAAATATATTTTAGGATATATCTTCTCTTTATATGGTGCAACCATCAATTGGAAGGTTTCACATCAGTCTTTCACTGCTCTTTCCATTACTGAGGCAAACTATATTTCAATTATTGATGGTGTCAGGAAAACTATTTGGTCGTGAGGTCTTATTTTTTGAACTTGGTGTTCAACAGGACGTTAATAATGTTTATTATAATAACCAGAGTATTATATTTCTTTGAACAATAATAATATGTTTCAGGTCCACAACAAAAATATTGCTATCAATGACCATTTTGTTCGTGATATTGCTGGTCACGCAGATGATCTTGCATATGTACTCATGAAGTCATTTTCAGGTACTAACTTGAAGCATTGTTTAGACTTAATGGATATTTGTGGTGCTTAGCGATCTTTGGGTTTTAGAGACATTTTTTTCTATCATTTATTTATAGGAGTTTTAAGTTAATTAAGGAGATATTTGTTGGACTATGACACCAATACCAGTCCTAATCTAACATTAGTCCTATTCTAATTTTTCCATACAAATATATAACACCCTTTACATGTAACGCGGTACCATTATTTGTAGATCGTGTCTCTCTCTCATTATTTTCTCTATCTTAAAAGGGTTTTTCACGTTATGTTCCTATCTTTTTTACCTCATTTTCCTATCAGTTTGTAAGAGCTTTTCTATTACTCTTCGGCTCAAAATTTGACAAACATGATAGAAAATCGCTAGTCCAACAGACTGTCCAAACTCCAACGCACAGGAATTTTGTTTTATGTTTTAAACCTTTTAAATAAATAATTTTATTACTAGACCTTGAGAGAAAGTATTTCCACCAGATAAACCTTTTGGCCAAACCACTAACATTGGCATGACAAAACAATGTTACAACACAAAGTTTTTGTGTGGTATGCTTGCTACGCTATTGTCGGTGTCGTGACAATATTGTCTTGTCACGCCACTAGCACTGACGTGGCAAGCCTGTCACGCTAATCACGCTGCGTGACAACGTTATCTTGCCACCAACACTAGTGTGGCCAAAAGATTTATCTGACGAAAATACTTTCTACCGAGGTTTAGCAATAAAATTATTTGTTAAAAATATTTAAAAAATAAAAAAAAATCCATGCACAGGCCATGCCATCGCACTGGTCAAACGAATGAAGTGGCTGCTCAAAGTTGACAACCCACACTATTCTCCACCCTCTTCGGTCCAACCATTGTCCTCCATGTTCTGTCCAACCATAACTTCCGTAACATGTCTTACGGATAGAAGCATAAGTGATCCGGTCCACCAAACCACTTATAGACCAACTAAGTAATAACCCACTTAATTAGCCTATAAGTGGGTTCACGGGTTGGTCCACTTACACTCTTGCTTGCGAAATAGCTTACAGAGCACTTATTGATCAGTTATATTTATTTCAAGTAACAGAGAATCATCTTTATTCATAAATAATCTTTATGATTACTTTTATTCGTAAATTAATAAACACAGTATACGATGTACCATGATATTTATTATGATTGTGTTTCGGACATTTTACTGAGAAAGTGATGCTAGCTCATCAGGGTCAAGCCCACTGAATGGCGTAGCCGCTGTAGTTGCTCCGCTTGTCGGCGTATCGGTCCCAGATCATTACTCCGCCGTAGTTCGCTGCCTTCTGCACGACCGGGACGACGCCGTAGTAGAGGTTCTTGGGGTGCACGTAGCCGACCGTCTGCTCCGACGCCGGCAGGCCCACGTAGATGCCGGAGTCGGGGTACGCCGCCGTCCACTTCTCCCACTCCTGCTGCCAGTAGGCGGCGCAGTACCCGTCGCCGTAGAGCCTGACGTTGATGCGGGTGACGACCCCCGTGGCGAGCGCCCGCTCCACGCGGCGGTCGGGGTACCTGCACCGTGGCGTCGCCGACAGCTGCACCGGCGTCCTGGCGCGGAACTGCTTGTTGTAGCTCCAGAGGCGGGCGGCCAGCACGTCGTAGAAGTCCGGCGGGCCCTGGTCGATGAAGAGGTCGACGCCGTCGACGTAGGCGTCCCCGAACGGGCGGCGCACGCCGGTGCCGTTACCGGAGCCGGCGAGGTAGGCGTACCACAGGTAGTCGGCGAGGTCCGTCGCGGCCTTGGCGCTCGGCAGGGAGTACTGGCTGCCGAACCCCCCGATGGAGAGGAACACCATGATGCTCTTCGACTGGCAGTGCTTGATGTCGTCGCCGACGCCGGCGACGGGGTGGCCGGAGAGGTCGAGGCCGGGCGTGCCGTGGCCGCCGAACACGTCGAGGAAGGAGATGACGACGAGGGTGTACGTGCCGGCGTCGCACGCCTCGCGGAGCGAGCCCTCGGCCTTGTTCCGGCCCCAGAAGACGGTCACCTGGCCGGTCTTCCCCGCGGCCGCGGCATGGCCGGCGAAGACGGCGAGGAGCGCCGCGAGGGCCAGCAGGCTGACGGACGCTTGCCTCTTGCCCGTGACCGCCATTATTGATGGGTGGTTTCTTGTGGAATTGCTCGCTATCAGTGCATATATGGTGGTAGCTTGGGATCGGAAGGCATGGAGGACAGCTCAGCCAGCGAGCTAGAAATCAACCCGAACTGAGAGCGACGTAGGTGCTTCAACCAAATCCGTTCACGCGCACGGCGGCGAGTCGACTATGCTCTTGTGAGTTCGACGACGCCAAGCCACTCAACGTGGCAAGCTTGCCCCACTGGTCCGTCGGCTAGGCGCCTTTGTTGTCTTCCGGCCAAACCATTAAATAAAAGGGACAACAACTTAGGCAGTGTTCGCCACTGCCCCATAACCTTAACTAAGCCCTATCTTTTTACGCGTGCACGCTTTTCGAACTGTTAAACAGTGTATCTTTTAAAAAAAATTTTTATAGGAAAGTTATTTTAAAAAATCATATTAGTCTATTTTATATTTTTCATCCACACTACCAAACGCGGCCTTATTCATCTTCCAAAAGAAGTTCGATTTCCAGTATCTAGTACCTTTTGCAAAAAAAAAGATAATCATAAAATTAAGAGTAGCCACATAATAATTGACCATATATTCCATTCGTTTTTTATTTGACACCGTTGACTTTACATTTGACTATTTGTTTTATTTAAAATTTTCACATAAATAAAAAAGATTACAAGTCATGCTTAAAGTTATTTTATTAGTAAACTAAATCATAACAAAATATAAATAGTAAAACAAATGATGAAAAGAAGATTTAACTATCAACCGTATTAAATAAAAAGAACGGAGAGAGTAGTTCTTTACTTGGCTGCGCATCTCCAAGAGGAAGAAAATAGCCTCAATAATCTTTGTTTGCTGCTGTAAAATTTTGTTACTAAATACAGTATTTAAAATATGCCGTGCCATTATTGGTGGGCCCTCAACTTTTTTGTGCCGATTATCGCATACAACACTGAGGATGTGAGTCGGGTAAGGCATCCGAGGGTCTGCCTTGAGGATTGGTTTGCCAGTACTGGGTATGTCTTAAAACTTTTAGGCCTATTTATTCCCATATTTTGCTTATACTTATATTTATAAGCTAAAATTTGAATATTCAATCTTAAATTTAAAATTAATTTTATAGTTTTTCATCAAGTTTATTTTTCAGCCATGTTTATTAGATCGCTAAGAATATGTATATAAAAGTTTTATTTGCAAATTAATTTCTGCTTATGTTTATAAACCAAAGTTTTAAGTTTTAACCTTAAATTTAGAGTTGAACTTGAAATTTTTCACCGAAGTTTATTTTTCAGCATTGACTTTTAGTTTGTTAAAAACACGTGTATAAATTTTTTATTTATAAATTATTTGTTGTTTGTAAATATGTTGTTTAGGCCCCTTTGTCTTCTTTGTAAATTATTTTTCAGCATTGACTTCTTAAAGTGATTTGAACAAATAAACACCAACAATACTTAAAATATAACGTGCACCAATTGTACAACTTATATCGTCTTGTGAACTCTTTACACAAATATTCAAACTCAATATCAATATGCGAATTTGTGATATTTTTCACACTTAAAAGTACTACCACTTGTCTCTTGCATCCTTAAAACATGAAACAATCAATTTTTATGCTTTGTTTATGCGAACATAGTCATGATTGTTGATTTTATAAGTAAATCTTGATCTGTAATAACAATGAGAGTAGACTTGCCACCTATACAATAAAGATAGTACATAATAAGCACTAAGATATATCTGTTTTTTCATCTTGTGAAAAACATAACCCAACAAATAGTTATTTTCATATCTAGTAATGCCAACAAAAGGCGCAAATCTTTCTAAAAGATCATAACTATTTATCTTATAAGTTTTGTCAAAACTAACACAATCTTCATACATCTCATAAAAAATTCTACTATCTTCATATACCTGAAATCAGGGTTCGGAGTATCCGAATTGCATTTTGTATCGGGGTCACCGAAATACCAAAATTTTTGAAATTTCGGATGAAATTTGTTCCAACAATATTTGTTGAAACAATACTAGGTTTTAAATTATAGTGCTCGCAAATAAAAAGTTGTTCCATATCTTTAGAAAGAAGACAAGATGTGAGAGAAAAAAAAAAGCTAATTACCTCCTACTCCTGGTGGTGGTAGTAAATGTTGATTTCACATAAGATTCACTTGATGAATCCGAAATTCAGTAAAATTTTCACATAAGATTCATTTGATGAACTCAACATTTACTGCTAGTGTTGTTGGCTTCCTGCTTGTTAGCTGCTGATGGTGGACTGGTGGGCGACGACGGGCAGACCGTGGGGGATCGACGGCGTCTGGGGGAGACCGAGCGCCGGTGCCGCGACGGTCGGAGGGTGCACGAGCGACGACGGTCGGCGTAGGCCGCGCAGCGGCGCCGAATGGCTTGATGCGACCGGTGGGGAGGTCAGATGCGGAGGGTGGGGGAGCACCGGTTGGGGATTCCGAGCGACGCTGTGGCGGCACGTGGCGCGCCGGCGGCTTGGGGAGGTAGGGCGCTGCCGTGCGACGGCTGGAGGAGGCCGGGAGCCATCGCGTGGAGGGTGGGGGAGCGACATGACGATGACTGGTTCCTAGCGTAAGCTGGGCGGCCGCGCGCGGTGGGCGCCGATGACAACAATGGTCATGGGCGAGACAGCGACGCGAGAGGAGGACCACGAATTTTTTTGATTTGCACGGACGGCCGCACGTGGATTGGGATTTTTGGTTCTTCTAGGGTTTCCTCTCCAGATTTGGGAAATTATTTTAACCGAAATATTTGACCGGAGCCACTTACTATCGGGATCCACAGAAATGGCTGAAATTTAGGAAATTTTGGAAATTTCAGAAATTTTATTCCGGAATTTTGAACCCTAACTGAAATATACTTGAGACAATGTTATTTTTATTAGTTTGAAAAGTATAGTAGAATAAAGGGTTTTCTAACTTTTTTTAAAGTATTGCATTATATTATTTTTCCACATTGTCTTCTCAATGAATCTCTGTTGTTGCTTACGCTTTTTTTAGTGTATGGAAATGATGACAAACCCCCTTCAAGTATGACAAGGGAGACATTATCATTCTGTTTGACACATTAATTGAATTAAGAGTATTTATCGAAGTTTTCTCCTCATCTGTCATATGTTTATGGGAGACTCATCAGGGGGTGGGCTCATGATTATGCTCCAAAACAAGCCTTGTCACTTGATACTTTTTGTTTATTAGCTTGATCTGCATTTCTGCCGTATATCTTGTGTTTTTCACTTTGTTTTGCTTCCTCTGTTTGATAAGAGAGTTTTTTCTCCACAACATTTAATTTATTTGGAATATGCATGGAGCATATTATTGTTTTTTCAACTGGTTTTCTCCACTTGTTGCATCTAAATATATTTTTGACACACAATCACTCTTCCTTGAATGCTAATTGTCACCCATAACAACAAATGTTAATTGTCACCTCTAACAACAAAGAAACCTATTATGTTTGCATAATCATCATAGAATTCAAAAGATTATGTATCACCAAGGAAAACTTTGTTCATCACAAGGACATGTGTACTGTTCGACTCTTGACTACATCTATCTGCTGCTACTACACTTTCATTTTCCAAAAGTTGTCAATTTGCTTCACTGATTCTTTCATGCCCAACATCTTCCTACACAGATTGCTTATTGATTATAGGACATTCAATATCTAAAGTTTGTCGAACTACTACAACATCTGCAATCTCAAGGTGTGTAAACTGATCATTCTGTCCGAATTGGTCTTCTTGATTTGCTTCTTCAAACTTTTTATCTATCGAATTAAACGAACTTTGCATATCTGTCGTTGACACAAATTGGTTCAAATCAAACTGATCAATAGTCTTGGATTCTTTTGCTTCACTATTTTTCCCAAATCGTGGACCAAATAATTTTCTGAATTACCAATTAAGAAGTTTTCTGGAATATGTTCACTCTCCTTCAAGCTTACCTTATTCGCCCAAAATGTGTTATCATACTCAAACCTACTAGATGATACATAAAGATCACTCTGAAAAGGTAAGCACACAAAGAGTAAATAATATGTTTTCAACAACTTGTTTTTACCTTTTTTTTTCATTCATACCTATATATTTGTCCCAACAACATTGTTAAATGCACATATTTCTTGGATCTTGGATCAAGCTTGTAAAACTGATATTACCCTCTTGGGATAGTTTGAAGAAGCCTTCATACTATGAGTCTGTTTGCACCACTTCATCCTTGTGTTAAAACACAAACGGTACATTAGTTTTTTTTTATAGCATATATAAAGTGGAAATAATGTATGAAACACAAAAATTAAAACATAAATATAGAAGGACAACTTTTTTAGCATATACTTATGTTGCAGTCTGAAACTACAAAAAAATATTCTAGGGAAAACATGAACAAGATGAGGACGAACATCCCCATGCACTAGTTGTTTGCACATATATATAACACAAATCCTTGGAACATTTGTAGTTGGGGCTACAAGAGCAGAAAACAAATGCAGTGAGTGACAAAAGCAGAAACGAAAGATTTGGTTTTAGAGGCAGCCAGGCAGTCGAGCAAAAAAATGGAATTGAAACAGATCAGGAAGGGAAGATAAAAAAACAATAGAATTTGAGATTGAGAAAAATTAGTACAGGGAGAAAAGAAAAGGTGTGGACAAATTTATCCCCATGGTCAAAAATCTAAGTCCGGTTATGTTTACAACCTAGGGTGTGTGGGAGTTTTTTTTGGATTTGTTCTCCATGCCAGATCGATCTCGATCTTTTTCTGGTCTCTCCTCAATCTCCTTTATGCTTATCACGGGATCGTGTTCTCTTTCTCTTTTTTTCTGGCTTACTTGGCATGCAAGCCAAATGACATGCACGTGCGTGCCAAATTGCAAGATTTTTTCATTTGTTTTGGGCCTGTTGACGCCAAATGTTGGCACTGACGTGTCCCCAAAAGCGTCCGGGTCGAAATATGGCTTTCAAATTAAGTTCCGAATTAGTAGATGCTGCCAAAGGGGGTGGGGGTGCCATACGCAAAAAGGAAGCGACTCGTAGAATGGCAGAGGCAAATAGAGCTCTTGCACATTTTCGTTAATCCATGAACAGAATCTAGGTATGTAGACACATGGTCACACACAAAGGCTAAGGAGTCGTTTATCAGAATGCTCCAGTGCAGGACTTAAATTTTTAGAATGCGCGGACGTGTCAGTCAGTTTGATCCTGCAACTGACAAGATGAAGAATAAAACAAATCGATCGGCTATCGAGTCGATAGGCGACAAAAAATATCCAACCAATCGGATGTTGATGTAGCAGCGTTTAGCCAATAGGTGAGACAATCGGCTGCTGAAAGCACGGATCGGCTGAAGACTTAATAGAAATAAACTTGAATAATTAAATAAACAATGAATGCTTTGCTATGATCAGCTAAATCTAATTTGCGTGCAATCCTCACAAGCCGATGCAACACAACATAAATACCGATCTAAGTAAATCAAGCCGATTGGTGTAAAAATAATACAGTAAGACAATCGGCTACTCTATTGATATAAATATAATGAACATGTAGATCGACAAATATCATCGGCGATAAACGACTGACAAACGACGAAGATCTATAAAATATCAAGCCTAGATTACTATGAATAATAATAGAAGATCGGACCAAACCGAGATAGTTCAAAATTACGCCGAGCAATGTCAGGATAGATACTAAATAGATTTAGATTGCTATCAAGCCGATGAGCCGATGATTGATAACTTATCGGCTGGTACTTTGATAAAAGAATGAGCAAAATACATTGATATGATATAAATCATCTGATAAACACAATGTACTAGATCAGACTAAACCGAGACATTATTAGATTAAATATGTCAAATAACAAATATCAAACCAATGTAGGTCGTCCAAAGTGGTCGATCAGATCAACTCAAGACACGAAAGTGATCTGAGCTGAAACTGATACTATAACTAGCAATCGCACAACTAAAGAAGATCGAATCGAATCGAGACAATTCTAATTTAGCCAATACGATTACCTTGGCCGGCGGAACGTAGGACTTACCCCTCCGTTGGAGATCGAGATGATACAGTCCTGCATCAGATGACAAGTTCCGTCAGAGTTGAAACCTTGGGAAGGAGGGTGGTGATGCGCCGAAAGTAATTGATCTATATTAATGTGTAGATGATTTACACTGACCCCGAGCACACATATTTATATCCTTGGGTGGATAATAGTCCGTGTTGGACACGGCATAGGACTCCTTATAGATAAAAAGAAATAACAAATCCTATATAGACTCTATATCTAATTCCTACTGAATATGACACTGTTTTTAATAGATAAAAGAAAACAGACAAGTCCTGATCGGACTCTAACTCTCTTAGAGATTTAACAAAAATCCTAACTAACTCTAATTAATAGATAAATTTACGCTACCATGCCTTGGTCTTCACGATTCCCTATTGAATTTGATCTCTTCCAGATAAAATTTCTATCGGTGATTGTACATTTTCTTATCCAAATCCAATAAGTAAATTTACCAAATTTGATGTTAACAGGGCCATAAACATGAGCGGGCTACTGAGGCAAGTACGAGGCCTAAAACACCGTATGTCGCAGTTTGTCTAAAGGCCGAAAAGGAATGTAAGACCCAACGAGGAAGGAAGGGGCAGTGGTTGGAGGTCAACACAGAGCATATGGGCCGAAATGCATTTGTGCTTGACATGGGCGTATGCCTTTAGGTTCTCATCCAACGGCAGTGATTGAATTTAATTGATGAAATCAAAATTTTCATTCGTTTCATCACTAGGTGAACCCATGTATACACATAGGCAGTCCACGACAGAAACAGTGATTTATAGAGCATGAGGGTGTTTTGTGCTTGAGCAGGGTGGCACCATCAAGACGGAAGATTAAAGCAAGGTGTATTTTTATGTATTTCATAGTTCTTGCATTGATTGCACTGGATTACTGCTTGATTGCCTCAATCCAATGTAGTGGAAATAGAAAAAAAAAACAGTTTGGAGTGGATGGATTTTTCTAGTGTTTTTACTTGTGATGAATTTGGCAAGACCAAAATACCATATATTATATAAAATAAGGGAAGTAGATAAATAGATGAATGATTTGTGATAATTATTCAACATAGTACAAAGGACTCCTTAACTATTTAAAATGCATTAAAAATAATTTACAAAATTTATATGGGAAAGTCCAGATTGTTTAGATGTTTGAAAAACATATCCATTAATTCAGTCACCGATTATCTAGGAAAGAACAACAAGTGTCCTAACACATTTTTATTTAAGAAAAACTAAAAACAAAATATGAAGAAAGTACTCTGCCCGTCTAAAATAAGTGACTACTTTGATTTATTTTAGACAAATTAGTACTCAAATAAAATAACCTCTATGCCTCCATTTACTTATATTTTTTTAAGAAAAATATGGTAAGATTACTCTCCAAGATTGCAACAATTGTGCATGTCCCAATGTACTTTTCCTGTCTCAAAATAGAAACATATTTTGGAATAAAAATTATAGTAAAAATGTTTAATCATTAGTCTAGTTAAGAATACTTATGTAATCATTATTTATTTTAATATAATTATATTATTACTAAATGTATTTTAATTATATTGTAATTTATATTTTCACCTATTTGCACAAAACTTTTAAATAAAACAAATTGTCAAACATGTGTAAAAAAGTAAATACGTTATACTATGTATGGAGTATTACGCCTAGACACCATGACAGCATGTCTGGATCATTACTCAACAAATATCCTAAAAATTCCCTATTTAATAGAAAAAATCAAAAGAAAACAAAGTAAATTGCCCCAGATTTATGCCTTTCCCATCCTGTCCAAACAGCCCTCCACAGCCCAACACCATCACCACCACTCAAGAAGAGAGAGAGAGAGAGAGTGAGCTGAGATGAGCTCATGAGCATGTCCAGCGAGGCGGGCAGCGGTGTGGTGGGTGGATGTGGCGAAGGACTTCTTGAAGGGGGCTAGGCTGTGACGAATCCAGAATAAAAATTACCGGGGGTTCAATATATACTAATTATCTAATTTTTATACTTATACACTAATTAATATGATATAATTTAGTAAGAATTGGATAATTTACCCGGGGTCTGAGGACCCGGGAGAGTGAACATAGGTTCGCCCCAGGGCCTAGGGGCCCTGTAGTGGGTGGCAGACAACCTTCTCCCGGCCGGCGACCACCTCTGTGACACTAGATATCAACATACCTAAAATGCTACACAAAGAAGCTTAAAAACATCCAAGCCTAAATATTTTTTTAGAAATTTCGGCAAAAGCCTCCTCTGTAAGTAGGAACATCCAAGCAGGCAGTTATAATATAATAAAGTAGTAATAATCACCACATAACTCAGTTTGCCACAGACACCACCATGACCACAAATAACATGACAATAGACCTTGAAATTATAAACCAAAACTAACTTGGAAATTGTGTCATAAAATGTGATGATGAATGGTGCTACATCCAACCCATACATTTGTTTGTCATTTTGTACCTAAAACCAAAGGAAACACAAGGGTGAGTAAATAGTACTATCAAACTTCGAGGAAAACTAGACCATCACATTTACAAGGAGAAACAAAACAAATCAAGATTTGTTCTTTTGGAAAACAAGTCAAGAAATGGTAGTTCCCATCTCGAGCATACATGAGCATCCTTTAGACCTTTAGCATTACTGGTAAGTTGAGTAAGGAGGGCCAACACTTACTTTTAGGATCATGAATGAATGAAGAATCAATTAAGCAAATGAAAGCATATTAATGAAACATATATATAACGGAATATAAAGTATAGCATGGATGAAAATCGAGAATTTATCAAATCATAATGATTACATGCACGCAACAAAGGAAAAACACATATATTAAATCAGACCATACATAACATCACAAAAGTTCATCATATCCCTGCCTTAGCCCTTTCAATAGCCCGGTCTAACTCTCCTACGTTGGAACCCTCCACTCCTATGGAGCAAAATTAAATATAAAACTTCTAAACGCGACTAACTACCGCTAATTATACATAGAATACTTTATATACTTTTGACGATAAAACAAAAAAACAATCTATTTATTCCATCAATCCGTAACTAACTACTCATACCAATACCATCATTGTTTTATCTTCTATGACTAACAAGGAATCCCTGGCATGGCATGTTTGCAATGCCAATCTAAGTCCATGTCGGTTGAACACATACATGCCCGTACGATGCAATTGTTTCATACAAGAATTGGAATACCCGTCAGTTGCTCTCCTGGCCTAACATGTTGAGAACACAATAAAACTGATCAGACCACTGTTCCAGCTCTGTAGAGCATATAACGAGCCTGTGTTTTTGTTCATCCGTTTAATTTATAGGCTCGGTAAAATCAAGAGCATATAATCTGTTGAACCGCCATTAAATCACCTGCTTTCCTTCTAACAATTAAATCATATACCCTCCTCCGTATTTTAATAGATGTGTTGTTGACTTTGTGTCATGCGATTTGACTAATCATCTTATTAAAAAAAATTGTGCAACTATGTGAAAATTTAGGTTATAATTAAAATATATCTAACAATAAATCCAATCACAACAAAACCAATAATAATTACATAAGTTTTTTGAATAAGACGAGCAATCAAACATGTAATAAAAATTCAACGGCATCAACTATCAAAAAACATTGGGGTATATGGTAAGGTTTGAACGAAATTTTTTTATTTTTTAAATATTTTTAATAAATAATTTTATTAATAAACCTTAGAGAAAAATATTTTCACTGTATGAACCTTTTGGCCACATCACCAATATTGCCGTGGCAAGATAATATTGTCATGCAGAGAATTTGGCGTTGAAGGCTTGCCACGCCATTATCACCACACAGAGAATTGGTGTCATGCCGGCGACAATGGCGTGTCAAGCCTAGCATGCCAAATTCTCTTAGTGACAGCGTTATCTTGTCATGTCAATATTGGTGGCGTGGCCAAAAGGTTCATGTGGTTAAAATATTTCTACGTGGTTTAGTAATAAAATTATTTATTAAAAAGACAAAAAAATTCGATCTGAACCACCTTTACCCATTGTGGGCGTATAAAAGATGTGGGTGAAGGGCAATTGGCGTACAGAGACTTCTACGAATTTTTCGTTTCAAAACACTCTCATCACAACTTGATGGCTTGGTTGGTGTACGGGGATTTCTCTGACCATGTATTGATAAATATTTTCTAGAGAATTTTCAGAACTTGACTTTACCATGGATTGGGCACTCATGGCAGATAGGGTTGGGAGGTATCAAGAACGATATAGCAGGAAGGTTCTTCTGATGAAGGGAAGGGCAATCAAGGTGACTTTGTATCGACTAATTTCTTTTTTACGAGAAGTAGCGATAAACAAAATTTATAGATAACCCTTGATCATATTATGATCATCGTCAAAGAAATGAGAGCCAACTTCGATGTAGTGTGGCTCATAAAAGGGTAGTATTAGTCTAGTCTTTGATCTGTATCTTATCTTTATTACAGGCTTGCAGAGAAAATCAAATGTACTGTAATAGAGTTTTGGGAACAGTTTGTTTAAAGGCATCCGATACTCACTTCTCTATTAATGTAGTGAGTACAAATTAAAAGGGACATAACTTTTATACCTATCATAGTGATATATCGTTCCGTAGTTCGCTATAAACTGAGTTTTCTCCTAGGCCAATTCCATGTATGTCCCTCTAATTTCTCCTAATCCCTTTCACACCCTTGAGATTTGCTTAATCTCTTATATGCACCTGAGTTTTTATTTGGATCGCTTACATGCTCGTTCATTAGTTGACCATTAGTTTTTAATGTTAATTATGGTAAAAATGACTTTATTGTCCTAGATATATTGCTAAAAGCTAGAAATGTTTGATGTGCAAATTATTTGGGTTGTCAAATCAATGAGAGATATATTACTAAATATTTGTTATGAATTTTAAAAATGAAACATAATTTCATAAAAAAATTAAAAATATTTATTGAAATCCAATCAAGCTATGCATCAAATATGAAAATTACTTTTCAACGAATATATAGTAAAAAAATATTCATTGTAAAAAAACAAAGGGAATGGAATTATTTCATCACAAACTAAAAAACATATTTAAAATTTTTAAATAATTTTCAAATCAAATTTGATGAAAGCTAAATGACATATAGTTTTAGTTGTCAATTTTATTGTTAAACTAATGTATAGATTTAATCATATTTTTTTGAAAAAAATAATAAGTTTTATTTTTCATGTTTGGAATTAAATGATTATATCCCTTTTATTTTAGTATAAGTTATTTTTTACATGAAAATTTATCAAGCAGATAACACATATGTATAATAGGGGTAATAGAAGTAGTCATCAATCGTGCATTGCACATGTTATTCTTGTTGATTTTACCAAAATTCTGAACGTATTGTGTATTTTTTTATATTTTCTCTTTTTACATTTTTTCTATATCTACAATCTTAAATTTACTTTTAGTTGCTAAACTTGTTTTCTGTTTCTACATTCTTAAGTTTCTAAAATATCTTAGAAAAATATAGGTTTTTTGTTGCTACATTCTCAAGTTTGAAACACAGTAGGAATTTCTTTTCAAGTTTCCGATGGCCATATGTCACCTCACATAAAACATCGTTGTGTTTTTTTTTAAATTCCCTGCCGTTGGTGGTTCGACATAAATTTGTAGTTTTTTTTGTTTTTCTTGTAGGGGCCAGTCAACCTTACGACGATGCACGACAAAATTTTAATTTAGATTTCAATTTGGATGTTTACGATGACACGCTTTTTATGGTTTTTCATGTAGGATGCGAAATTCACGTCCAATTTAGGTTTCAATTAACCGATTTATAATTGCACATTATATAAGGTATGTATAGAAGAGAAGAAAGGGAAATAAGATATACGACAAAAATGGAATCGCAATAGCGCTAGGATTTTGTTTCTAGTTTTTTTAATAAGAAAACTAAATAGATGTTTCAACTGAATAGGATGTAAAATTCATGTCCAATTCAGATTATAATTAATTAGTCTATAATTGCACGATATATAAGGCTTGCACAGAGGAGAAGAAGGGAAAATGAAGAAATTGGAAAAATAAGAACAGGAAAAGAAAGAAAAGAAAAATAGGAAGAAAAAAGGAAAGAGAAATAAGGAGAAAGGTAAGAAATTGGAAATGGAAAACAAATAGAGTCTTAGTAGCATTCACCCTGTGCACTGTTTAAAATTTAATATTTGTATCAAATAAAAACAAATAGTCTTATAGTTTAATATATATTTGCATCAAATAAAAAAATAGAGAAGGACTGATAATGACATAACAAATTTTAGTGTGTTTGTGTATTTCTTCGTTGTCGAAAAACCATCCACCTTATTTAATTTGTTTATGATGTTATATACAAATTATTATTCTTAATTTATATGTTTACTGATGCAATGCACGCTCTCTTCATCAATTGTACGTTGTTTCTATTTCTGACTCGATGCACAATTTATTTTCAAAACTTATTTTAATTTATAGAATTAAAATTAACTTTATCCGATGCAACACAAGCATTTTTTTAGTTAATTTTTAATTTGAGATCGCATTATTAACTTGATAACGGAGAGTGCAATACGGAGACAGCTTCAAGATTATTACAATTGAACTACGTATAAAGTTCCATACTTAATACGAACGAACGATACGATCTAGATTCATGATAATATGGCACATGTAATGAATGGTTAGATCTTTTCCGATTAATGTGACAACTCACTTGAACTACCAAGTTAATATTGGCGCATAGATAATCCATGTTAATAATAAAATATCAATTTTCAATTAAATTAATTAAATATCTAAAAAAGATTCAAAGGAACGCACAATATCAAATTTCTTGATTATTATGTTTTATAAAACTAATCTAAAAAGTATGTGGTATTTCCTATGCCTTATTTTGACCAAATTCCCGTTCTATTTTTGTTAACAAAATCCTAAATACGATATCTCTAGTCCTAATAATGTTGAAATATTATTAATAGTTGAAATTTAATCAAATGAAGCCCAAGTTGCACAAGCACAGCCATGAGCTCATCTAACTAACCCTAAACAAACATTCCTCTCCCATCCTCTATACGCACTATGGTATTATGGTATTAATTGATATGCTGTGAGTATGAACTAGTATTGTCGTGCACTTATTCTTATACTAAATATGTAATACTATATATTGTTGTTTTCTATGTGTATTTCTTTCTACTGACCGATATATTTTCATTCCATTGGTTCCATTTTCGAAATTCTGACAATGTTTCCATCTCTACCATTTTGTTTCTGTCCCTACCATTCCATTTTCATACCGTTCCATTTCTATTTGCAAATAAAAAAGAGTAAAGTATATGACCGGTCAACTTATGGCGCGGTACCACTTAGGTTCATAAACTTAGAAAATGCACATTTATGTCCATGAACTCGTTTTAATAAATAAAATCATGGATCTAGATGGTACATTAAAACGAGTTCATGAACCTGGATGGTACATTAAAACGAGTTTATAGACCTGGACGGTACATTAAAACAAGTTCATAGACCTAAACGTGTATTTTCTAAATTTATGAACCTAAGTGGTACCGCGCCACAAGTTTAAGGAACGGACATGTACTTTACTCAATAAAAAATATAGAAATGCAAATGTTGATACTATTTATGCACTAACATGTTGTAATTGATATGACTACTGCTTAATTAACCGATTAGTAGGAAATAGACCAATAGTTTGTTGCCTATTCCTATTAGTATTATATTCGTTTTTACTTTTTTATTTCACTATGTATGTACGTACGTAATGTGCAACTCTTACGTGGTTAACATAGACATTATTATTTGGGATGAATCCAAGGACGCAAGAGGTCAAGGAAGAGAGGATTGGACACTCATCACTACCACCAGGGGATGAACATGACATCCAATGCTTCCGATCTAATAAACCAAAAACTATTATACTGCACCTGTTGTATAATCACTTCATAAACTAGATTGTTTAGAAACTTAAAATTACTCATACTAAAACCAAATTGAAATGTGTTAGATGCTATTGAAGACAATAGTTATATTTTGAATGTACCGCCCTGCTATTTTCCTCTTACAATTATAGTCTTTGCGGGCATGCTCCCTAACATCCAGAACGGCTTTGCAGAACTTACATGCATATAAATTTCTTGTTATACATTTTTGAAACAATTTTTGACATCTGCAATAGTTTACTCATTCTTTTGTCCCCTAAAAATATTATCGCAAAATTAGAAAATATATCGTCTATTCATCCATCCATGCATTTTAAACTGACCATAGGTGTAAAAAGAAGTCATCATTAATTAACTCTAGTGGTATCTAGGGTGATTATTTGGCTTATAACCAAAATCTTAATATTAAAAATTGAATATCAACTACAAATTTAATACTAAAAATTCAAACTTTGTCTTATAACCATCAGCAAAAGTAAAAAGATGGGGATGGGAGCAACTCTGGCTATAAATTCTAGTGTACCAAAGAAGCTGTGTTGAAAGGAAATCGGATGCTGTTTCCTTCCATCCAGCATAGCTACAATTATTGAACTTCTTGATACAATTCCAGGAATGGGAGACACCAGGCATGAAGAAGGAATGAGTGAACATTGTTGTATGATGGCGAGAAGTAGGATATGTGTGACAACTTCATGTGGCTGGCCATGGATGGTTGCTGATAGATCTATTTGGAACAGTACTACTTCATTCATAATGTTGCTAATAGACCTATTTGGAATAGTCCTACTTCATTCATAATGTTGAGTGTGGTGGCTGGCTGGCTGGCTGCCACTCGGAGTGAATCAGAAGATTATTAGATTAGGAAGATTATTAGATTATAACAGGTGCAGTGCATTGATCAATCCTTTGTAAGAAATGTGACTGTGAGAACAATCCAAAAGGGCTAGTGCTTCCTTGTTTCCTGTGTTCTCCTGTCACTGCTAGTTCTAGGAAAACTAGGTTGGCCAACAATATCAATATATCATCATTTCCTCGGAGGAGGTTTTAGTTTGATTTTACTCCATGAAAAAAATACACTATTTCTAAAATGAGGCAAGAACAAATTACCATCTGCTAGAATGGAATGGTCAAGCATATTTGGATTGACCTCGCGAATGGTCCTCCAATCAACTTTATGATAATAAATTTTCGGCGCATACACAGATGTGCTAGAATATAGATCCATGAAATGTGTACAGGCACCATTTGCAGGTAAATTATGGATACATCGATCGGCAACGAGGCTTGGAATTGCATATATGATACATATAGTCCGTTTTTTTCTGACGAGCATACATATAATTAATTAAACAGTACTTACACAAACTACATAGTTTTATTGTTTTAACGAAGATGTGCATTCGTAATTTGCGGTAATTTTTATAGCTTTTATAAGGTGAATGCTGGAATTAATGAATTCCATTATCCAAAAAACAATTACACAGCCCTTCCAAGAAAAAAAAAGGACACCATGCCCAGGAACAAAAGTGCTATCGATTATGAAGATACATCATAATGCACCAGTGTACAGTTGTGCACATACATCGATTTTTCCATCGTCTTTTTTCTTTTACAACAGTGGACATAACATACAAATATGGTTGGATCAATTGCGCAAATCAGGAGCAACGTTATGATACATTATACTAGTATATCAAATATTTTTCTTGGAATTTTGGTAAGATATATTTCTCAATTTATCTATTTTAACATAATATATGATACACAAATTCATCATGGAGTTATATATTTTAGTTCTAATTTACCCTTATAGAATTTTTATTGCACATACTACCGTACTACCAGCGTAGTATATAAAATTAGATCCGTTTGATCAAAATTAATGAACGCTCATAATCATTTAAGGGTAACTTTAAAAAATTTCTAAATAAGACACGTTCCTGGCACATCTAAACCCGCATAAACCAGAATACACAATAGAACCCAAAAGTGAGGAATTTCTCGTTTGCCATATCCAGACAGACCCTAAGCAATTGTAACAAGCATGGTCATCATGCATATACCTCGATATTTGTCCTGCACAAATTATTGGCTACATGTAGTTTCTTTAAATTAATTTTGATGTTAGATGTCATTTGACACACATGGCTTCGCCATCTATAGTGGGCTGACAGAGAGTTCACTGCCAACTCCAATTCACTTTACTAACCAAGTATCAGAGGGCGAAAATAGACGTCCATGAAAATTTATATGCTGTGAATTTCTTATAAGCAAACAGTCATCAGACAGAGAACATGACTGTATGTACCAAGAACTCTAATTATCTGGAGTATGCTTGAATAAAATGAAGACTTGATGAATGTCTCGTGGCAGGTAAGAAGAAAATTGTTGTGTTGTGCCGTCTTTCAGTTCCAAATGGGGTAGTTGAATACGGTACTACCATGTGTAAACTTAGTGTACATCCATCATAAAATTTAAGTATTTTTACATTGTTTAGTACAGATTAAGGATGTGTCAGAAGATTTTCTTTCAGTAATTTTATTTGTTAATTTTTGAATTTTGAATTGATTATATTCCTTTTCTAAGTGTCTGATTGGATCTAGAATCATTGGGATGTGATTGAAATCATGGAGATCGCTGCGGAAATACTGATATTAAAGTATAAAACATGAATTCTAGAAAAGCTTGTATTTAGGACAGAGGTAGTATTCTTTAGCCATGACAATTATATATTTATTTTTATGCTCTATTGTGTTGGGACTGTTGCAATTATATAGGCTTGGCCTAAATTAATTCATTGAATTCCAAGGCCCAAAATTAATATATTAGGAGGAGCCAATATTCTGTACCGTATGAGAAATCAATAAGGAATTGACTCAACTTAAATAGATTGCTTTAATACTCCCTCCATATTTTTATGTATGACACCGTTGACTTTTAGAATCACGTTTGACCATTCGTCTTATTTAAAATTTATATTCAAATATGCAAAATTATAATGCATAATTAAAGTTTCTATAATAATAAATCATATTATAACAAAATAATTAATAATTATATAATTTTTTGAATAAGACGAATGGTTAAACGTGAACCTAAAAAGTCAACGGCATCATATAAAAAAATATGGAAAGAGTACGATTCTATTGAGAGGTTGAGCCGAGCCAGCAGGGCTAAGGCTGTGGGTGAGGCGAGAGTTCTGTTGTACTGAGTTAACGTTGTCCCTAATGGTTCACGACTTAATTACTCGGTCAATTAATACCCATCCAACGGCTGGGAGTCATGATTATACGTATTAAGATGAAGGCATATGTGAATTCTTCCTGTAACCACCCTTTTGTATTGGAGTCGTGAGTATTTTTCTTACCACCTAATTCTGGAAGTCATAGAGGCTACATGTCAGCCATGACCTAGAGGCTGACATGTGGACCCATATACCTCGAGCCTACATGTCAGCCACTAAGTCAAAGGAAAGTTAAGTCAGAGGAACTCCCTCCGTGTGGGGGTGTTGGGGGGCTTAGTTTAGGGTAGCTAATCATACATCATCGATCGTCGGGAACAAATGGAGAAAGCAATTCCTTTATACGTGTGTGCGATCGGGTGGGAGTAATTTAATATAGGGGTATAAGTGGGCTGGCCGGAGAACCCGCTTATAGGTCATCTAAGTGGTTAATCCGGTGGGTTACCTGCTTAATTGGCCTATAAGCGGATTAGCGGGTCCGTCCACTTACACCTTTAATTTAATGTGCGTGCAAGGCCATAAGACTTGTTCCATGGCCTACAAATCAACAAACGAAAGAATACATGTGTGCTTGTTAAATGTAGCAGTAAACGAAATACAAACCCAATCTTTTATCAAATTAGTACTATAAGGCCAATCCTACTGGAGGGTTTCATTTTGTTGTTTCTAAGGGTACGGTCATGTACGTGGAGTGTTCTGAGTTGAGAAATGAAATATTCCCCTCCAATGCGTAATGCCATTTTTGTGGTTTTATATGACAATTTTAGCATTTAATGTGTGATGCAGGGATTAGAGGATTGTTGGATAAAATAGAACATTTTGTCCCCAATGCTAGTGTGGAACAACTTCTAAGTTTTGGAAAGAGTGTACACTCAGTTTCATATAGACGAAACCAATCTTATGCCTCTTCATAAATTTAATATCATATATTGTATTAGTTTATGTGGCACCTCATATAATGAGAACGAAAACCATTGAAATTGGCCTAGGCATGTGAACTAATCAGTAGGGGATTATACCTCTATCCACCCCGCTTGGAATTTGCTAAGGGCCACTTGCCGCTTACGTGGGGCATTAATTTATATATATTGAATAATTCTTGTTGATTTTTCGGCTAAAAAGTTGAGTTGTGTATGAATATATACAGGATGCCTTAATTGAGAAGATGGAGCTTCATAAGGTCAAACTTGAAATTAGATTATTTCTACTTATTCAGTGTAGTATATAGAAATTGGCCACCGACTTACGGGGTTTACGTCCTACACTACTATGATAGTGTCATCGTAGACTTTAAAATGTAGACACTAGGAGTTAACAAAGTGAGACCTATATATCAGTGGTTGTAGTGGTACTATACAAAAATACAGATGGCACAGTCTAACTTAGGATAAGTACATAAACGGCTGGCTGTTGCCAGGATTTAGGACTAAGGTCCGTCCTAAGAGAGTAATCAGGGTCAACCCATGCTGCATCATACCAAAATTCCAAAATTCCCTCTGTGGCTTTAACTTGTATGTTCTTCATCTATAATATTGTACTATAAACTACCGTGCTACTACAATTACACAACATAATTTGGCTTCATATTTGCACACTCAGCTGATCTGATTTCTCTGGCCTCTGTCATATACCAAGCAAAACTGATATTCTTTGTCTTAACTTGGTCTGATTTTCGCTCGTGTTCAAATATCACATATACAGATCTACACACAAACCATACCTATCATGAAAGAGTGCGTACGTAGTAATATACAGGCTAGCTCCTAAGTTTTTTATCATCCTTGAAAAAACATCTTAAAATATCATATTTTTCAATGTAAAAATTTAGTACCTACATCAAGGTATCAGGATTTTACACTAAAATTTTTGATATCTCAAGATGATTTTCAAAAATAATAAAAAAAACTCTTCATAAATACATTGCACAAATCCAAAATCATTTCATCCGTGCAGCTGTAATAAATTCAATTGTCATTCCCCTCTCTAGTTGGTGCCTGCAGAACAGGTGAGAGGCCTATAAATACATTCCCCTCTCCCCCACCACACACAAGCAAAATTAGTGCAATTGATCCAAGCATTACAATGAGTGATCGATAACACATGGCTGGACTTTGTCATCCCTTTCTCAAGTATTTTTCACAAATTGGATTCTGTATGGCTCCTGAAAATCATTCCCACCATTATATAATTAGGCATGGTAAGCATCATGAACAATTTAGCACATCAAATACTAGCATTGGATAGTCCAACGCGACACCAGCGACATATTCTCTACATTGCTCAGTGTTCCAGATGAGGAGATTTCTCTAGCAACGTGTGAGCAAGAAGATGAAATGGTGACCATGATCTAGAACGTGTGAGGCCCTAAATACAGAGTTGGCCAGGCCAGGCCAGGAGGTGCACTCAGGTTGAGATCGATGCCAACGGCTTAGAGGATAGGACGGCGTCCACGGTGTAGTCGATGGGTTTGTCTGTGGGGTTTTTTTTATCGTCCTTGGAAAGAACTTTCAGGTATCAAAAATTTTCGAGATACTAACTTTTTACATTGAAAAATATGGTACCTCAAAGTATTTTTTAAAGGATGTTATAAAAGCTTGTATCCAACCATTTTATCATTAATTAGTCTTACTGGATGTTGACAAACGGGAGACAAACTAGCCGTGTGACAAAAATCAGGATGAAACTCATAAGCTACAGAAATTAATGCTCTATGGTTAATCTCCTTTCCTCCTCGATGGTAGATCAAGTATTAGTAAGTGGAAACAGTTTTATACACTGCGTTCAGCTATTCTTCATGGACTCCAACTTCTACGTCAAATTTAAAGTACAGCACAAAGCATGCGTTATTTTCTCATATTATTTGGGAGTGAATTTTAAACTCGCGAGGGGGCATCCTCTCGTCTATTACATACTATCTAAATAGTTATTAAAAAATTTTAAAAAATTTATGAAGACAGACTAATATAATATATGTCACTCCACAAACGTACTAAGTTCAAATATGACTTCTACTATCTGTAAAAAATAACAAATTAAGCTCTGAATAATATATGTATACTCACAGTCATATTCGTTATTTTTGTTACGGATTATAGAAGTCATATTTGAACTTGGATGTTTGTGTAGTTGTATATTTAGTATTAGTCTATCTTCATACTTTTTCTAAAAAAATTATGAATATTTAGATGACATGCGATCGATGAGGAGATGTCCCCTAATTATCTCATATTTATTCTCGGCTTTTGTGCGCACACTTTCTGATCTAATAAATTGTACGTTTTTAAATAAAAGGTTCATATATAGAAGTTAGTATCTTACCTTTCTAAAATATATTTTTTATCTTCATTGTAGTTAATGTTATTGTTACATCATATCACAAAAATTAGATAATCTTTCGTCTTTTATCTTCAGCTAGAAAAGAACACAGCCAAGGGCCTTTAAAGCGACAAGTATTGAGTGCCATGGGTTTGTAGTGCGTTTCACAAACAAACAAAATCTAAATGCATCGATTGAAACCGAAAGATACGAAATGAAACCAAACAAATAGTCTGTGGATAACAACCACATATCTTGAAGCAAATCTAATGGATAGAAAATTCATATGGCTCTAAGAAGTGTCGTTGTCACGTTCTTGTTATTATTTGGTGACTTGATATAACGTGGGGCATGTGCAATCGTGATATCCATGAAACAGATGAATGAGCCCTACTTTTATCTACTTTTCATCTTGGGTGTTGTTAGTATTCCTAAAAAGTGCACAAGAAAGAGGAATCTCAACTTCAACGTACAGGTCGTCCAAGCACTCAATCGAGATCGCAAGCATCGGCACGTGTGTACAGAAATATATATCCACGTGCATGATGGCTCATTTGTGCTTGGCTATGTGGAGTGTATTGAAATCTGCCGAATCACTCTTCTACATCCTATGTCTCGGTGTTCCGTCATCTGGCTTATGTTCTTCATGTAGCATTCAGATCGAATTGACTCTATGAAATTACATCGATACTTCTACATATCTAACGTAGGAGACATACGTACATCTTTTCTCCGAGGGGCCTTAATTACCACAGCTTAGATTTCGATTTGCCTCTGACCATCAAATTAAATATGAATAGCCCATCCTCCTCTCTTTTAAACAAGAGGCGCTTCCGGTTCTCCGTGCTTCAAACAATTTGGTCTTCTCTATATTATCATATCTATAGAGTCAATAATTTTGTACGAGGAATTACTGAACTCAATCACTTATTGTCGTTACTCAACAATTTTCTGTTATGTTCTTTTCCATATAGGTAGTCAAATTAGATCAGTAATCGATTTCTAGGTTTCGTCATACATGATGGCACATTTGTGCTTGTGCTATTGGCTATGTGGAGTGGATCAGCGTGGTGACGAACTCTGTTGTGATTTGTGAAGCGCACCGTGCTTAGATGGCTGTGGCACGGCCATGTTCAAATCTCAGTGCTGCACGTACATATATACTGAATGCGATGAAGGCAGTGGCCGGCCGGTTGAATGCGTGCGTGCAAACTGCTCCCTCCGTTACACAGTAAGTACAGTATTGTATTGTTTATATTCAATGTTTGATTATCTGTTTTTTTATAAAAATATGATTAGTATTTTTATTGTTATTAGATGATATAAAACATAAATAGTAATTTATGCGTGATTTATTTTTTATATTCTTTTAAATAAGACAAACGATCTAATGAATGCGTGCGTGCAGACTAGTGTGCTTTCAGGAGCCCAAATGTTCCGGGTTGGCCTTTAGCTTTAGCACTCACATTCAGACACGTTCCAGACCACAGAAGCCATGAGACTGATCTCCTCATTCGGACACCCACGCGAGACTGCAGGGCCTTTGAGGTCAACAAACAGCATTTGGATGTAGAAAACATACTTTATATTAAAAAACTTTATATGTCGATACTTTTATATATACAGGTACTTTGCACATGTAGGAGAAAATGAAGATGGGCCAAGCCCAGAAAGGAATAGACATGGGCCAAAGTTTTTTTTAAAACTCGTCCATTTTATTTAATAGAAGATTACCTGATTAGAAACTTCGCATGACCGAAAAAGGCGAAAAGGCTAATACACGCACGGGCAACGGCGCTGCTCGTGGCACTGCCATTTTGATTTTTCTTTTTACTTTTCAAAACAGTTTTTTTATGTTACAGCCATAAATTTTGCATGTATAAATTTGTATGTATAAAGATTACTATGTATAAAGTTTATATCTATAATGTTCTATATATCTAATAGATTTTCATAAAGAAAGTTTGTGTGTGTATATGGTATGCCTAAAATTTTATATGCCTAGAGAGTTTACATGTCTAAAGTGTATATAGGATGTGTATATATATATATATAACTCTGATGCTCGCGCATTAGACGCGCAGTTAGCTGGGTCGAACTCATTTATATATGTAGAGAAGATCTGCTAGAAGGACACATTAACCATGATCTCAACAATTTGCAGGAAGGGGACCTAAAAATAAAATAAACATGAAATCGGGGCCCTAGCTCTTTCTTGTCCATGGCAGACGCTTGGACGCCAACTTCAGCAAAACTTGAATCATGGTGGACTGCAGACCAAGGCATGGCTAGGGGGTTGATTAATTGATCTAGCTAGCTAGAGATGTTCCAGCAACTACCTGATGACATCGAGAATATTACCTGAGACGGCCCAGGTACGTACTAGGCCATGGTTGAAGGTTCAATCATGTTTGGGGCCTCCAGAAGTTGGATCAAGTTTCATCAGTGAAGCATTTTCCGCTTGGTTTCTTGACAAGGGGAGACAACTGAACTATGTAAGAGTGAACAAGGAAGGACACTGAACCCCTCCTCCGGTCATCACCGCCGGCAACCCGTCTAAATCGTAGAGGGAAGAAGGGTCAAACCTGAGATTTACTCTTGTATAAATTAATACAAGTACAAATAGTTAATTTCATCCTTACAATGGTAGTAAATTTTGAGCATACCTACTTCCTCCTATTTCTTGTTGCAACGCTTGCATAGGTGAAGCTTATAAATAGATTCTTCACCCCCTCTCCACCACACATATCACCTTGCATATGCGAAATTAACATAGTTGTTCTGTGTGCCATAATATGCAATCAACAAAGCATGACTGGACTTTGTCATCCCTTACTCAAGGTTTTTAGCAAGTAAAATTCTACAATACACCCACAATGCCATCCATTCAATACATTGTTAGGTATGGTATGCATTAGGAACAATTTAATAGGATGAATACAACTGTGTTGAAATTTGAGAGCTTGTTTACATTTCTCACTGTACCACTTGTTTTTGTTACCATCTCCTCGTAATAATTAGCCGTGTCAATTTCTGTACATATCAACTAGGTTTGGGAGGCATTAGGAAGTCCTGATATCCAATGTTCTCGTGATGTACTGTTTTCAGCTATGATTTTACTATTGGTAAGGACATGTATCACACTGTAAACAAATGTTGTCTGTAAGTGTTTATCATGTTATATAGACGTAGCAAACAGACAAGTCATCCAATGGTTTCTCTATTAGACTGTTTATAAACTAATTAATGTATTTTGTTTGCATGTTTAAGAAAATGCATGAGTATAATGTGGGGATGTACCTGAAATAAACAGGAATCCCACATGCTCAACTATCCAGGATGCAGTTGCGCATAGAAAAGGTATAAAAGCACAAACTCAGCGAGGAAAACTTACTTAGCAGCGGAAATATGGCACGTCGGCCTAGTTTTCAAAAGAGACCAACCAGGCAGCAAGCAGAAGACCCAACAACACCACAGGTGAGCCTGAGCGAAGGGAGCGACCCTAACACGAGTAACCTTGACGAAGACCTGCTCTTCTGAACCACATTTTATGCAAGGGGTGAGTACGAACGTACCCAGCAAACCACGATTCAAGAATACAAGTAGAATACATGCAAGTAGTACAAGGATATAGGGTTCATCAAGGTGGGTTGATAACAAGCCTATTATAAATAGTTTTTCCCTACTTTGATAAAACAATTTATTTGTAAACATTTATAAATCGATAGTTTAAAACGTGGCAATGTCAATCACCAACATCCTCATCTTATTCCACTCCAAATTTTAATTATAAAATCTACTCATACCATAAGAAATAGGAATCACCCAATGACACATCTCCTTAACCGGGAGAACGGCGTATTCGAATACAATACAACTCTGCAGCGTCTGCCCAGCTTTACCCACACGATACCATGACTGGATCAGTCGAGATAACAGAACCGTTCATTAGTCCCACTTACTACTAGTACCGCCCAGTGGAATATCATCCGTCCTAGCAGTCGGACTCGCTCGGCCACAAGCAAGGCATAGTAGGGTCGCTGCTTTCACGGGTGCCACTGTTGTGAGATCATGTCAACTTGGCCCACGGCCCCTTCCACATGTCCACTCCTATATGCTCCTAGAGCCTCTAACAGTCGTTCATATAGTGGGACCACGTAGTAGGTTAAGTCCGATTACTCGGTCCTATGGATGGGCGCGAACTATATCACTTTCCATGGCATAAGAGGGTTTTTATCCTTATATCTGGGGAAGCAATTAAATTAACACATCATATACATACAGTAATACATGTCATAATATCCACAACATCAACCTTCACCCGGCGTCACCTTCCATATCACTCAAGGCGAGTGATTTATATCAAAACAATATTTTATGCAGCCCGATAGCGTCATCAGGTGACGACGGGCAAAACGGATGTATGTATGTAGAAGTTTGGTGGTATTATCCACTACAATATTAATATGATGAAGTGCTCATCCTATACCTAGGTTATCAGGGAATATGGTATGGTGGTTTAGGGTATCGGCAATAATAGTAAATTAAGTACAGGGTGATAACTAATGTAACATGATTATTTGAAAGTAAGAATACGCCAAAATAACTTTGCAAGTAAATAATGCATAAAATAACTAAGTGTTTCTCTACTTAGGTTCTCAAGATGATCAAAGGATGATTTCGTGGCTTGCCTTGCAACATATGGTTTTCTGGGAGCTTCAACGTAGTCATCTGGGTCCACGTCAGCTTCTGCAACAGCTTGATAGACTTTCTTCCATACAATCTAGCGCATGCACACAAGAACAAATAATAAACAAAGCTATAAAACTAAAAGCTATAAATAAACAATAAAATAACAACAAAAAGTTGTTGCTAGCTAAAGAGATAACAACTGCATAGGTGATTGGAGAGATTCATAAGGCTTTTAGACGGATCTCGAATTAAGATCATCATTGTATAGCCAGACGGTTATGATCTAAAATTAGAGTGATGGATGATAGATATTGGAAGAGAGATCACGGATCTATGATATGGTTTTATGTAGCTTCGCATAATGCGAGATTGATTTATGTACCACATGAATAAAGATCAAGTATGACTCGAGACAAAGGTTGATTTGAATACAATGAAATACAGATAGATATTGGTCGGTTAAAAGTCAGGGCTTGCTAAGCCATTGAATAGGAATAAGAGTTTAGACTGTATATGGAAGAGGCTATGTGGCAGTGTGTTGAAAGAGAAGGCGATAAGCTAGATGAGGTTATTTTGTGATAAACAATGTAAGCTTGGAGTCAGGAGGATGTCGATAACTGGATCAATGTGCGAGTCGGGATACCATGGTCGTAAGACAGCTTGAAGTGGTGGTTTAAAAGAATATTGTGGCAAATTGATAGATGGATGAACTTGAATAGGCTTTAGTTGTTTCAAAGAATAAGATTAGTTTTGACATTTCAGAGAGATATGATTTGGGCTTATAGTTGCAAACGATAACAGTGGAGGCTAGAGTTACGGATAGGATGATCATGCTATGATCATACGTGGCTCTATAAGACGAGTGGGTGGTTTCATGTGTTAAACACCGAGCAGATTTAGTGTTTAACCCAAAATATTGTCATGGACAGATACAGATAAAGGAATATAAATGGATTGATAGTCTGTGAATGGTTGCGGATGATTAAATTGGAAACTAAGGTTAACCACGTGAATTGCATACGCATTTATAACTAAAATACGCATTGAAAGAGAATGAATGGATCATGTATGGTTGGCTCGAATCAAAGGAATGGTTAGTCAATGATGGTAGACTGCTGAGCTATTGAATTAAATCAATAGTTCGAATTATATGCAATTTGGTGTATAAGAACAAAATAATTTAGAAATCAAATGATGTCGGGTTGGAATGGATGATATGAACTCGACGCTCTGAATGGCATCGATATTTTAAGGTGAACTCTAGATTTAGGTAATATAATTTAGATAGATAAGAACAGTTAGCCACAAGAGTTTATCGGATCAAGGGTTGGATGAAAATTTGAACAGATTCAAGATACTAAAAGAATAATAAACCATAGGATCAAAATTAGGTTTTGACTTTGATGTTTCGGATGGCGACGAAAATATCGCCGTTGAAGCTTTCGAATTTTAAATCCGAGATTTAAGGGTCAAAAGAATTATTTGAATCAGGGAAAAGAATAGTTTTTGAATTTATTTTGAATAGAAAAAGAAATTGGGATGGATTCCAATTATTTTATTTTCTCTTTCTCCTCTTATTATTATTATTTTTCTTTAACTTCTTTTCTCTCTCTTTTTGTTCTCCCCTTTTCTTCTCCTCTTTCTTTTTTTCTTTTCTTTTCTTTTTTTTTTCCTCTCTCTCTCCTTTCTCCCCATCGTTCTTCTTCCTGCGTTCTTCTTTCTTCCTCTCCCGTGCAGGCTACTGGGAGGGAGGGGGCGGCCAGCTGGGAGGTCAGGTGGCTAGTGGAGGATGGCTACGGCACCAGGGAGCCGAGAGGAACTGGTTCCCCTCGGTGAAGGCGGCTGCAGCGCCGGCAAGGAGGCTGGCGGCGGCTGCTGGTTCAGGATGGCGACGGCGACCATGGAAGCGCCAATTCGGGCGAGCTCCGGGGAGGGCGGCGGCCGGGGAAGGTCCAGGGAAGGGAGGCGAAGCTTTCTGCAGCCTCAGCCGAGGCCGGGGCGGCCGGGAGCAGCGGCGCGACGTGCGCCGGTAGGGGGAGAACAGGGGAGCGACGGGCGGCGGCGACGCCGGTGGGTTCGGCGGTGATTTGGTTCGGGAAAATGAGGGGAAAGAGGCAAACTGTTATGGAGAAAGTAATGGATACCTTGATTTCTAAGAAGAGACAACGTAGCCGACGAATTTTGAAGAACAATATCGCTGGCTGCACTGTGACCGGCGGCTTCACGGCGTCGGCGATAGTAACTCCGGCGATGCAAAGCTTTGGCCGTTCTCGGGGAAAGTAAGAGGAGGTAGCGGCCTCACTTTCCTCCATGGGTGGTGGCCAGGAAGGATGAAGAGGGTGGCTACTGGTGCAGAGAGGCAGTGGAGAGAGGCGGTGGCGAGGAGATGACGACGAACTCGACTTAGAGTTGGCTGCTGGTACGTCGGTGGCGAGACTGTGCTTCTGACGAAGACGCGTGGCGACGAGGTGGCTGGGAAGCAGCTGCGTGGCCGTGGTGGCCGGCCAAACGGTGTGCAGCGCCGCCGGTATGAGAGGAAACAGAGAGAGCGAGATAGAATTGGATGGATGGCTGGCTGAATGGATCTATTGGAGGGACAGATGAACGAACGAAACAGCGGTTCGTGTGAGATCGGTGGTAAATCGGAATAAACGAATTTAACGATTTTTTTATTTTATATGAGTTTGATAAAATATGAATATAAAAATTGAGATTGGGCTATTAGAGTAGAGGGTGGTACGGTTAGAGATTTTGGCGGCGATGGTTGATACCTAGTGTTTATCGAAGAATTTGAATTTGATGGCAGATAATTGAGTAGACGGCAATTCGCGTAGGATTCGGTAGAACTTTCTAAGTAGTGAACTCAGACATTTATATTTGAGGTGTCTTGGAGATGAATATAGAGATTTCAGAATGTGGATAGTAGTATGGATAGAGATTTGATATGGTACTTGGATAGAAATCAGATGAAACAAAATTAAATAAATGTAACTAAAAAAAATTTTTGGATATCAACATGACTTCTAATAAGGGTATTTATGAACACTAGAATTTTTTGGCACGAACTTGATAAGCAGATAATTGTAAAAGAAAATGGATTGACACTGGACTCTGGAATCAATGGTGGGAATCAGGTGATGGTTAATCATGGATGTATTTGAACCGATGACAGTGATTTAGATAGATTGTGACAGATAGGAAAAAAATAAAAGGGAAAGAGATGGAATGGACTTAAGAGCTCCAACTCGACAAGACAAACCACGAAACTAAAAAAACATTTTCGCAAAAATTTTGCCCTAAATTTCTAGTTTGTTACATATAACATTTAAGAAAATAAAATCGTGTTTAAGGGACTCTAATGTATCTTTTTTATTTTATTGCATGTCCTTCTTACGTGCCTAAAGGAACTCTTATAATTTTTATCTCTAACAAGGGTCGTATCATAAAATGGCAAGGATATTTCCGTGGGCAACTTTGACTAGTGACCTCACTCCTTTCTCCCTCCCTGGTTTCTTTCTCAGGCCACGTTCGGTTAAAATGATCCTAAGGTAAGCTATCTGGCGTGAAAAATATAATAATATATTAGTATATAATTAATTAATTATTAATTATAAAAAATTAAAAATAGATTAATAATGTCCACATATGCTGGCTTTGCTTACGTGAAGCTAAAAAGACTAGGGGTATCTCTAGGTTATATATGCCCTAAGTAGTGTGACATGATCTCTTAGTACATATAACTAATTAATAGTCAAAAATTTATTCTATGATTGTATGTATTTAATCTGCTTTACCTAAATTGGTGGAAACGAAAGGAAAGCTATACTTGTGAGCATAAAAGCTAAAGCAGGTAGTGGTGTTTGGATCAAGACATGCAAGGAAGCTGGGCTACGAAGCTGATGAACGAAGGACTGATCTAAGGGATGTTGCTGGTGTGATGGTTCAGATGTTCCATGGGAATTCTTTTTCACTGTGACTGCGTCTAGGTGAACTCTAGAAAGTGTTTATGAGTGAAATAATATGCAATGAACAAAGCATGACTTTACTTTGTTAAAAATAAGATTCTACAATACATTGTTAGGTGTGGTATGCATTAGGAACAATTTAATAGGATGAATACGACTGCTTTGGAATTGGTGAATAATACCTCGAACTGTTATCTACATTTCTCACTGTGCCACTTGTGGAGACATCGTCTTGAAGGTGTGAGCAAGAAGATGAAATTAATTGTGCGTACAATCCAGCAGGACTGGTGTGAGATCAAATGCTGCGAGGTGCATGATGGAATAGGTCAATTGACCCTTATTAAAAGGCCACTCGACCTAAATTAGAGCATCCCCAATAGCTCATCCATTCTATCCTCCATCCTAGAAATAGAGAATGAAGAATAAAAGTTAAGCTCCAGTAGAACATCTATCTCATTATCTATTTTTAGATGTCATCCATATTAGGAGAGAGAACATCTATATTTTGATGTTCTCTCTCTAATCCTCCAAATAGATATAGAGGATGTCATATATAGATGATCTGCTGGAGTACAAAAGGATACGAAGGATAAAAATGTTTTAGATAATTATCCAAATAAAGATATGGATGACCAAATTTAGATGAGCTGTTGGGGATACTCTTAGTTACTTGATGGTCACTCAATGCAGAGTACCAATGATTTTATTTACGGGGCCATGTCAATGAATTATATATTTTGCACAGTCTGCTATTGACTTACAATTACGATGCAATGGAAGACGCATTGCAAATAGGAAGGCGTGTTTTCCCTTAGTTGATAGTATAAGCTCACTGCAACAATCAGGGGCAGAGCCCATTGGACCGGCGGTTACCAGGTGCCCGGGCCAAGAATCCAGAATTAGTTATTACCCTCATATGTTTACTGCGTGGGCATCCCCGACCCAAATAGAGGCACCCCTCCTGTTTAGCCCAAGCTAGTTTTAGAAGGGTATAATTAAGCCCAACAGAATTACAGAAAGAAATCGAGGCCCAGGCGGCCAGGCCGAAACCTAATACTGCAGGAGCAAGCAACTCGAGGACGTTTCGTATTCCAGAATCCAGAGACCGCACATTCGCACGTGACGCCTACGCCGTTTCAGCTTCGATGCTGCTCCTTGCATGTGCACGGCATCGTCTTCCCGTCCGGCGGTCCAGCCTCCGCCGGAGCTCGCCGCCTCGGCTGGCTCGGCCACCTGCAGACCTGTCGCCAGCCGCCCGGCCCGCCGTGCCTCACTGCCGCGTGGCAAGCGTCCGTCGGACCGTCCGTGCGTGCGTCGCCGCCCTGCAAATATATCAGCGCAAAAGTGGAGAAAGACGAAATGGAAAAAAAAAAGGTGTAACTAATCGAGTGGCAGTCGATCGGTTCTTGGATAGTTGGATATGCCCACTTGCAAATATAGTGAGTAATTTCATTCCTATCAAATCATTGAAATGGCTTATTCTTTGTTGAGAATTGAGCTCTGTTTCTCTCTCTTTTAGGCCTATGTCCCATGGAGGAATGAAGACGATGACATCATTTATGTTTTGCATGATTTTTGATGTTTTGCGAAAGGAGATTTGGAGATATGTAATCTATGTTTGACACATTATTATTTTTCAATATGGTACTCCTTATTGGTTGTTTATCTAATGTGGTGTGTAATTTCTAGCTTTTTTACGCACTTTTTATATTGTAATCGTTAGAGATGTTATATTTGTAGACAACAGATATCCATATAGTTAATATATTTTGGTTATAGAATTATATATTACTCTATAGATAAAAAAAAAGTTAGGCGCCTTGCACCTCTTATTTTACTCTAGCTCCGTCCTTAACTGCAAAGGTCTAAATTTAGTTGAATCCATCAGTCGATTTAAGTGGTAACTCTAGTGCGCATAGCACTGCAATGCTAATTGTGGACTAAGTAGAGTAGAAGGATAAGTTGAACTCTGCTCAACACTCTGGTGGTGCGATAAAGATGCCCGGTGTTTAATATACAGAGTTGAATTGTTCCCTAAATAAAATCAAGTCATGTGGTCAGATTCAAATGAATTATACAAATAAAGTGGTGGAATGTATATAAGGATGGAGAGGAGTTGTTCTTGTTACCATCTCCTAGTAATACTAGATGAAACCCCGCGCGTTGCGGTGGGCACATTAGAAAAAATAAAATATGTATGTAAGTATGTTTGAACCTAAAAATAAATTGATAGACAAAATATGCCCTAAGTAAGAAATACTTGAAACGACATCAAGCTCATAAGCTAACAATGTGGAGATCTTTTTTACTCCTTGTAGCATATGATGACTTAGAAACATTAGAAGCACCAAAAACTCCTTCAGATTTAGCTATATGCACACATAATATTAAAATGTATAAAAAAATTACAAAGGGAATAATGGAGATATAAGTGAGTAGTTCTTCTACCTAACCAAACAGGAATATAATATAGTATACAATTTCAAAAGTGAGTAGTTCTGCTACCTGACCAATTAAATGTGATATTTGCATCATCAATTGCTAAAAGTGCCAAGCATGGACAACTCCTTTTAAGTCTAAGGAGTTGCAAATTTATAGTCACTGTCACAACACCTGTCAGGCTTATAATGGAAACATTGCAAGCAGAATATTTTTAGGAACAGCGAGATCTTCACCAGATAACTGGGTTTATATAAGCTGAGTTAAATTTATGCAAATATAAAAGTAAGTTTTCTTTATTTGGTTACAGAAAACTGTAGGTAGTAAATACTGTAAGCTGGAAACAGTAGGTATCTAGTAATAGTATATAAGTACTAAATCTCATTGTTTTTCACAGTTTCTTCATCGAGAATGATATGCATGTGAGGAAGCTTATTTTTCATGTAATTCAGAATGTGAGCTAGCATATAATCCTAGAGTATTCTAGGGCAAAAAACGGTGGGCAATTCTGATATCTGGATGTTTGTTCTTCAAGTTGTCCTGATACCAGGTGTTGGCTCCGTGTGTTACTAATTCATGTCCTTGCTTGTCAAGAATGGCTACCATTCTAGTTGAGAACAATGATCTTACTGTCGTTTATTGGGCTTCTTTCCTTTTGATGTTTGAGTCTCTGCTTCATCTTCATCTTTGGCAACATGTTTTGTTCATCACCACCATCTTCGTCACTATCATCGCTATCATCTTCAGAGTCAGATGAGCTGCAAGTGAATGACCTTCCTGCAGGTGGGAAACCGTTCATTGTTGCTTCAGCCACCTCTACAGCTTTCTCTGAATGCAGATCAGCTACACCAAGAAGCAAATCCTACAAAAACAGAATTATTTGCCCATTGATTAGTACAATTGAACTGTACCCCCACGATTTTGTTTTAAGCAGATAAATATTTTTTGATATATCACAATGATCTATTTGTTTGTTTCAGATTATTGCTAATTATCTAGATTAGCATATTTCCTAAGTAGAAACAAACAGGACCTAAGACAATCCAGTTTACCATCTCAATATATTCCTTCTCATTTCCTATAGGCGCTTCTATATCATACTCTTCAGGGCGCTTATTCTGAAAATAAATTACATAAATTGTAGTTTATTAACAGCAAAAACACCCATCTAATGTAATATCAGCTAGAAACATACTTTTACATCGAGCTGCAATTTATCATTCACTCTTCCAAGAACTACCCTCCATTACGACACCCAAAACAAAGGCAAAATTAGGTGAGCAAGGCAGAACATCATTCAACTATATGGGAACAAACAACCTGTTACACAGTAAAAGTTTCTTACCGTGATCAGAGCATTGTGTTTTTGACGGGTTAAGTGGGGTAAAAAAATCAACATGCCAGCACACTACTGACTTCTTTTCTCGAACAACATAGCATTGACTTGGAAAAAAATCGACATATATATGTGTAATCCATCCAAATTTGCTACCGGCCCGTTATTTTCAGCCGCCGGTACTATGGATTATAAAACGAAGACAGCACACCCTAAGATCGCTATTAAAGGAAAAAAAAGCACTTGGGGCTGGTTCAAGTATGCCTCCACGTAATACTGGGCACACGGATCGGCCATATCCTGCAAGGATGCATTTGAGATGATGTATCAGCGACGGGAGGGAGAGTGGGGAGCAGGGAGCGCTTGCCTGGAGCGAGCTTTCCTCGGACTTGAGGGGGTCGAGGGAGAGGACGACCTTGGCAACGATGGGGTTAGCGTTAGCGCCGGCCGCATCGGAGGGGGCTCTTGCCGAGCATGTTCTCCCGCCGCCACCATGCCACCACCGAATCCGCCACGTCCACGCCGCCACCTCGGCCCATGTCTCCGGTGGAGTTGGGGCGCCGTTTTGAGTGTTGTGGTCCGACTTCTCCAAGTCCGGTGGCGTCTTGGCGCGCGAGTGAAGGCGCGGAGAGAACGGCGCTGTCTTTGGACCTGGATCTCGCCTCGGACGCCCGGCGCGACGCCATGCGAGGCAGAGAAGGAGGGGCGCAGGAGAACAGAGAGAGAACGCACCTGGCGGTGGCAACGGGGCGGAGAAGGAGTACGGGTACGCAGGAGAAGGAAGTACAACTGCAAGTGGGCTGGGCTTCATGCATTACCAATCGTCCAGATTAGATCCGACTGCTGAGATTTACGGGTGACGTGGCTCAACCACAGTTCATCATTGGGTCTTAACTATATAGAAAGAAGGGATGAGTTGTGTGCATTTCTATATCACCTAGGTTTCGGAGGCATTAGGAACTCCTGATATCCATTGTTCCCATGGCATACTGTTTTCAGCTGTGATTCTACGACTGGTCAGTAGTGTGAGATGATCTCTTAGTATCACTAATTAATAGTTAATAATTTATTCCATGGCTGTATATCTTAGGATGCTTTAACTAAGTTGGTGGAAAGGCAAGGAAAGGTACACTTGGGAGCATAAAAGCTAAAGCAGGAAGTGTTTGGATCAAGACATGCCTGGAACATCGTTGCAAGGAGGCCAGGGTATGAAGCGGATATAAGAGATGTTGCCGGTGTGATGTTTCAGATGTTTCATGGGAATACTTTGTCCCTGTGACTGCCTCTGGTGAACTCCAGAAATTGTTCATGAGCAAAATATGTGTTCTTTTCTCAAAATAAAAGGCTACATAGTATATGTTTACCGTTAATACTTTTCGTACTGAAAGGCAGGAGATCCATTTCATTTGCAATGGAAAATTGTTGGCTAAAATGATGAGATGCTGAAAGTATGGTTGTAAATAACAAGAAAAACTGTTGCACTGCCCTTTCTTTTAGTTTCAAGTGGGATAAAGATTAACGTCGCAGCATGTGTAGATTGTACGTTTCTAGCAATGAATTAATTCTATATTAATTTTTTGCATTGTTCTGTTGTCATGGCCATTTTTAGAGTAAGCTTCCGTCAGTGGAAATTCTTTATAACAGCTCCCGCCAAATGATTTGAAAAATAGTCGCCGGTAGCTAATTTTATCCTATAATCAGATGACTTGCGACAGCAACAACCATGCTTATCAGATACTGCAGTTTGAACAAGGTTTGCAATTCCAAATGAAATCAATTGTTTCCTTCGAATTTCATGATTTTGAGGTGGATCAACATTTCTTGGGGGGGGGGGTCAATTGATGTTTGACAGAATTTGGTATATATTTTTCAGTTTCTGGCGTCTAATTGGGGACTAAATTCAAACACCCCTCCCCTGTCCGATTGTTGTCAACCCTAGTTCATATTGATAGAATTGTTTAAATAAGTCATTAACAAATAAGTAATGAGAAAATCAGTATGGACAATGGTATGTTGCAGATGTACTCCATCCACACAACTTTTGTTAAATTTAAATTGTGGCTAATAATCATAACAAAAGCCAAAAAATAGGGGTAAATATTGCTGGTCTCCCCCTACATCCTTTTAGCAAGGTTATCTTCTATTGGGAACACCATCCTGTGAACAAACCACATAAGAACTTTGATTTTAAGTGGAATCTTTAATCCTCGTAGGATCATCCTACAGATGCTCACACTAGAGTTCATTAGCACTATATGCATAGAGCAAACATAAAAAGTAGCACGCTTTTCATTTGATAGTGTACCCATTGCAAGTTGTTGGACCACTAAAAAGTAATCGGCACGGACACATTAAAAAATGAATATATGATTAATTAATTATTAGCTAAAAAACTTAAAAAGTGGATTGATATTATTTTTTTAATCTACTTTTCTGGATAAGTTTTTTTAGAAAAAAACATAGTGTTTAGTTCGGAAAATATATATGTGAAAAACGAAACACTATGGTTTAGAAAATTGAGGGAAAGAACGGGGCCTACCATAGTGGTTACAAAGAACCATTTGCTCCATATCTGGAGCTTTTCTATTGATTTGTCAGCTAAATCAGTGAGTTGTGTGTAACTAAAGCAGATAACCAGAAGAGGTGAAGTTTTCTTTTACATGAAACTGCAGGAGAGTTTCGTAATATGCTATATATAAATATATTGTAAAAGATATGTATAAGAAAATATTTATAGGGAATGAACAAAATAAATTCAGGAACAAAAGTTGGAGTTCATGATTCATATGTGAAATTTAAATTTATATGAAATTATTCAGGCCAGTATACCGGAAATTAGTCACCACATTAGGAGTGGTACTGCTGGTACATAAACAACCTTAGGCCCTATTCTTTTCTGACTCTGGATCTTGGATTTTTCATTTGCAAATTTCCCGAGCTTGTGAACTATGTTTGCTGAAAAAAAATCATATAACCTTTTTCTTAGAAATACTTTTCTGTAACAACGTTTCAACCTTGTAGTATAGTAAATGCATTCATTTATAATCTCAAATAACTATGAAAAAAATCAAATAATCCGTCAATCTAAGCTTTTCGGCTATTTCAAATGGGGCTAACTGCCGCGGTTTTGAACAATGGACTAGTTGATGGTTTCTGCTAGTAATTCTAAGATAGCCTTATGCAGGTTATGCAATTCTATGTAGCTTAACTACAGTGATAATTCTGTAGAAAAATCTTGAGATTGGCAGTTGGGAATCACGCAAAGGTTGGACGCGGCAATCCGGCCCATCCAAGGAAGGGCCTATTAATTTCCAGTCAATTTACTTGTAATGGCCTAGTTTCCTAGACCATTTACTTTATAATCCCAACCAAGGCATAATCAATTCTGGGCTGATTGTATCTTAGCATCTCAAGAGAATACTAATATTTAACTTTTAAAATTTATATTGCGTTTATCAAAAAAAAATATTAGATATAAAAATTACACACTCCTCCAACAGAAATCTAAAAATAAATAACTTATATTAGGAACACATATTCTTGTCCCAAATTTAAGACACAAGTGAACTAATTCTATGCATTATGGATCAATTATGGCCGGCCACACCTCTGTTGAAGCATCTCCAACAATACGCCAAAGCGATTTCTAAACGAGAACTTTTATGGATACCAATTTTATTTCTAAAATATTTTCACTCTCAATCCTAGCCTAAAAATATGGATCAGACCTAGGGAAGCAATCATGCTCCGTCGCGTGTTTTTTTTCCGGCGGCGCAATATTTTCCTCCATTGGCCTAAATAATATGGCTTATTCTCATGTCAACTGTAATCCCATTTTAGGCTTAACTAAGATAGCCAATATTATTTGGGCTGCAGTTTCACATGCCTGGTAGGTGTCGTCCAGTAAAGCAACAATGCCTCCAAAAGAGAAAAAAGAAATTTAAGTGATATTGATAACATTGAGCCTAGGAGGCTAGGAACTGATGATAGTCTATTTTGGCCCATCACTTGGTTGCCAGGTTAAAAGGATGAATATATTCAAGTTGCTGAGCATGCATCCTCATTAATTCTGCTAACACTTTCCAGTTCAGTCAAATTATATGACATATGCAACCAAGCAACACATCTTATATCCATACTCAACCAGGCTAGATTGGGGTGAGTAACCAACCGATCCTTGGTAGTATTTGGTAAACAAGTCTCTTATTAAGCTGCTAAAGAGCTTGGAGCATATCAAAACAAAAAGGAGCTTGGGGTCTACTTATTGCATGTGAGGCTATATAAGGTCCAGAGGAAAATGGCAGTATTGTACTTTTGCTGAAAATAAGCGTAAGAGAAATAGCTTATTTATTATTAAAAAATAATTTATAAGTAAAACTTTTATATACTTCGAGATTTAAAAACAAAACCTAAAAAATAAAATATAATAAAAACACTCAAAATTAACTTTAAATTTAAGTTATAATTTATAAAATCAATTTTGGTTTATAAGCATAAGCATAAACGGCGAGGTAGGGGTGTCAAACAACTACTTGGGCCCACCTGTCTTGAATCAAAAACTCATGCTATTGCTGCCGTGCATTGCAGTTGATAATTAGCAGTTACATAATGTAACAAATCACAGATGCACTGTGTTGCATGATACACAGAGTTCTCATACAGATGGTACTTATTATGTGTTCAATATCTATCATGTACTATGCAACAGCTGTGCTCCTGAAATTAGACAGCATAAATCGGTTTTAACTTTTCACACTGTTAATAACTTTTTGTGCTATTATTGTGTGCTATTGAAAATTGATACACTTTATGTCTTTCAACCTCATATTTTCACTTCTGCTTAGACTAATAAGCCAAGATTTGTATGTTCAAGAAGTTGATTTTGAGGTTCTCTTTTTCCAATGTAGTTTTTTTTAGCTTTTGTTTTTAGATCATTTAGTACATGTATATAATCTTTTATTCACATAGTATTTTCTGTTTGCAAATATGGTATTTCGCTTTTTCCTCAAAAACCCAAACGATCACAATTTTATTTGCTTTGATTTCCACTTACGTCAAAATTTCTAATATATATGAAATTAGAGCTATACATGTATTACTTATACCATTATATATCATGTACGAGTGTAAACTATGATGGAATTATACTTAGCCAGCTAGTAGTAAATGGGACTTTCAACTTTGTGCGGAACAACTTTTGCCAAAAAAGAAAATACATGTACTTATCCAAATTTATTCCATTCTTACAACTGTAGTAAATTGTTCTCCTTTACCTTTTGTTTTGTGCCAAACATGACTAAATATATAAATTAATTCGCACAAAACTACAAGTGCTTTGACCAAATTATCATAAAACTGCATATTTAAGGTTGTGAATCACAAAACTATAAATTTATAGTAGCAAATTTCTCATAAAACTACATATTTAAGAGCTTGCATTACAAAACTACAGATTTAGCTTAAAGCTATTAAAGAACTATAAGTTTTGGAGTTCAACTATTATCTTATCTAAGCTACAAAGCTTATAATTTTTTTTAATAAAATTGATGTTAAATATGTAGTTTTATAATACAAAACCTTAAATATGTAATTTTATGGGAAAAATTGGTGTTAAATCTATAGTTTTGTGATATGTACCCTTCAATCTGTACTTATGTGATAGTTTGATCAACCTACCTATAGTTCTGTGAAATTTACTACTAAATATATTATATAAGACATGAGAGCATAACTGTATTGTTACATGTCGAGATTTGAATTCATTTCATCAAATTCAAATGCACTTCATTTTCCTTTATTGTTGCAATTTCTGAGTAGGTGAAGCCTATAAATAGATCTGCACATCCCCCCCCCCCCTATAACCCCACCCCATAACACACACGAATAAATATGTTTTTTTGATCTCAGAAATGTCAAATGAGTGATCAAGAATACATTACTACGCTGTGATTGTACAGTACTACACTTGTCATCCCTTTCTTAAGTTTTTACATACATATTATTAGGCATGGGAAGCATCATGAACAATTTAGGATAACTCCTGCTCTGGTCTTCCAAAGAGACGCCAGAGTGCAGGACAGGTTGCCTATGCTCCACACTGTGCTACTTGAGAATGTTATTTAAACATGGTCTACAGCAAGCAAATGAAGTAATGTGTAGGACCTGTAAGGCATATTGAACAATTAAGCAGCTAGATAAGTACTACACTATCAATGGTGATAGATATATATCATGCTTCTTGTCACTCGGTGTTGGCTTTATTGAAAATATAGGAAAACTCAGTTCAACTCCAATCTGCAGTGGATAGGCAGCCTGGAAAGATTACGAAAGATGAAAATTGTGGACAAAGTTTTAGTAACATTATTCATAATTATTACTGCACACGGCAAACATTTAATGTGATGCATCAGACACTCTGTGGATCTTGGTGCTACATGCATGAGATGAGAGCAGTGGAAGCGGCTACATAAAAATTTGTGTATTTTTGTATGAGCTTTTTTTTTATCCTTAAAGTAGGTACCACAAGGGACCACTATTTTATATATAAAATTTGATACCAATAGAAAACAGTGGTATCTCCTGTTACTTTCTCAAGGATGATAAAATTGGTCTTTTTTATACTCCTATTGGTAGCTTTAATTCTTCACCATTTAGCCATCTATTGTGGCCACTGGACAACAGTTTTTCCACGCAATTTCTCGAGGCTCTGCTAATATCAATCAGAAAAGTACCACTGCAAAAATATCATTGATAAATGCCTAAGTCTAAGAAATGTTATCGATAACTTTGAGTTCTACAAACTATCATCGTATAAATGACTTTGCCTAACAAATACTATCGTCATTAGGGTTCAGTCCATCTATCATCATTAAGTACATTGTTCATCTTATAGGACTTAACAGAGTATGACTGGCGGAACACTAAGGCGATAATATTTCTTAAACAGAGTCGTTTACATAGTGACATTTCTTAGAATTTGATAATTTGATATTTGTCATACAGATATATAAACACACACGCATGTGACTTTTTCCGTTGTACATGCCATGACCATCTAATAAACTGAAAGAATCAACCTCAGGGTGACCAACACAGTAACGTGCTCCTATGGTATCGGCATGAAAGGTACACCCAAATAAAAGAAAATTAGCAATCTAAACCCTAGTGACTTGAGCCACAGTAAAAATTTGAACTTCGAATTTCATCTACGCGGTGAAGAAACAAAAGGACGAATTGTGCCCAAACATGTGAAAGGGTGGAGTCATGAGAGACCTTCTATATGATCAGTTGATGACTAGGGAGCAAGTAATAAAAGAAAATTAGCAATCAAGACCTCAATGACTTGAAGCAATGCAAAAATTTGGACTTCAAATTTGATCTATGCGGTAAGAAATCGTTTGTAGTTTGGCACCAGGCTACAATTCAAGTTGATGAACAGGGAGGAAGCCTGAGAGGATAGATCCCTCTGATACTAACTTTTGTGTTTTATCTTCTCTGAAACTAACTTTTGTGTGGCCTGCACAATACAACTAAAAAACTAGCAGCCCTAGTGGCTAGTGCCACCACTCGACATTTCAGTGAGCTTATTCCCATCAGTTTCTCATTATCATTGTGCGTTATATATTTACTTATGCCATCAGTTTCTCATTATCATTGTATTTTTTGCATCTACATGGTGCTACATTATGTTATGCATAGGAGCTTAGTCTCAATGGTATTAAAGAAGGAAGCAACTGAATCCTACCCTGCATTTGATTTTGGGAGGTGGTGAATACCAAGGTTTGCAGAATTGTGGAGGGGCCGAAACCGTGACCTGGCGGAGGAGTGATAATCGATGATAATCATGATTATCACAATAATCAAAACCATAAAAATTTAAATCCAACTATTTAAAAGAAATCATCATGTTTTTTTTTTGGAGAAACCACACGGCCGTACCAAGCGATACTCTCGGTGATTTAATCAAAACGATTATACAGGTTTGGAGAACGATAATCGCGTGATAAGGGCTTGTAAGTTGACATCGAGATTATCACACCAACCCTTGGGCTAAATGAACACTAATTAGCCCTTCCTCTTTTGCACCATGTTTTGATTGATTTATGTTATTTTAATTTTTTTCTTCACTACTAGATTCAGAAATTACATAACTATCACCATGATTTTTTTGGGGGGATTTTTCACCAATTTTTTTAAAAATTCAGGTGGTTTTTGTCAGAGCAAACCGTCTAAAACGGATGACACACCCTAGCAATGCCCACGATAATCACGATTATCACCGCAATTATCGCGGTTTTGAAAAGCTATGTCCATACCCGTGGTCGAACTATCGACCATCTCAGCAACACACCGTTATCTAATCTTATTAATTTCAAAGCGAAATGTGTTGCTAAAGGGAGTCCAGTGTGCAATAAGGGTAAAAAGATATATATATATATATATATATATATATATATATGTGAATGTATTAAAAAAATAATAGATGCATGTGTCACAGTGTTACATTTGTTTCTAAACACGAGGTTAATTAATTAAATTTGCTCCTGGTTATACTTCTGTTAGCCAATATAGGGCATGTTTGGGGAGCTTTAGATTCTTAGAAGCAGTTACTTGGTAGCCAGCTTCTGAGAATATAAAAAAGCTCCTAGACCCAGCTTCTGGATTCTTAGTTCATTTTTCAGAATCTGTAACTATAGATTCTCAGAAGCTGTGAACCGTTTGAGGCAGCTTCTAGCAGAAGCAGTTCTTAGAAAAAGCTGTAGCCGGGAGAACTCTCCCAGACAGGCCCATAGACATTTTTAATCAAGTGAATATTAATATATACCTATCAAAATTTACAAATTAATATGTATAACTGGACGAACGCGCTAACACACACAAAGATAATTGATGATACGATTGATATACTCCCTACGTTAATGATTGTTCTACGTTTCAGAGTAGAACGTTTCTTTGTATACCCTATATTATGGGACAGATATAGTGCAAAACTTTTGATCTTTCCACACTCCACTTTGAGTTTTGACCTCTGTCATGTACCATTAAAAACCTAGATGCTCTTATGTGCTAACTTTCTCTGATTTCACTTGCCTTGGAATATGCAAAATACATGTATTCCCTAGGTAGTTGGTATTACTTGCGTTTCAGGTTTTAAGATGTTTTGATTCATTTCTAGATTCATACTAATGAATTTAAGCATATATACACTCACATACATACATAAGTTCATAGATGAACGTATGAAAAATCAAAACATCTTATAACCTAAGAGAGAGAGTAATACTTATTTCTTTATTGTAGTGGATAATTTACTCTTGCTTACAAGCATGTGTAGATTCCAAATTGATTTCATCATTCTTCCTTTCTTTTTGAAATTTCTTTTTGAAATATAATGCATGGTTATTTCAAACCTATAAATGCAAACCCCCCCCCCCCCCCCCCCCCAAACCACCACTCCCCCCTTGCAAAACAGAACCCCCAACTCAGCATGGATGCACAAAATTAATATAGCAAATCCAAGTGTTCAAATGAGCGTTGAAAGATGGACTAAATCATGACTAGGTTCTGACATCTCTTCCTCACCCTTTTCTATGTGGAGCTAATTCCCTATATTGTTTTGGGCATGCTAGGAATCGGGAATAGTTTTGGATAAGGAATACTCCTAGGATGGTATTCCATACATAGATATAGAACCTGATGAACACTAACTAAGGTGGTGTTTAGATTGAGAAAACTTTTGGGAGAAGTGTCATGTCAAATGTTTGACCGGATGTCGGAAGGGGTTTTCGGACACGAATAAAAAAACGAATTTCACGGCTAGCCTAGAAACTGCGAGACGAATCTCTTGAGCCTAATTAATCCGTCATTAGCACATGTTGGTTACTGTAGCACTTATGGCTAATCATAGGCTAATTAGGCTTAAAAGATTCGTCTTAAGATTTCTTCCATAACTGTGCAATTAGTTTTTTGGTTCATCTATGTTTAATGCTTTATTTAGGTGTCCAAAAATTCGATGTAATGTTTTTGGAAAAAAAAATTTAGGAACTAAACAAGGCCTAATGTGCATGATCTTGAAGAAATGACTTATGGTCAACATGGTACATAAATTGATTACAAGATCCCGAATGTGGTCGCCAATCAACCTACGACACCACGAGATGCACGTTTTGGAAACACGTCATGTCTAGTGAGTCTTGTGTTTTCATCTGCATTATACACCATGATTACAAAAAAAAGGTATAGAGTGTCCATTATTATTCAACTGAATCTGAGTTATTTTTGCAAAATAAAGGAAGCCTTTCCTAGATAAGAGTTAACTTAGTTACAAGCTCATGTTGTAAGAGGTTGAAATCATGCTCCCCGGTTACTCATTTTGCTTGAGCTGCAAAATCTTTTCCCGACAATCTTCTTGCGGGCAACAAATTCTTCAAAAAGAATCAGCAACAGCAATCTTTATGATGATGATTTGTTCAGTTTGGAACTTATTCCATCCCAGATGGTTTATGAGAACACAAGAGTGCACCCAGTACAGGTACAGCTAAAAGTACATGACTAAAGAACACTCAGTTATACAAATCTACATGGTGTGATCACCTTTATCCCCTTTGAATCTGAATAATAACACAAAACAACAATCTTCCTGTCCACCTTTTAACCCTTTTGAATCTGAAGAAATAGCACAAGGCAACAGGCTTTCTTTGTTACATGCTGGAGAAGTTCCATCAGTTCGTCACTTCTTCAGCAATGCTCGAGAATAGATCCTCTTGCAGTAGGGACTAGTCCTGAGCAGTTCGACATGAGGGCGGATCGCGTTCGTCAGTGCAGAGTGGAGTGATCCCTGAAATGATTTATCACAATAATTCAATTATTGTCAAGTCAGGTAGCTGTCATCAACTCATCGTACTCTACTTGATGCCCATCATGCATCAGGTGTTTGTGTACCTTGGAGTTCTGGATAGCTGAGTAGATGACATAGTTTGCAAATGGATGCTGGAGCAACTGCTCAAAGTGTGGCGCAGCAAGGAGCTCCAGGATGATAGTAGCCTTGTCAGCCTCCTTGAAGACTTTCAGGCATTTCTCAACCACATTGCTGCTGAACTTCTGCATGGAGAGGTGAATGTACCTGCCCTGGAACTGTTTTGTAAGAGCTGCATTTGCAGTTGGAACCTTCAAATCTATTACATACTGAACCACATAGTTCCTGAAAACAGAGCAGACAATGCTTATCAGCTATGCAGGTAAAATTGTGCTTGAAAGTACAAAAAACAGGTTCTACAGATGCAATTCTTCTTCTGAATGCGAAGTCTATATATAAGAAACATAAAGTGAAAAATGTAGGAAATGTGTGAAATGCAAATGCGTGTTCTGAAGAAATGACTTATGAGGTGCAGAGTTTAAGACAGCATTTTACCCATAGGCATCTTGCGCAAGCTCGAATCCATTCGCAGCAATTGCGGCAACCAGCTTCTCCCTTTGCTCACCACCTGAACGAGCAATGCACCGCTGCAGGACGCAGCAGCCATGGCATTGCATCCCAATATCGAGACAGTGAACGGCAGCAGCTTCGAAGATCGGCTGAAAGTGACATATTGTTTAGTTTATGTCCCATCAGAGAAAAACCTCGTCAGTTCATTGCGGTCTAACAATCAAACTTTCAAGTTCAGTTGTGTAATTCAGTCAGTAACCGAAGATCGACAATTGCACATTCACATTTAGCATTGAACATCTGCATTCCTACATCGGAATTTTTATCTGAAAAACATTACTGTCAAAAATTGTACCAAAACTGAACAGGTTTTCTGAATTCCATACAGAGAGCAGTAGCAGCATAAAACTTGGCCACATTGTTCAGAAAGTTCAGACGCATGTATGAATGAATTACCTTGTTGTCATTGGCATCAAACGATTGCAAGCACCTCTGCACAACATGATTGCCATTAGGATCCTTGATGAGCTCCAAGAACCCGGGGCGCAGCGCCTCGACGACGAGCTGGATCTCCTCCCTTGTCCCCAGGCTCTCAATCAGCTTCTGCACTGCCCTTGTCCTGAAACCAATTCAATCATCACACACAGTTTACGAAAAAAGATTGATCAAATTTCTTCATTAATCACTAGAAAATTAGCAGGTGATTGTTCAGATTAAGTGATGCAGGATTGCAGAATTGTTACCCGTGGACGTTGAGGGAGATCCTGACGAGCACGAGGGGGTCCTTGGTGAGGTTGATGACGATGGCCATCCTCTGCTCGTCGTCGCAGACGGCGAGCAGCTTCTGCATGAGGTAGTTGCCGAAGGGGTTCACCATCAGCTCGACGGCGTGGCGCGCGACGCCGGAGAAGATGAAGTCGACCTCGCGCTTGCCGTCGTCTAGCCGCTGCTGCAGGAACCTGCACCCGTGCTGGTCCCTGGCGATGTGGTACATGAACCCGCGCAGCCCGGCGAGGCTCTCGTACCTCGCCGCCGCGCCGCACTTCTTGGGGCTCGCCGCCGCGGGAGCCGGCGGCGCGCACCCGCCCTTCCTCCTCGCCGCCTTGCTCCGCCCCCTCGCATGCGGCTGCGGCTGCGGCGGCGGCGGCGGCGAGCACCTGACGTCCCATCCGTCCTGGTCAACGGCGGCGGCGGCGGCGCCGTCGACGAAGACGCCGGAGCAGAACCCGGAGAACGGGTCGAACAGCGACGCCGCCGGCCGGGGCGCGTCGACGCGGCGCCTGTCGACAGCGAACGGCCGCGACACCGGCGGGAACCCCTCGTTGCCGAAGAAACAGAGGCTGGACGTCGGCGACGTCGCACCCCCACCACCACCACCAAACCACCCCATCTCGGCGGCGGCGACGCCATCCCCCTCCCCCTCCCCGTCCCCCTCCACCACCCCCATCTCCGCCAGCTCCCTGATAAGGCAAGAAACCTCGAACCCGCCACCACCGTCTCCGAGCAGGTCGCCGTGGTGCAGCATCGGGATCTCCTCCAGCAGCCTCTCCATCTCCGTATCCACCTTCATCCTCCTCCTCCAATCAAAATCTCAAATCTTGGCCTCAAAAGAAACACAGACGCGATCAAAGAAACATCCTGGATCGATTCCGATGGCGATCGGGTGGTGGTTTCTTGGAGGTGGGGCGTTGGGGCATGCAGGGAGTGGGGGGGAGGAGGGGGGGAGGAGGAGGTTTTATACTGGGAGATGTAGCGGGAAAGTAGTGAGGAGTGAGGTGAGAGTGAGGAGGAGGACGAAGGAGGGGTTGTTATTTTCTTTTTTTGGGGAGATGCGACTGGGCATTTTAGCGGTTTTTAGTCAAACATGAAACTGAATTTCAGGCATGCGGAGGAGTAACATTCTGCGGTTCACTATGTGCTGTTTTTTGTTCTTGCTTTTTTTTTTAATTACCTTTCTCGCGTAATATGTGTATTTCTGAAATTTCAATGTCTCATAAAAGGGTTTTTTTAGATTACAAGTGCACGGTGGTCCCATTAATCACCGTATATTTAAGTGACTGCCGATTTTACTCATGTCTAATAATTTGGCTCTACTGTGCTAGAAATGTATTTATATTGAGATGGAGGAAGTAGATGTTTATTACAGACATTTTGCAGTTACCTTTTGTTTTTTCAGTGTGGTTGAGATTGTCTTGGTGACCCCCACAATGTTCATTTGATGGAATCAACATTCAGTGTGGATTGCAGTATGTGAAAACACATATTGTCTTTTTTTTCCCCTTGTAGAACATTCTGAAGAATGGGCTGAGAATAATAACATCTTTTATTTCTCCTAGTTAAACAATATTTCGTGGGAAATAATTATTAATATTTTCGAATTTCACTATACTGTTGAAAAATATAAAGTTATTTAATCTCTTATATTTGTCCATCAAGAAGAAAAATTGATGTTCTAAATTATAATATATCTCTAGTTTTCAAAGGAAAAAAAACATTAGGAGCGAGCACTGAATAGCTCCATTTTTAGGTGAAGCAAATAAAGAATATCTCAGCAAAAATCCTGGCATTTACCAGGTCAGGCATATCTATTTTGAGGTTAACAACGGTCTCCCAATGACCTGGCCCACTCCTCTCCATTGTTTCCTATGGACCATGAATAATGCCCCAAAATCTGATTTGTCTCAATTTGTGAAGAAGACATGAACTGTATGCAAATGGTGCACTTTTGGCCCCACTTTTCAGTGACCCAATCCATCACCTTTTTCTCAGCTCAAACAAATATCTCTTGCAGGATATTTCTCTCTTTGGGTCCCCAGCAAGAGCAAGGAGAGATATTTGTGATGGTAGGGCCCAAAGGGATATGGGCATATGCTAGCATTGCATATTTTGGATAGAACTGGGTGTTATCCATAGGATGTGAGCTCAGAGCCATATGGTTGGACATGGACCATGGCTCCTGCACTTTTTGGTACACATGACTATACAATGTATCCTTGGCATCATATCAGGCTTTGTCAATTGGGGCAGATCTTTGTTGCTCATCCTGGGATTCAGAAAGGTCAGCAACTGCTGGTGTTGTGCATGGAACAATGGATTATGCCACTTTGCTAGCTAGGTCCTTGTGTTTGTGTGATTTGTGCATATCTGTCTGCACAAGAGTTAGCATAGATTAGTGAAGTGGAGGTAGCTTTGCCTGTTAGTTTTGTTGGGATGTAACATTACATGGGTTCAAATCTTAGACTCAATAGGAGTGTATTTCCAATTGATTATGATAGGTGAGATATCCATTAAGAGCGAGGAGCTTATGATGAAGAGTGTATTTCCCATTGATTATGATAGGTGAGATATTCATTAAGAGCGAGGAGCTTATGATGACTTCGTGAATATCAAGGTGTACCCGTTCAATCATCTGGGATGCTCATGCTCCTAGTGGTGGGATGTGCGAGTGTGCTTTTATAAAGCAACATGTGCTATGAATGTTCGCTTTTACACTATGTTCCACAAATAAAAGGAATTGGCATATATTAAGAGTGAGGAGATTATGTAAACATTAAAGCAAGCATAAACATGTACTTGGAGTCTTGGAGTACACAGCAATCTACTGAAAAATTCACTCCAAACTTGTCCAAAAAATGTTCTGGATAGCAACATGGTCATCAAGAGTAGTTTTATTATTAAACGATTATGAGAATAAACATATGAAAAATGTAAAAGGGTCATAATATTTTGAGAGCATTGTCAAGACAAATCTAATCGTGTCTTTTTAAAATCTAAATTCAAATATTAAGAGCATTCATGTTTGTAGTCTATAGGTATTGATTTCACTAATTGAAATGTCTGTAATTTATAAGCCTATTAGATTTTACAAAATTATTTTAGATCACAGTTCCAAAAGTTTAACTCATTTTTTCCTAAATATTATATATTTATGACTAGATGGAGTAGTTTGTTTAACTTCCTATGAGAAAAAGAAAAATAATCATGTGTCACATATCTTGGATGAGAGTAGATTTTCTATACTGTAACTTTTTTGAAAACTTGTTTTATAAATATAATCCTATAAGAACTTAATTCATGAATTGATTTTTTTTTCTCACCAACAACCCCCTCCACGTCAGCGCCGGGGGCGAGTGCCAATGCAAGCGGTGGACTTTGGTGCTAATTAGTCAGTGCCATCGAGAATAAGTTTTTTTAACTATCTATCTGTATAAGCTTTTACAAAGGGTCAAAATGTAAAAAATCTAGTGCATGAGACCAATATACCCATATTGGTCTCGAGCACTGGTGTGTTTGGTTCGTGGATGAGGTGGGTTGGGTTGGATCTATCCCTGGATTATAGGATGGGTTGGTTTTATTTCTCTATTTGGTTGGGTGGATGGGTTGGATCCTGTTTTTTGTTTGGTGGTAGGGATGAGATAGGATGGGTTGGACCTGTTTTTTATTTGGTTGAAGGGATGAGATGAGATAAATGTTACCTCTCATATCCAAAATAAAATATTAAATACTAGAATTAATATATGAATAACCTAAAGTAATAGGATGTATATTTATACCAATAATATATTTTAAATAAATTTAATAAATAAAATAGACACCCTCTCTATGCGTTGTGGTAGTCCTGGAACGGATCCATCCCACCGTTTGGTGGGATGGGTTGGATCTAGCGTTGTGGTCGTCCTGAGACGGATCCATCCCACCGTTTTGGTGGGATGGGTTGAACCTAGATCTAAGAATGGGTCCAACCCATTTCACCTATCCACCAACCAATGGTCGTACGAATGGGCTTCGGAAAAGGAAAGGCTTTATGACTCCCTCCGCTTCCTTGGCAGGCCAAGCCAGCCCGGCCCAATTCCCTGTCGTCAAGGACTACACCCTTTTTAGGCCCACATCGCGTGCAGCCCACGAAAATCAGCTTCGCATCGTACAGGGACGTAATGAACCGGAGCGCCGTCCACTTTTATTTCGAGAATTTCGGTCCCCCTCCCCGCGCCCTCAAAGAATTTCTTCCGAATTTTTTGAATCATTTTTCAAATATTTATGAATTTAACAAAATTTATTCAGATTTGGTTTAAAACCCATTCAATGTGCGACAATAGATAATTTATGAAACATAACAACTACAACACGTGATAACGTGCACGAGAGAAGTTATTAAAAAGGATGTTCGTACATCCGCACCCGTGTGCCCAGAGAAGCCAATGAGACCAAACTACGCCGACGTCGCCGTCCAGCCATGCGCCATGGCCCATGGATGGCCACCTGCCGGCAGCGCCGCCTAGTTCCTCTGCCTACGTCCTCGACGCCCTCTCCTCCATTGGGATTATCCAAGTCGGCGGCGTGGCGGGGCTCGTCATGTTTGGCTCCGGCAACGGCCTTATCTCCCTGATGGACAGGGGCACCGGCGGCATGCATCTCGCTGGCCAATCGGGGACTGTAGACTAGCAGTTGCAGTAATCTGAGTAGTACCCAAGATCATAGATTCATAGAAGCATAAATTTCAGATTAGATACTTGAGGGTCTAAGT